>NW_006256486.1:13887915-13980200 GCF_000478725.1 Eutrema salsugineum
TTAGAATCCAAGGTGTTTTAGAGAGTCCTAGAGAGTCTTTGTGCATTTCATCTTCTTTTTACTTTTAGAGCTTTAAGAAGCTTGTTGGAGTGTGGTGATGTAGAATGAGTTTGGACCTGAGGGAATCCATTTGAAAGCTCGAGATAAAGAATTTTCCTATACTTGGGAGATCCAATAGACCTCCCTGATCGATGGAAGTGGTTGATGGTACTAGACAGGGAGATTCTGTCGACAGGCTATCGAACTACTAGGAACAGATTGCAAGATCGGGTCAGACGAAGAGCTTCCATTCTGATTTAGTTTCAGATATATTCTTTTTTTTTTGATCGACTTCAGATATATTCATGAAAGTTTTATCTAATTGAGTTTTCTTTCGTCTAGAAGTGGTTTCAAGTTATTCTGATCAGCCGTTTGAGAGAGGTACGTCCAATTTAGTAAGCACATGTTCAGCTGGCTGATGTTGGTGTCAACTGCGTGAGGGAAAAAGTTTTACCCTTAACAAAACAAATGAAAGCCGCAAGTGCACAGCTAATCAGTTGTAGTATTTAGGGATCGAATCCACAGAGATTTGTGTGCCTGGTATTCTTCTACGGTTTTTAACTTTATGTCTAGACTAAATTGGTTTTAAAGGTTGGTTGTTTTTGCGACTTAAACTAAAACAAAAGAAAGCAAATAAATCTATCCTAAAAAGCAAGTAAAGAAATTGAATGAAAGGCAAATAGAACAAGTAAAATATCGAATGAAAGACTAATAAGGCAAGTAAAATATCGAATGAAAGACTAGTAAAGCAAGTAAATAACGAACTAAGGAAATTGAAATGCAGGCCTAAATAAGCAAATAAAAATCGATGGAATTGTAAACTATGGCTAAAAACGCTGAGCTTTTGGGAACTTCTAAATGATCATAATCGGTTTTAACACTAAGGTAAATAGATTGGGATTGACGGATAACGATATATGGGTTCTAGAGCTAGAGTACGGCGGTATGACTACGTCACTGTCGTGATCATAACCAACTGTTTCTCGCAACCCTGACCAGTAGGTTTCCACTCTGGCCCTGGAAGGGAGAGAACGCAAGAGCTGCACAAGACTCGTTAATACTCACGATCTCGCCGCAGGTAGGTTTCCACTCCTACGGAAAAATCGCCTGTTTCATTCTAGGGCTGATACTTAATGAAAACTTTCGCAACACTAACTATCTAGATCAGATACTAGGTGATCAATCAAGCATACATGCAATAAGAACAAGAATAAACAGAGAACAGGTCGAAATCCCAGATCTATAAACCTAGACGTCTTAATCGATTATGAGAGCCCCTTTCGGGAACCCTAAGCCCAACTCGGGATCTACTCAGACATGGCTGAGGTCGACATCATCATTGGTTTTAATAAAAGTAATGAAAAACAGTAAAGAAAAGAGATAAAGAAAGCTTCTCTATTGAAGAACTCGGACTTGAACAATTTTCTACAAAAATCTCATAAGAACGGCTAAAGGAAAAGGGTTTCTGTAAAGTATGAATGGCTCTCCCTATAAACGACCTAAATAAAATGTATTTATAGTCTCCAATACTCCATGGTCTCTAGGGTTCCGGAATTGAGGCTGAGAATGACTTTGGGCTTCAGATATGTGGGCTTTAATTCGGACCTTGATGGCCGCGGTCGGGAGTGACGTGACCGCGGGGATTGGCTTGTTGGCCGTGGTTGGGAAGCTTCTGACTGCGGGAAATAGGTTGATCACAGCGGTCGCGTGACTTGCTGGCCGACTTCGAGTGGCTCCGGGGCTAATGGAATATCTTGAGATCCAACCGTTGGAATGTCTCCAAACCAAGTGCATTTGAAGGCTGGTTGATTCTTCTATAAGTTGTCCAATTTTGAGGGTGATCAGACGGTGAGAAGGTCTTCGTCTTTCTATGAGAGTTCTGACGGTCTGCGTTTATCCAAAAGAATCTTTTTGTTCCATTTTGTGCATCTTTGTCCCAAATTACCTGAAAAGTCTTTTAAAATCCGGAAACATAGAAATCCTTTGAAAACCTTTGAAAATGGAGTAAAAACACCTGTAAAAGATATTAAAGTGATCCATAAAAATGGTCAAAATCCGATGTTATCACTGGCGCAGAGGAGATTCAATTGACCTGGTTTGGTTGAGCTCGATGATAGGAGGCTGAGAGTTGCCATTGACCAGTCTTCACCACCCCATCGACCAGGGAGGCCGAGGGTCGACCATTAAGGGCCAAGGGCACAGACCACACCTATAAATTGCCCCCCAGACCTAGTTCTAAATGATTTCTCGTTTTCTAGGTTCAAAAGCTTGTAAAGTCTAATGCAAGTTTCAGTTTTTTATCATCAATTTATCTTCTTTTCTTCTTTATCTATTCATTAATCATGATTAACACCCTCTCTTTTATGAAATTCTTCGATTTAAACATAATTACTGAGTAGTTTGTCTTAGAGCTCAAGGATGTGGTAGATTAGGGTGTTTTGATGTTTAATCTTTGATACTTAGGGCTTAGTTATCTTCACTCATTCCTTATTCGGGGTTTAGAATGCTAGATTTCTCTTGCATAGTTTGGTCTAGAACCCAAGAAATTTTATGCATAACAAAAGTTTGATGAAATTCTCCAAAAAACCAAATAAGAGTTTAGGAAATAAAGAATTTTCTAAACCTCCTCTAATTGTGGAGCATCCACATAATTATACACACAAGTTTTGTGCATTCTTCACATGAGAATATTAAATCATGAAATGAATAATATAACTTGTGTGTATAATTATGTGGATGCCCATTATGAAGCCCACAATTAGAGGAGGTTTAGAATATTCTTTATTTCCTTATTCTCTAGGTTTTAGAATATTCTTTATTTCCTTATACCTATATTCATGGAATAAAACACTATAATTCCACTCTTCTCTTCTCTATCTCTTATTCACAATACGTTATCAGCACGATAGTTTCTCTCTTTGTTCTGCCACCGATAAGGTGAGACTTAAATTTTTTTTCTGTTTATGTTCATATTATTTCGGGATAATAAGGGATGCCTTTTTTCAAATCAATCGTTATGGTAGGCTATGCTTATAATTATTCTCTATGTTCATATAATCATATGGTAAACTTTGTATCGTCTGATTATATATTTATTAAAAAGATAGTAATCGATGCTTAACTAGAATAATTCATTATTTGATTTTTCTTGTTCAAAAGTTTTGTTATAATTCATCAAACCGTGCAAATGTTTTTATAAAGAAAATATTTTCTAAATTAATTAGGATTTTGAGTGAAATCACATGATTCTCATGTGCTTTAGCTTTGTCATGCTTCATATTATTTTAGTTATATGTACACCTCATATGATCGATACACCACACATCGTAGTAGTCTTTATTGTTGATTTAATTATGCATAAATACATATAATATGGAAATTCAATTATAGTATTATATAAATTCGTCTTTGCATATTATAATACCACCTTGACCAAATATTAAAATCAAATCATGAGTATGTGTGGTAGAATAATGATTATTGATTGGTTGAGTCTTGTTAAAATTCATTAGATAATGATTTTTATTTTTATAAAACCAAAAATGATTTTAATTTGTTATATGAATCAATTAGGGTTTTATGAGTTTATCATGAAAATCATTAATTAATATTTTTATTATTTGATAAATCATTGTTTTGGTTTTAGTCCTTTGTTTGATGGGATTTTACTATCATAATCTCGTTGTTTTTACAAAATTAACTACTAAAAAACTGATAACTCATTAATTGGTGGCTTGATAAACTGGTGGGTTCCTATGGTTAAGAAAATCATATATGTAGTTATCTTTTTTGAATAATGAACAAAGCGTTAACTGCTGATACCTCCGTAAATTATGTCATAATCATATTATTTCAATTCCTCATAAATTTACAGTTTTTTGCTCGTTGAATATTTTGGCGAAATTGGAAAAATGGAATTACCTATTAATATATGTTTTTAGAAAGTTAAAGTCATGTTCGTGTATAAGTATTCATGGTTTATAATTATCGTTTCATGCTTTTGCCATAACATATAATTATTAGTTCATGCATATTGAATTCATGCTTTAATATACCCACTTAATTATACGGTTTGGTTGTTGTATAATTTATGTATTAGTGGTCCTCTATTTTGAGAAAAAAAAAGTTCATCGATCTTTTAGTCTTAGATGTTAGATAAATTTGGAAATTATGTTTCAGTGCTTAATGTTTATTTAACTTAGATGCTTATTTACTCGCAATCATAATTTGAGTGAAATTGTTTAATTGATATGCATCATGATTACAAGCTTGCTTATTCATGGTCTTTAAATTAGATTTACATCATCGGCAGTGTAGATTAAATTTTGCAACTAAATTTTATTGTTTAATATTACTTTCATATTATATAGTATAGATATGAATACGGTCAAATTTAAATTTGAGGCCGAAAAGTTTCTTCAAAGAAATGAGATTCTTACTAGAAGTGAAAAAATAAAAAGATGACAAATAAGCTAGTGTGAATACAATATCAGATTGTATAAAGAATATTGAATGCTCCAGAAGAGCATATATGATTGCCTATAAGAATGATTTGAAACCATTGATGGATTATATCACTTCAAGTCTCAAAAGATTGAGAATCTAAAATAAAATACATGATCCAAGTTGGCTATGTTGTTGATTCTATAATTAGATTCAATTTGAGATGAATGGATTTGAAGTATCATCATCTCGAAGGGGAGAATTGAAGAATCCCACAAATCATAGTAAGTGGAACATCCAGAAGATTATGTTCACATGCACGTTCGATAAGTCATGTGTAAAGTAAACCTAGAAGATTTTAAGATTTATCAAGTCGAGACAATGAGTGAATATAATGTTAAATATCTTCACATCATGAGTATTACCCAAGGCAGTAAAAGTATTTTAGAGAAATTACTTCATTCTCTATTAGATTATATTACACTATCATATAAGATATAAATGTGTATTGTAAACCAGAAGTTTACTGAAAATTTCACTATTTTAATATGATTGGTTAAGCCATTCTAGTTTAATAATAATGTGAATAAGATCCAGAAGATTCTTATGTGTTTGGTTTTCATTCGCCAATAAATTTGGAATTATTGATTTTTTGGTTCTTGTACAAAGAGATCTTTTGGTCTGATCATCCACTATATTTTGCGAAAGTATTTGGTTAATTGATTAGAGTGTAACCACATTGATTCACATTAAGCCAACAAATAACCTCCACAAGATTGGTTTTGGTCAAGAACCAGATATTTCTCAACTTAAATATTTTGGATATAATATTGCTCCACCACATTGATCAAAGATGAGACCTCGAAGAAAGTTAAGGATATTGTTGGATATGAATCTCACTTGATGACTAAATTGAGACATCAAATGAGAGATTATAGACTATTATTTCAGTGAGTCACTCTATCCAACAATTAAGGGGGAGAGAAGAAAATAAACAACTGAAAAATCAGTGAATAAAATTTATCTTGATCCTCATTAAAGATGTGCACTAAAAGTTAAAAAAGATAATTTATTTAAAAAGTTATGCCAGAAGCATTTCCTGACTGTGATTGAGTGATACCAGTTGTGCTCTAGTTAATGTCCCGGGGGTACAATATCAACTGCTATTGAGGCAAAAGATTCCATGAAACGTGATAGACCTATTGGTTCCCAAGATAAGAATCCTCAAAAAGAAAAAGGAGCATATTATAAAATGGTAAGGACGAGGAAGAAATCTCTAGAAGAGACATAGACATGAGAAAGAAATAAATCTAGGTACCTAGTAATGATAAGAGATTTCAACTAGGTTAGTCATATCTGGAATGAATGGAATCAAGAGCAAATCGACGTCGATAATATTTTGTATGCAGTAAAGCAGTTAATGATCAGAATTGAGGATCAGAAACCACAGTATATAAATAAGAATATGTTTTGGAAAAAATATGTAAAGTGATGATTGGCGAATCATGGAAAAGCCCGAAAAGTAAAGTTAGAATCGCTTGCAGAGAATTATTTGGACCAGTAGTCCGTACACTTAAAAGTATAAAACTAGTAAGACATAAGTGGATCTTTATGCGAAATATAAACAAAGATAATATATAAAGAGTTATATTTTTCTGTGGTGGATATAACTAATTTTCGAATCCCTTATGAGTTTGATAATGAGAAAGAGACTGGATTTAGTCTCAAAAGAATTCAAACTGCCAGAAGCAGATAAAAAGAATTTAAATTGCTAAGAGTAATAAATTCTAGTTCTTGAGAACACTATACGAAGAAAATATTTTATGTGAAAAAGGTGTTATGGACTAGAAGTCCAATAAGTTAATACAAATTGGAAAAAATGTGAAAATCATATGAGTGCATTAATAAAATTTATGCTTATATCAATTCCCTAAAGATGATACATATGATTGGTATTCATCTCCTGAAGAAGATGCTTCCATGGGGAGATATATGATGGTCTATTTGACTGTACTCTTTATTCTTATCATGGTTTTTATCCCATTGGGTTTTTCTAGGATAAGATTTTAACGAGGAAGCTGTAAACATAATGGTGATATACGTGTACTACAAATTCGTTCAAGTGAAGTTATAGCAGACTTATGTACCAAGACGTCTTCATCTGATGTTTCCAAGAAGATTGTTCATCATATTGGATCACGTTTTCTCAAGCATTTCAAGGGATGTACTCATGAAGGAGAGTAATAGCGCACTGTACTCTTTTACCGTTAACTATGGTTTTTCCCATTGGGTTTTCCTAGTAAGGTTTTTAATGAGGCAGCATCTTATATGTTTTACTACTATTATATTATAATGGACATCCAAGGGGGAGTTTTATGAATAATTATGTGGATGCCCATTATGAAGCCCACTATTAGAAGAGGTTTAGAATATTCTTTATTTCTTTATTCTCTAGGTTTTAGCTTCCTCTCCAAGTCTTTGTAATATTATATGTACCTTTTATTATTCATGGAATAAGACATTATAATTCCTTTCTTCTCTTCTCTATCTTTATTATTCACAACAACTTGATTATAATGCTTGCAATTAATTTTTACTCAAATGAGAATTTGATCTTGATTAAGGATAATTATCTAGGTACTTAACTTCTTTAAAATGAGTTAGTTTTTCTAAGTGTAGTAGGTTAAATAATTGTCTTTTTGAGTGTCTTAGCATCTTAGGTTAGCATTGAACACACCTTAAGCAATAACCCCACCCAAGAGCTTGTCTTTTAATCATAATCTTGATCTTGTTAAGTTTCTTCATTCTTTCTTAGTTATTTGCTTAGCTTTCTTGCTTGTTTAACTTGAATCAGTAGGTTGTTAGTTTGAATTATAAACCATCTTGTTTGCTTGGATAGAGTAGTTCCATGAATACCTAGTGCTTGAGACTTATCCCTTTTGGATTGATTACCTTAAATAGTACAATGATATGAGTATGTTTAATGGACTTATCTAAGTTTTAAATACAAATTTTTTTTACTAGTTTCACATTGTCGCCAATTGGGATTAGCTTTCAATATTAGGAATTTAAATCTTTTTGAGACCAAGCTTTTCATTTCTTTTGTTTACTAATCTCTTTCACTTCATATTGGTACTTATCTCTCTTATAAGTACATTTACACAAGAAGTAGAGGAGGAGACAATTTTAATCCATTACATTGATAACATCCACCAAGTAGAGAGTATAACAAAGAGACAAAGAGAGAGAGCTGACCACTAACAAAGGCTTGGCATGGATAACAGACATCAAGAAAAGGGTAATCAAGCTTCTAGCCAACAAGAAGAAGCCCACAACGTGGGACAAGCTGTTGGGGCAAACAGAATACCAGTTCATCCACCAAGAGCTGCAAACTTGGTTGGAAAAGGTGATGCTGTCAATGCTTATGCAAATCGCCAAGGAATACAAGCTCAAACAGTAGAAAACAACAACTCTAAGATCAAGGTTGAGCTTATCGATGTAGTGCAGAGAAAAAAGTTTCAAGAGCTTGCAATGGAGGATACTCTTGATCATCTTGATCAATTTGATAGGATTTGTGGTATATATGAATGGAGTCTCTCAAGACAGCTTCAAGCTGAAGATTTTCCCTTATTCACTTCAAGACAAAGCTCAGCTCTGATTTTCCCTTATTTTTTTCGAGACAAACCTTCCTGAAGGCTCCATCACAACATGGGATCAATGTAAGAAGGCCTTTCTAGCTAAATTCTCCTCCAACTCAAGAAAAGCCAGGTTAAGAAATGAGATTTTCGGTTTCAATCATGAGAGCTTTTGTGAAGCCTGGGAAAGATTAAAGGGCTATACTATGCAATGTTTACACCATGGGTTTAGTGATGATTCTATCTTGAGCATGCTATATAGAGGAGCTCTCCCAAATATCAGAGTACTTCTTGAGACTGCTTCAAATGAAAACTTCATGGCCAAAGAAGTCAATGAAGCTAGGGTACTTGTGGAGAATTTGGCACAAAGTGATGAGAACTATGGGGAAAATTATGACAGGTCCTCAAGAGGAGATGGATCCTTTGAAGAACAAAAGACAGGAAAGGAGCTGAAGGCTCTCCATGAAAAGATGGACAAGCAATTTACTGAGTTGGAAAAAATTCTCAACAGTTCTCAAGCAATATATATATATATATATATATATGATAAGACCTGAAGATTATCCTTCACATGTGATATAGTGAGTGCTCATATATTCATAAACTCCAAAATTCTCCTATAAGAGTTGCTTCTACGATAATTAATACAAGTTGCTTTAAATTAGAATAGAAGAATTGTTAGCTTGTAACTCTAGATCTAGGAATGTAATTTGGTTTTTCTGTGAAAAAGTTATCTGGCTAAACTTTATTATCCTATTATTTAATTATAATATAATTAGAAAAAGGTAAAGATAAAAAGAATCTTAAATCCAATGTTAAATTGAAAAATTGTTTACGATTCCGTTAAGTAAGAATTCTTTTTACTATATTTTTGATTTTATCTTAGAAAATTTTACAAACAAAGCAAAATTTCACTTACGATATATTCCAACAAGTTGGTCAACCACATAAGCAAAGCGGTTATGCAGATGAGCATCCCAACGAAGTCTCTTCATTTTAAAATTCCCAAACTTCTATAGTTTGAGTTATCACTTTGAAAAATAAATATAATTTTGGTATAGTTAATTGATGGTTTTTATAATACTATACATATATTTTTTTTTTTTTTAAATATCCCAAGTCATTGATGTAGATTATTTTTTAAATAAGGATAATATTTTACAAATAAATTTAGAAAAAAAGAAAGTAACAAAATATGCACAATATGACAATTTTAGTAAAATTTATTTTTTCTCCAATCACATTTTTAAAATTAATAATGAATTATTTTTAACAGTGTAACTATTTCTTACAACTATTATAAATCAAACACTGATAATCCGAATTCTTCTAACTAAAAAAATAAAACGTCATTTCGTTTTCTTCATGTAGGAGATTTGCCCGTTAGAATCCAAAAATTCTCCTAAACAGTTTTATGTTTTCAGTTTAAAGAAAATCCAATTATCAGCGTTCGGTTATAATATTTGTATAAATTGTTATACTATTAATTACTAATTTTTAATAATGCTATAGGACAAAAAACAGTAAATTTTACTAAACTTGTCATGTGCATATTTTTTATACTACCTTTTTTGTTTTCTAAATTTATTTGTTCAATATTTTCCTTATTAAAAAATATATTTTACATATATGAATATGGATATTTTTTAAAAAAAAATATATGAATGGTATATTAAAACCTTCAATTAATTCTACCAAATTTAGATTTATTTTTCAAAGTAAGAACTTAATATATAGAAGTTTGGTAATTTTAAATTGAAGCGACTGCCATGGGATGCTCATCTTCACAACCGCTTTATTTATGTGGTTGAACAACTTGTTATAATATGTCTTAAGTAAATTTTTTCTTTGTTTGTAAAATTTTCTAAGATAAAATCAGAAATATAGTTAAAAAAAATTGTAATTAACGGAATCATAAAAAAAAATTCAATTTATCATTGGATATAAGATTCTTTTTATCTTCACTTTTTTCTTAATGTAATCATATTCTAATTAATCTATAGGATCATTGATTTTAGCCAGATAATTTTTTTTTTTACAAGAGAACCAAATAACATTTCTATATCTAGAGTTACAAGCTATAAATTCTTCTATTTTAATTTAAAGCAACTTGTACTAATCTTTGTAAAAGTAACTCTTAGGAGAATTTTGGAGTTAACGAATATAGGAGAACTCACTATATCACATGCGAAAGATCATCTCTAGGTCTTAATATATATATATATATATAAATATTAAGATATATATATTACGTCTATATTACTGTATATGTGTATATGTTTATTGTCATATTTTTAATATTATTTTTGGCTTACATATTGAATAATATTTTATTTCTTCATCTTCAATAGATGTCTAGACTGCCAAGCAGAAGAAGTACAAACAAGGTAAATTAGTATCATATACATTTTATTTTTAAAATTTATTATAATTATGCAGAAATTTATTTTCTATAAGTGTCTTTATCAATAAAAATTAATTCTTTATGGGTGTTCCATTTAACAAAAATTAAGCAAAATATTGATATGTGTTTGGACCATATATGTTGAAATTTTCTTAAAAAGCATTTATACATAATATTATGTGAAAAATAAAAATACACACAACCATTTCTTACATGTCTTATGGTCAAAAAAGGCGAACAATTCGACTGGGTAGAGTAACAAGACCAATGATTTTGAGACAAACTCAACAACACCTTTGTCACTATGAACGTCTCGAAGAAATTGTCAAATCTATGCAAAAAATGTTTGTAGATCATTTAATTAGTATTAATTCATGAACTTAATATATTTTATAATATTTTTTGAAAAAATATATAAAAAGTTTCTTGGATTAGTTATTGTAGGCAAGAACAAAAAATGCAGAAAAAGATAATCAAAATTGGAGAATCAACTAATAGGGCAAATGAAGTATCATGAAAGTCTTTGTATCTTTAAGAATAAGTATTCTCTAATTTACAATTCTTACGTTATAATCATTACACATAATTATCATTTACCAAGTATATACAAATTTTATTGAAGAGTTTTATATCGATCATTTACCAAGTATGTACAAATTTTATTGAAGAGTTTGATATAGATCTATCTTTATATTATATTTAGGCTCTGATTGGAAAATAATCTTTAAAAATTGTACAGTCTTTGAAAAAAAGTTAAAGTCTTAAAATCCCTTAATTAGCCAATTATATTTTATTGATTTAAAGTCTTCTAAAAAATACTTTTAAAAAACTCACATTCTTCTCTCTCCTTTGTTAAAAGCATAAAAGTATGACTTTAACTTTTTTCAAAGTCACAGCCATTAATTTAAAACTATGATTTTACAGTTACAGTTTAAAATTAAATCTATAACCACAGTTATTGCCAATTAGTCCCTTAATATGAAAAATTGCATCGAATAACCAAAAGACTGATCATATTAAAACCATAGCTACTATATTCTTTGTATAACCTAATACTTTTTTTGAGACAAGTGTATTGCTTTATTTTATTTATTTATTTTTCATCTTTATTTAGCTTTTTTCTCTTCCTCTCAGCTTATTTACATTGAATAATTTTAACAAAAAAGGTATATCATATTCTTAAAATCACTAAAAATATAATTTTTTTTTTGTCTACGGATATTATAGTTATATTTTCGAAAATAAAACAGTCTATATATGCGTTTATACTAAAACATAGATTGATTATTTTATACTTTCATACAAAGTAGCCTGAATTAAAGCAATTACCTTCAATAAATTTTACATATACTAGTTTTCAGGTTATAAAACAATTATAACTCCTGTTGACTTAGAAGAGCTTTTCAATATACACATTAATTGAAAGTTGTCCAGAAATAGTTGAAAAAGACAAAAATTTACCTGTTTTATTGGGACTCCATCTTCATCGAATAAATCAGAACAAATCAGAGCTGTTTCAAGGAAGAGCATCAATGGAGACGCCATTCTTTAATGTCTCTGCCATCCTATTATTGACAAAACCCAGCTTCAAGGAAAAAAAAAACTGGAAAATAGGGGTGTCTCTCGTTTAAATCTAGAAATTGAATGGGAAGGAATCATAGATAGGTAATGGAAAAGAATCAAAGGGAGATGAATTTTTCAATAGAAAATCAGTGTCAGCATAGAAGATGTTTTCCTGTTTTCTCTACCCAAGATTTTGTAATTGGAAGAAAGTGAGACATTGAAATTCAAAATAAAGATTGTCTGATTTTATAAAGACATGATAATAAAACTTACAGAAGCTCTCTCGTAATCATTTAATATATGTAAGCCCCATAGAAGACAAAAACATCTAATCTGCAAGAAGAAAGAGAAGAAACCTAATGTGCTTTTTATTTTATTTTCGTTTTATGTTTTATTCTTTTCCAATTTTGTGTTTTTGACCAGAACTCCTTCCATATTTGTAAGGTATTTTTCCATTTTAGATAGATTTGATTTATTTATGATTTTTTTTGTTTGAACAACATATATTAGAAAATTATTATCTATTCTAATGTAAAATTATGATCGATTTTTACAATATCATTTGGACGGTTAGATAATAGACGTTTTTTGTATGCTTCCAAATTGATCATCTACTATAACACTCTGATATGAGCTAAAAGCTTAGCATTAGCTTGTGTCATGAGACCGGAATAATTTGTCTCTATGGTGAACATGATAAATAGACAGAGATTAAAATTTAAAGCTTTCTTTTAACCTTAGTCTCTCTAAGAGATTAAAGTCAATTCTTAGAGTTGGTTTCTTATTAATCATAAGAGACAAATATATAGGCCAAAGTACAACCAACCCTGAATCTAAATCAAACCTAAGCCAAAAAGAAAAATCATCAAAACTTTAATCCTAACGTAAAAAGAAAAAGCAACAAAATTTTACAAACTCTTAAATCCGTATTCTGCATCATTACTCATCTCACCGACTAGATGCATGTCCTCAAGCTCCAACTATACATATTCCTCTAGCTTCTAACAGTTTCTCTGCTATCTCTCACATATTCCACCAAGTTCTCTTCTTTAAACGGTTAATTTTCTTGATCATCTTTGTCCATGAACAGTGTTATATGAAAAATGGTTTCAGACATGTTCTCGCGAGAAGAGCTCATCGCAATTGAAAAAAATCGTTTTGCTCGTCACTCTGTCATTTCTTCTGGGGTTAACTTCTTCTAGTACTGCATTTGTGGAGTATGTTTTACTTCCTCTTGTTGAGGCAGCAGAGCTTCCTTGTATTCCTTGTTAATCTCTAGCATTTTTGGCCAAGTTTTTTTGGACTAAGTGTCTAATTAAAGGAGTCGTATGTCCTCCAAACGTCTGTGGCCGTTCATCACTATTTTTTACACATTTTACATCATTTAAATATTTATTTAACTTATATTATTTTGTCTAGCATTTTCATCTCTATATTTAGTTAGGTTTTCATTCATATTTAGAGTCCAAGGTGTTTTTGAAGAGCCCTAGAGAGTCTTCGTGCAGTTTATCTTCTTTTTATTTTTGGAGCTTTAAGAAGCTTGGTGGACTGTGGAGATCTAGAATGCGTTTGGGCGTGAGAGAATACATTTGAAAGCTCGAGATAAAAAAATTTCCTAGACGGGGGAAATCCAATAGACCTGCATGATCGATGGAAGTGGCCGATGGTACTAGACAGGGAGATTCTGTCGACCAGGCTATCCAATTGCTAGAAACTGACTGCAAGATCGGGTCAGACGAAGAGCTTTTATTCTGATTTAGTTTCAGATATATTCATGAAAGTTTTATCTAATTGGGTTTTCTTTCGTCTGGAAGTGGTTTCAAGTTATTCTGATCAGCCGTTCGAGAGAGATATATCCAATTTGGTAAGCACATGTCCAGCGGGCATTGAGGAAATTCAATCGACCTGGTTTGGTTGAGCTCGATGATAGGAGGCTGAGAGTTGCCATTGACCAGTCTTCACCACCCCATCGACCAGTTTAGGGTTTATAATGCTATATTTCTCTTGAGTAGTTTGGTCTAAAACACTGGAAATTTTATGCACAACAAAAGTTTGATGAAATTCTCCAAAGAACCAAATAAGAGTTTTGTGCATTTTTCACATGAGAATGTTTGTTAAACCATGAAAGGGATAATATAAATTGATTATCATGCTTGCAATTACTTTTTTCACAATTGAGAATTTGATCTTGATTAAGGATAATTAGCTAGGTAATTAACTTCATGAGAATGAGTTAGTTTTGCCAAGTTTTGTAGGTTAAATAATTGTCTTTTTGAGTGTCTTAGCATCTTAGGTTAGCATTGAACACACCTTAAGCAGAAACCCCACCTAAGAGCTTGTCTTGTAAACATCCACCAAGTAGAGAGTAGAACAAAGAGAAAAAGAGAGAGAGCTGACCACTAACAAAGGCTTGGCATGGATAACATACATCAAGAAGAGGGTAATCAAGCTTCTAGGCAACAAGATGAAGCCCACAACGTGGGACAAGCTGCTGGGGCAAACAGAATACCAGTTCATCCACCAAGAGCTGCAAACTTGGTTGGAAAAGATGATGCTGTCAATGCTCATGCAAATCGCCAAGGAATACAAGCTCAAACAGTAGAAAACAACAACTCTAAGATCAAGGTTAAGCTTATCGATGTAGTGCAGAGAAACAAGTTTCAAGAGCTTGCAATGGAGGATACTCTTGATCATCTTGATCAATTTGGTAGGATTTGTGGTATATATGAATGGAGTCTCTCAAGACAGCTTCAAGCTGAAGATTTTCCCTTATTCTCTTCAAGACAAAGCTCAGCTCTGATTTTCCCTTATTTTTTTCGAGACAAACCTTCCTGAAGGCTCCATCACAACATGGGATCAATGTAAGAAGGCCTTTCTAGCTAAATTTTCCTCCAACTCAAGAAAAGCCAGGTTAAGAAATGAGATTTTCGGTTTCAATCATGAGAGCTTTTGTGAAGCCTGGGAAAGATTAAAGGGCTATACTATGCAATGTTTACACCATGGGTTTAGTGATGATTCTATCTTGAGCATGCTATATAGAGGAGCTCTCCCAAATATCAGAGTACTTCTTGAGACTGCTTCAAATGAAAACTTCATGGCCAAAGAAGTCAATGAAGCTAGGGTACTTGTGGAGAATTTGGCACAAAGTGAGGAGAACTATGGGGAAAATTATGACAGGTCCTCAAGAGGAGATGGATCATTTGAAGAACAAAAGACAGGAAAGGAGCTGAAGGCTCTCCATGAAAAGATGGACAAACAATTTACTCTGTTGGAAAAACTCCTCAACAGTTCTCAAGAGACAATTAACTTTGTTGGAGATACAAATCAAGGGTTCCAAGACAATGTTTAAAGTGAAAACATACAAGCAGAAATGAACTTTGTGGTTTTCTTATCAAAAAAGCTTCAACTACTATAAGAATCACCCCAATTTTTCTTATATGAGTAACAATGTGGCCAACCTACAAGACCAAGGATATCCCACACAGAACAACTTCACTGAAGGTGCCGAACAACAAGTTTTGTCACTTCCCATCAACAAAGTCTAGCTCATAGCTCAGGTTCTAAAGATCAAGAGATGAAGAGCATGCTTCAACAGATACTACAGGGTCAAGCTTTTGGTGCTATGGATTTGAGCAAGAAAATGGATGAGGTACACAACAAAGTAGACTATGAATACTAAGATAAGACAAATGGAGTACAAATGAGCCTCTTCTTCTCAAAATCAAGGATCTTTACTAGGGAAGGTAATGACAAATCCCAAGGAGTACTGCAATGTTATGATCTCAGGTGCAATGTTATGATCTCAGGTGAGATGCACTCTATTGATGAAGAGGAAAAAACAACTACAGAAGAATTTGATAGAATTTTTTATGGTTCCACTGATGAAGACATGGGTTGTGTGAGAAAATCCTTGCACCTAAAGATGCTCCCTCGCAATTTAATGAGGATATACACAAGCAAGGTCTGGGAGTTTCAGTTGGAGGCATTATGGGACAGGAATATACGGTAAATTGGTCAGAGATTTGAACATCTTGACCACCTTTATGAACAAAATATCGACAACCTCTTTTATTCTAAGATATGGTATCCAACTAGCCATCCATTCGATCTGGGGTGAGAGGAACCGTAGGAGACATGGAGAGGAGCACAGCGCAAAAGTGAAACTCTTGAAATACATGGATATCAATATAAGAAAGACTGAGTACGGCGAAAAAGGAAAACGCTACGAAGATGGGCTCTATGTATGGTTTGCTACTAGAGGAAGCTAGGAAACTAAATCAAAAACCATCTGAAAGCTATAAAGATTAAAACATTGTGGTTTGTTTCTCAGAACGATTAGAATAAGGTTGTAAAGAAATATTGTTTTTTTTTTTAATTTTGTTAAACATTTTATTCCAAAAAAAAGTATTGTAGGCTAAAGGAATTATCTTTTGGAGTTTAGCATTTCAGGTTAGCATTGAACACACCGTAATCAATAACCACACTCAAGAGATTGTGTATTTTTATTTTCCATATAATATTATGTATAAATGTTTTTTTAAAATTTAACATATATGGTCCAAACACATATCAATGTTTTTTCTTAATTTTTGTTAAATGGAGCACTCGTACAAAACTTTATTGATAAATACACTTATATAAAATACAATTTTTGGATAATTATAATTAAATTTTTAAATAAAAAATGTATATGATGCTAATTTTTTAAAAAATTAGAATATTCCCATTAATGAAACTGGATTACAATGTAGACCCTCGGCTTACAGCACTAAAAATATACCAAATAGAGGAGGTCCAATAAATGCAGATGCACCCAAAAAGAGGTTAGTCTAACTAGCACTGAACCTAATTAATATGATACTAAGTTATTTTATTTGTACTGCTTCTGTTTGGCACTCTAAACATCTATTGAAGGCAAAGAGATAAATAATTATTCAATATATAAGCCAAAAATAATATAAATATTTTGACAATATCCATATAAACATATACAGTAATATAGAAACAATATATATTAAACTCCAAAATTTCTCCCTATAAGAGTTGCTTCTACAATGATTAATATAAGTTGCTTTAAATTTAAAATAGAAGAAGTTTTAGCTTGTAACTCTAGATCTAGGAATGTTATTTGGTTCTTCTGTGAAAAATTTATCTGGCTAAACTTTATGATCTCATTATTTAATTAGAATATAATTATATTAAGAAAAAGGTGAAGATAAAAAGAATCTTAAATCCTATGATAAATTGTTTATGATTCCGTTAAGTAAAAATTCTTTTTACTATATTTTTAATTTTATCTTAGAAAATTTTACAAACAAAGCAAAATTTCACTTACGATATATTCCAACAAGTTGTTCAACCACATAAATAAAGTGGTTCTGCAAATGAGCATCCCAATGAAGTCTTTTCATTTTAAAATTCCCAAACTTCTATAGTTTGAGTTATCAATTTGAAAAATAAATATAATTTTGGTATAATTAATTGATTTTTTTATAATACTATATATATATATTATTTTTTAAAAATATCCCAAGTCATAGATGTAAATTATTTTTTAAATAAGGATAATATTTTAAAAATAAATTTAGAAAAAAAAGAAAGTAACAAAATATGCACAATATGACAAATTTAGTAAAATTTAATTTTTTTTCTCCAATCACATTTTAAGAATTAGTGATTAATTATTTTTAACAGTGTAACTATTTTTTACAACTATTATAAATCGAACACTGATAATCGGAATTCTTCTAACTAAAAAAGTAAAACGTCATTTATTTTTCTTTATGTAGGAGATTTGCCCGTTAGAGTCCAAATAATTTCCTAAACAGTTTTATGTTTTTAGTTTAAAGAAAATCCAATTATCAGCGTTCGATTATAATAGTTGTAAGAAATAGTTACACTGCTAATTACTAATTCTTAATAATGCTATAGGAGAAAAAACAGTAAATTTTACTAAACTTGTCATATTGTGCATATTGTTTTACTATCTTTTTTTTTGTTTTCTAAATTTATTAGTTCAAAATTTTCCTTATTTAAAAAATATATTTTACTTATATGAATATTCATATGTTTAAAAATAAAATATATGTATGATATTATTAAAACTATCAATTAATTCTATCAAATTTAGATTTATTTTTCAAAGTAAGAACTCAATATATAGAAGTTTAGGAATTTAAAATGAAACGATTGCCATGGGATGCTCATCTTAACAACCGTTTTATTTATGTGGTTGAACAACTTGTTATAATATATCGTAAGTGAAATTATTATTTGTTTGTAAAATATTTTCTAAAATAAAATCAGAAATATAGTTAAAACAAATTGTAATTAACGGAATCATAAAAAAATTCAATTTATCATTGAATATAAGATTCTTTTTATCTTCACTTTTTTCTTAATGTAATCATATTCTAACTAAACTATGGGATCATAAATTTTAGCCGAATAATTTTTTTTCACAAGAGAACCAAATAACATTTCTATATCTAGAGTTATAAGCTAAATATTTTTCTATTTTAATTTAAAGCAACTTGTTCTAATCATCGTAAAAGCAACTCCTACGAAAATTTTGGAGTTTATGAATATAGGAGAACTCACTTTATCACATGTGAAAGATCATCTCCAGGTCTTAACATACATATATATATATATATTGCTATTTATTTTGTGTCTATATTACTGTATTTGTGTGTATGTTTATTGTAATTTTTATATTATTTTTAGCTTAGATATTGAATAATTTTTACCTCTTCGCCTTCAACAGATGTTTAGACTGCCAAGTAGAAGAAGTACAAACAAGGTTAATTAGTATAATATACATTTTTATTTAAAATTTTTATTAGAATTATGTAGAAATTGTATTTTCTATAAGTGTCTTTATCAATAAAAATTAATTTTGTATGTGTTCTCCATTTAACAGAAATTAAGAAAAAACATTGATATGTGTTTGTACCATATATGTTGAAATTTTCTTAAAAATTATTTATACATAATATTACGTGAAAAATAAAAATACACAGACAACCATTTCTTACATGTCTTATGGTAGAAAAGGCGAACAAGTCGACTGGGTATAGTAACAAGACCAACGATTTTGAGGCAAACTCAACAACACCTTCGTCACTATGAACATCTTAAAGAAATTATCAACTCTATGAACAATGTATGTAGATTATTTAATTAGTAGTAGTTCGTGAACTTCATATATTTTATGATATACATTTCTTTTGGATCAGTTATTGTAGGCAAGAACAAAAGATGCAGAAAATATAATCAAAACGGGAGAATCAACTAATAAGACAAATGAAGTATCGTGAAAGTCTTTGTATATTTAAAAAAAAAGTATTTTCTAATTTTACGATTCTCACATTATAATCATTACACATAATTATCATTTACCAAGTATGTACAAATTTTATTGAAGAGTTTGATATAGATCATTTACCAAGTATGCACAAATTTTATTGAAGAAGTTGATATAGATCTATCTTTCTATTATATTTAGGCTCTCAATGGAAAATGAACTTTACAAAAAGTACGGACTTTGAAAAAAAAATTAAAGTCTTAGAAGCCCTTAATTAGCCAATCATATTTTATTGATTTACCAAGTATGTACAAATTTTATTGAAGAGTTTGATATAGATCATTTACCAAGTATGCACAAATTTTATTGAAGAAGTTGATATAGATCTATCTTTTTATTATATTTAGGCTCTCAATGGAAAATGAACTTAACAGTACGGACTTTAAAAAAAAAATAAATTAGAAGCCCTTAATTAGCCAATCATATTTTATTGATACCAAGTATGTTCAAATTTTATTGAAGAGTTTGATATAGATCATTTACCAAGTATGCACAAATTTTATTGAAGAAGTTGATATAGATCTATCTTTCTATTATATTTAGGCTCTCAATGGAAAATGAACTTTAAAAACAGTATGGACTTTGAAAAAAAAAATTAAAGTCTTAGAAGCCCTTAATTAGCCAATCCTATTTTATTGATTTAAAAGTCTTCCAAAATTTGCTTCTAAGAAACTCACATTCTTCTCTCTCCTTTGTTAAAAGCATAAAAGTATGGCTTAACTTTTTTTCAAAGGCACAATCATTATTTTAAAATTATATTTTTACAGTTACAATCTAAAATTAAAATCCATAGCCAAAGTCATTGCCAATTATTCCCTTAATATGAGAGATTGCATTGGATAACCATAAAACTGACCATATCAAAACTATAGCTACTATATTCTTGTATAACCTAATAGTTTTTTGAGACAAATGTATTGCTTTATTTTATTTATTTTTCTTTCATCTTTATTTATCTTTTTTTCTCTCCCTCTCAGCTTATTTGCATTTGAATATTTTTAACAAAAAAGTATATCAAATTCTAAGAATCACTAAAAATGTAGTTTTTTTTACTACAGATATTATAGTTTAAATTTTTGAAAACGAATTAAATATATTCATAAATCCATATGTACCTTAGTGAAAATAAAACAGTCTATATATGCGTTTATACTAAAATATCGATTGATTATTTAAGTAGCCTGAATTAAAGCAATTACCTTCAATAAAGTTTACATATACTAGTTTTCAGGTTATAAAACAATTATAACTCCTGTTGACTTAGAAGAGCTTTTCAATAAACACATTAATTGAAAGTTGTCCAGAAATATTTGAAAAAGTAAAAATTTACCTGTTTTATTGGGACTCCATCTACATCGAATAAATCAGTATAATTCACAGCTGTTTCAAGGAAGAACATCAATGGAGACACCATTCTGTAATGTCTCTGCCATCCTATTATTGACAAAACCCAGCATCAAGGAAAACAAATCTGGAAAATTAGGGGTGTCTCTCGTTTAAATCTCAAAATTGAATAGGAAGGAATCAAAGATAGATAATGGAAAAGAATCAAAGAGAGATGGATTTTTAATAGAAAATCAGTGTCAGCATAGAATATGTTTTCCTGTTTTCTCTACCCAAGATTTTGTAATTGGAAGAGAGTGAGACATTGAAATTTAAAATAGAGGTTGTCTGATTTTATAAAGACATGATAATAAAACTTAGAGAAGCTCTCTCGTAATCATTGATTATATGTAAGCCCCATAAAAGACAAAGACATCTAACCTGCAAGAAGAAATCTAATGTGCTTTTTATTTTATTTTTGTTTTATGTTTTATTCTTTTCCAATTTTGTGTTTTTGACCAGAACTCCTTCCATATTTATAAGATATTTTTCCATTTTAGATAGATTTGATTTATATATGAGATTTATTTGTTTGAACAACATATATTAGAAAATTATTATCTATTCTAATGTAAAATTATGATAGGTATTCTACAATCCTTTGGAAGGTTAGGTAATAGTCATTTTTTGTATGCTTCCAAATTGATCTTCTACCATAACACTCTGATATGAGCTAAAAGCTTACCATTAGCTTGTGTCATGAGACTGGAATATTTTGTCTCTATGGTGAACATGATTAATAGACAGAGATTAGAATTTAAAGCTTTCTTTTAACCTTAGTCTCTCTTAGAGATTAAAGTCATTTCTTGGAAGTTGGTTTTTTATTTATCATAAGAGACAAATATATAGGCCAAAGTACAACCAACCGTAAACCTAAATCAAACCTAAGCCAAAAAGGAAAATCATCAAAACTTTAGTCCTAACGTAAAAAGAAAAAGCAACAAAACTTTTAGAAACTCTTAAATCCGTATTCTGCATCATTACTCACCTCATCGACTAGATGCATGTCCTCAAGCTCCAACTATACATATTCCTTTAGCTTCTAACAGCTTCTCAGCTATCTCCCACATATTCCA
Source organism: Eutrema salsugineum (assembly GCF_000478725.1). Classification (NCBI taxonomy): domain Eukaryota; kingdom Viridiplantae; phylum Streptophyta; class Magnoliopsida; order Brassicales; family Brassicaceae; genus Eutrema; species Eutrema salsugineum. Next base: position 13,909,825 of record NW_006256486.1, read on the forward strand.
CCAAGTTCTCTTCTTCAAATGGTTCATTCTCTTGATCATCTTTGTCCATGAACAGTGTTATATGAAAAAGGATTGGATTTCAGACATGTTCTCGCGAGAAGAGCTCAACACAATTGTAAAAAAGTCTTTTTGCCCGTCACTTTGTCATTTCTTCTGGGGTTAACTTATTCTAGTACTACTTTTGTGGAGTATGTTTTACTTCCTCTTGTTGAGGCAGTAGAGCTTCCTTGTATTCCTAGTTAATCTCTAGTATTTTTGGCCAAGTTTTTTTGGACTAAGTGTCTAATTAAAGGAGTCGTATGTCCTCCAAACGTCTGTTGACCGTTCATCACTATTTTTTGCATATTTTACATCATTTAAATATTTATTTAACTTATATTATTTTGTCTAGCATTTTCATCTCTATATTTAGTTAGGTTTTCATTCATATTTAGAGTCCAAGGTGTTATAGAAGAGCCCTAGAGAGTCTTCATGCATTTTATCTTCTTTTTACTTTTGGAGCTTTAAGAAGATTGGTGGACTGTGGAGATCTAGAATGAGTTTGGACGTGAGTGAATACATTTGAAAGCTCGAGATAAAGAATTGATATGTGTTTGTACCATATATGTTGAGTTTTTTTTTAAAATCATTTATACATAATATTACGTGAAAAATAAAAATACACACACAACCATTTCTTACATGTCTTATGGTAGAAAAGGCGAACAAGTAAACTGGGTATAGTAACAAGGCCAACTATTTTGAGGCAAACTCAACAACACCTTTGTCACTATGAACATCTTGAAGAAATTATCAACTCTATGCAAAAATGTATGTAGATCATTTAATTAGTGTTAGTTCGTGAACTTCAAATATTTTATAATATATTTTTATTTTTGGATCAGTTATTGTAGGCAAGAACAAAAAATGCAGAAAAATATAATCAAAATTGGAGAATCACTAATAAGGCAAATGAAGTATCCTGAAAGTCTTTGTATCTTTAAGAATAAATATTTTCTAATTTTACGATTCTCACATTATAATCATTACACATAATTATCATTTACCAAGTATGTATAAATTTTATTGAAGAGTTTGATATAGATCATTTACCAAGTATGTACAAATTTTATTGAAGAACTTGATATAGATCTATCTTTCTATAATATTTAGGCTCTCAATGGAAAATGAACTTTAAAAACAGTACGGAGTTTGAAAAAAAATTAAAGTCTTAGAAGCCCTTAATTAGCCAATCATATTTTATTGATTTAAAAGTCTTCCAAAATTTGCTTCTAAGTAACTCACATTCTTCTCTCTCTTTTGTTAAAAACATAAAAGTATGGCTTAACTTTTTTTCAAAAGGCACAATCATTCTTTTAAATTTTTATTTTTACAGTTACAGTCTAAAATTAAAATCCATAGCCAAAGTCATTGCCAATTATTCTCTTAATATGAGAAATTGCATTGGATAACCATAAAACTGACCATATCAAAACCATAGCTACTATATTCTCTGTATAACCTAATAGTTTTTGGACACAAATGTATTGCTTTATTTTATTTATTTTTCTTTCATCTTTATTTATATTTTTTCTCTCCCTCTCATCTTATTTGCATTTGAATATTTTTAACAAAAAAGTATATCAAATTCTAAGAATCAAGAAAAATGTAGTTTTTTTGTCTACGGATATTATAGTTTAAATTTTTGAAAACGACTTAAATTTATTCATAAATTCATATATACCTTAGTGAAAAAAAACAGTCTATATATGCGTTTATACTGAAACATAGATTGATTATTTAAGTAGCCTGAATTTTGACAATATCCATATAAACATATACAGTAATATAGACACAATATATATGATAAGACCTGAAGATTATCCTTCACATGTGATATAGTGAGTGCTCATATATTCATAAACTCCAAAATTCTCGTATAAGAGTTGCTTCTATGATGATTAATACAAGCTGCTTTAAATTAAAATAGAAGATTTTTTAGCTTGTAAGTCTAGATCTAGGAATGTTTTTTGGTTCTTCTGTGAAAAAGTTATCTGGCTAAACTTTATGATCCCATTATTTAATAGAATATAATTATATTAAGAAAAAGGTGAAGATAAAAAGAATCTTAAATCCAATGATAAATTGAAAAATTGTTTATGATTCCGTTAAATAAAATTTTTTTTTACAATATATTTGATTTTAACTTAGAAAATTTTACAAACTAAGCAAAATTTCACTTACGATATATTCCAACAAGTTGTTCAACCACATAAACAAAGCAGTTATGCAGATGAGCATCCCAACAAAGTCTCTTCATTTTAACATTCTCAAACATCTATAGTTTGAGATATCACTTTGAAAAATAAATATAATTTTGGTATAATTAATTGATTGGTTTTATAATACTATACATATATTTTATTTTAAAAAATATCCCAAGTCATAGATGTAAATTATTTTTTAAATAAGGATAATATTTTACAAATAAATTTAGAAAAAAAGAAAGTAACAAAATATGCACAATATGACAAATTTAGTAACATTTAATTGTTTTTTCTCCAATGACATTTTAATAATTAATGATTGATTATTTAAACAGTGTAACTATTTCTTACAACTATTATAAATCGAACACTGATAATCGGAATTTTTCTAACTAAAAAAATAAACATCATTTCTTTCTCTTTATGTAGGAGATTTGCCCGTTAGAGTCCCAAAAATCTCCAAAACAGTTTTATGTTTTTAGTTTAAAGAAAATCCAATTATCAGCGTTCGATTATAATAGTTGTAAGAAATAGTTATACTGCTAATTACTAATTCTTAATAATGCTATAGGAGAAAAAACAATAAATTTTACTAAACTTGTCATATTGTGCATATTTTTTTACTATCTTTTTTTTTGTTTTCTAAATATATTAGTTCAAAATTTTCCTTATAAAAAAAACATATTTTACATATATGAATATGGATATGTTTAAAAATAAAATTTATGTTGATATTATTAAAACCATCAATTAATTCTACCAACTTTAGATTCATTTTTCAAAGTAAGAACTCAATATATAGAAGTTTGGGAATTTCAAAATGAAGCGACTGCGATAGGATGCTCATCTTCACAACCGTTTTATCTATGTGGTTGAACAACTTGTTATAATATATCGTAAGTGAAATTATTATTTGTTTGTAAAATTTTCTAAGATAAAATCAGATATATAGTAAAAATAAATTGTAATTAACGAAATCATAAATAATTTTTCTATTTATTATTGGATATAAGACTCTTTTTATCTTCACTTTTTCTTAATGTAATCATATCCTAATTAAATTACGGGATCATAAATTTTAGCTGGATAACTTTTTTTTTTTAACAAACGAACAAAATAACATTCCTAGATCTAAATTTACAAGCGAAAAATTCTTCTATTTTAATTTAAAGCAGCTTGTATTAATCATCGTAAAAGCAAGTCTTAGGAGAATTTTGGAGTTTATGAATATAGGAGAACTCACTATATCACATGTGAAAGATCATCTCTAGGTCTTAACATATATATATATATTGCTATTTAGTTTGTGTCTATATTACTGTATATGTGTATATGTTTATTGTAATTTTAATATTATTTTTGGCTTACATGTTGAATAATTGTTTACCTCTTCGCCTTCAATAGATATTTAGACTGCCAAGCAGAAGAAGTACAAACAAGGTAAATTAGTATAATATATATTTTTATTTAAAAAATTTATTAGAATTATGTAGAAATTGTATTTTTCTATATGTGTCTTTATCAATAAAAATTAATTTTGTATGGGTTCTCCATTTAACAGAAATTAAGAAAAAACATTGATATGTGTTTGTACTATATATGTTGAAATTTTCTTAAAAATCATTTATACATGTAAAAAATAAAAATACACACACAACCATTTCTTACATATCTTATGGTAGAAAAAAAGCAAACAAGTTGACTAGATATAGTAACAAGACCAGCGATTTTGAGGCAAACTCAACAATACCTTCGTCACTATGAACATCTTGAAGAAATTATCAACTGTATGCAAAAATGTTTGTATATCATTTAATTAGTATTAGTTCATGAACTTCATATATTTTATAATATATTTTTTAAAAAATAATTTTTTTTGGATCAGTTATTGTAGGCAAGAACAAAAGATGCAGAAAAATATAATCAAAATTGGAGAATCAACTAATAGGGCAAATAAGATATTCTGAAAGTCTTTGTATCTTTAGGAATAAGTATTTTCTATTTTTCATATATTTTATAATATATTTTAAAAAAAAATAATTTTTTTTTGGGATCAGTTATCGTATGCAAGAACAAAAGATGCAGAAAAATATAATCAAAATTGGAGAATCAACTAATAGGGCAAATAAGATATCCTGAAAGTCTTTGTATCTTTAGGAATAAGTATTTTCTATTTTTATGATTCTCATATTATAATCATTACACATAATTATCATTTACCAAGTATGTACAAATTTTATTGAAGAGTTTGATATAGATAATTTTTTAAGTATGTATAAATTTTATTGAAGAGCTTGATATTGATCTATCTTTCTATTATATTTAGGCTCTCATTGGAAAATGAACTTTAAAAAAAACAGTACGGACTTTGAAAAAAAAAATAAAGTCTTAGAAGCCCTTAATTAACCAATCATATTTTATTGATTTAAAAGTCTTATAAAATTCGCTTCTAAGAAACTCACATTCTTCTCTCTCCTTTGTTAAAAGCATAAAAGTATGGCTTAACTTTTTTTCAAAGGCACAATCATTATTTTAAAATTATGTTTTTACAGTTACGGTCTAAAATTAAAACCCATAGCCATAGTCACTGCCAATTATTCCCTTAATATGAGAAATTGCATTGGATAACCATAAAACTGACCATATCAAAACCATAGTGAAAATAAAACATAGATTAGATTAAATTTATTCATAAATGCATATGTACCTTAGTGAAAATAAAACAATCTATATATGCGTTTATACTAAAACATAGATTGATTATTTTATACTTTCATACAAAGTAGCCTGAATTAAAGCAGTTACGTTCAATAAAGTTTACATATACTAGTTTTCAGATTATAAAACAATTATAACTCCTGTTGACTTATAAGAGCTTTTCAAATAAAGACATCAATTAAGAGTTGTCCATAAATATTTGAAAAAGACAAAAAGTTACCTGTTTTATTGGGACTCCATCTTCATCAAATAAATCAGAATAAATCACAGCTGTTTCAAGGAAGAACATCAATGGAAACACCATTCTTTAATATCTCGACCATCCTATTATTGACAAAACCCAGCTTCAAGGAAAACAAAATCTGGAAAAATAATTGTTGAAGGTTTTAGGTGTCTCTCATTTAAATCTCGAAATTGAATTGGAAGGAATCAAAGATAGGTAATGGAAAAGAATCAAAGAGAGATGGATATGTCAATATAAAATCAGTGTCAGCAGAGAAGATGTTTTCCTGTTTTCTCTACTCAAGATTTTGTAATTGGAAGAGAGTGAGACATTGAAATTCAAAAAAAAAAATTGTCTGATTTTATAAAGACATGATAATAAAACTTACAGAAGCTCTCTTGTAATCATTGATTATATGTAAGCCCCATAGAAGACAAATACATCTAATCTGCAAGAAGAAAGAGAAGAAATCTAATGTGCTTTCATTTTATTTTTGTTTTATGTTTTATTCTTTTCCAATTTTGTGTTTTTGACCAGAACTCCTTCCATATTTATAAGATATTTTTCTATTTTAGATAGATTTAATTTATATATGAGATTTTGTTTGTTTGAACAACATATATTAGATTATCTATTCTAATGTAAAATTATGATAGATATTCTACAATATCCTTTGGACGGTTAAGTAATAGACGTTTTTTTGTATGCTTCCAAATTGATCTTCTACCATAACACTCTGATATGAGCTAAAACTTAGCTTTAGCTCGTTATGGTGAACATGATAAATAAATAGAGATTAAACTTTAAAGCTTTCTTTTAACCTTAGTCTCTCTTAGAGATTGAAGTCAATTCTTGGAAGTTGGTTTCTTATTAATCATAAGAGACAATTATATAGGCCAAAGTACAACCAAACTTAAACCTAAATCAAACCTAAGCCAAAAAGGAAAATCATCAAAACTTTAATCCTAACGTAAAAATAAAAAGCAACAAAACTTTTATAAACTCTTAAATCCGTATTCTGCATCATTACTCACCTCATCGACTAGATGCATGTCCTCATGCTCCAACTATACATATTTCTTTAGCTTCTAATAGCTTCTCTGCTATCTCCCACATATTCCCCCAAGTTCTCTTCTTCAAACGGTTCATTCTCTTGATCATCTTTTTCCATGAACAGTGTTATATGAAAAAGGATTGTGTTTCAGTCATGTTCTCGCGAGAAGAGCTCATCGCAATTGAAAAAAAGTCTTTTTGCTCGTCACTCTGTCATTTCTTCTAGGGTTAACTTCTTCTAGTACTGCTTTTCTGGAGTATGTTTTACTTCCTCTTGTTGAGGCAGCAGAGCTTCCTTGTACTCCCTGTTAATCTCTAGCATTTTTGGCTAAGTTTTTTTTGGACTAAGTGTGTAATTAAAGGAGTCGTATGTCCTCCAAACGTGTGGCCGTTCATCACTATTTTTTGCATATTTTTCATCAGTTAAATATTTATTTAACTTATCTTATTTTGTCTAGCATTTTCATCTCTTTATTTAGTTAGTTTCTCATTCATATTTAGAGTCCAATATGTTTTAGAAGAGCCCTAGAGAGTCTTCATGCATTTTATCTTCTTTTTACTTTTGGAGCTTTAAGAAGCTTGGTGGAGTGTGGAGATCTAGAATGAGTTTGGACGTGAGGGAATACATTTGAAAGCTCGAGATAAGAGTTTTCCTAGACAGGGGAAATCCAATAGACCTCCATGATGGATGGAAGTGGACGATGGTACTAGACAGGGAGCTTCTGTCGACCAGGCTATCAAACTGCTAGAAACTGACTGCAAGATCGGGTCAGACGAAGATCTTCTATTCTGATTAAGTTTCAGATATATTCATGAAATTTGTATCTGATTGAGTTTTCTTTCGTCTGGAAGTGGTTTCAACTTATTCTGTTCAGCCGTTCGAGAGAGATGCATCCAATTTAGTAAGCACATGTCCAGCTGGCATTAAGGAAATTCAATTGACCTGGTTTGGTTGAGCTCGATGATAGGAGGCTGAGAGTTTCCATTGACCAGTATTCACCACCCCATCGACCAGTTTGGGATTTATAATGTTATATTCCTCTTGAGTAGTTTGGTCTGAAACACTGGAATTTCATGCACAACAAAAGTTTGATGAAATTCTCCAAAGAACCAAATAAGAGTTTTGTGCATTTTTCACATGAGAGTGTTTGTCAAACCATGAAAGGGCTAATATAACTTGATTATAATGTTTGCAATTACTTTTTTCAAAATTGAAATTTTGATCTTAATTAAGGATAATTAGCTAGGTAATTAACTTCATGAGAATGGGTTAGTTTTGCCAAGTTTTGTACGTTAAATAATTGTCTTTTTGAGTGTCTTAGCATCTTAGGTTAGCATTGAACACACCTTAAGCAATAACTCTACCCAAGAGCTTGTCTTTTAAACATCCACCAAGCAGAGAGTAGAACAAAGAGATAAACAGAGAGAGCTGACCATTAACAAAGGCTTGGCATGGATAATAGAAATCAAGAAGAGGGTAATCAAGCTTCTAGGCAACAAGAAGAAGCCAAAAACGTGGGACAAGCAGCTAGGGTGATGCTGCTAGGGTTGACTTCTTCGCGGCTTCATGTTTTAAATTTATAACCCTAGATATCTGCAAGTGCACAGCAGTGTGTTGTAGTACTTAGGGTGTCGATCCACAGAGAATCCACGCTTTACCTGCAGAACCTTAGAACCAGAATTAGCAAACGAAGTCTAAGTCGAAAAAAGGGGTTTTGGATGGGTTGTGCGATTTCTATATATGTATTTTAAAAAGGGATTTGAAAAAGGGTTTTAGAAAGGGTTTTGAAAAGGTTTTTTTAAAAGGGTTTTAAAGAAGGTTTTAAAAAGGATTTAAAAAAAAGGATTTAAAAAAAAGGTTTTAAAAACTAGAAGTGAATAAATCGATAATAAATCTAAAGGATGAAAAAAGCTCTTAATATTGATCCTAGTAAATTCTTAGAACTCGAGTCACGGACGTATGAATACACCACTGTCGTGATCATAAACAACTATCTCTCTCAACCATGACCAGTAAGTTTCCACTCTGGCCCTGGAAGAGAAAAGATGCATTATGTTTAAGACTCGTCATCATTCACAAATCGCCCATAAGTAGGTTTCCATTCCTATGTTTGTTTTGCTCTCCCAAACTAGATCTGGCCCCGGATGAATACTTTCGCATCACCAAGGACCTGGATCAGTCTCTAGTTCGCGACGCTAGATCCATGCTTTAAGTATAAATTCAGAAGAAAGATTTCTAGAATTCGGCTTTGGTTTATCTCGCGAAATCCCTATCGATCATAGTCGATTCCCTTCTATCGAGCCTTTGAACTCATACCTCATCATTCCAAAACGTGCATAAAGTAAATAGAAAAAACGTGCATAGATTAATAAGAAATGAAGAAGTAGAGAAAAACAGACAAGGAGAAAAAGAAGAAGCATCTCGATTTCGAGATCTAAGATCGGAGAAAACTTCTCTTCAAATCCTTTAAACAACTAATCTAATACGAAGAAGATGAAAACAAAATTGAAAGATGCATGAGTAAAAACCGAATTAAAATAAAGGTAGAACATAAAGAGGGTTCAAGAGAAATCTCTATCTTCCTAAACTAAGAACTAAGAACATAAAAGCATAAAAACCCTAGAAAACTAAATTTGGCGGCTCCCAAAAGGGATTCTTCTGAGGCACACGAAAATAGGGCTGCTTAGATACATATTTATAGGTCTTCAACTCTCTCCAGTTGTCCTTAGGGTTTTCTATGAAGAGAAGACGAATTGGGCTTGAAACAGGGTCATGGGCCAGCCTTTAAGTCGGCCCTGGTCGCGAGGCTTCTGACCGCGGTGAATTGGGGTTTGGCAGTGGCCAGAGACTCGCAACCACGGTCGAGAGTGTGTTCCCCGCGGTCGTGGCTCCTGGACCCGCGGAGATTGGTCTGTGAGGTTGAATTTTCATTCTGCGCTTGCTTCCTTCGCGAGACCACAGAACATATCTTCAGTGCATCAAGTATATCCGGAGATCTAACCATTGGATTGCCTCCAAACCAATTGAATTTTAAAGCTAGTTGTCTCCTTTATATTAGGTCTAATTTTGGGGATGAACTGACGGTGAGAAGGTCTTCATCGGATGTGAAACTTCTGACGGCCCAAATTTATCCAAAATGATCTTTTGCCTTAATAACCTGAAAAGATTCTTGGAACTACAAATACTAGAAAATAATAGTTAAAAAAACTTAAAAGAAATAAAAACCATTAGAAAAGCATTTAAAATCGATCCACAAAAGTGGTCAAAATACGGTGTTATCATTGGGCAAACAGAATACTAGTTCATCCACCAAGAGCAGCAAACTTGGTTTCAAATGGTGATGCTGTCAATGCTCATGAAAATCGCCAAGGAATACAAGCTCAAACAGTAGAAAACAACAACTTTAAGATGAAGGTTGGGCTTATCGACGTAGTCCAGAGAAACAAGTTTCATGAGCTTGCAATGGAGGATACTCTTGATCATCTAGATCAATTTGATAGTATTTGTGGTATAGATGAGAGTCTCTGAAGATAGCTTCAAGCTGAAGATTTTCCCTTATTCTCTTCAAGACAAAGCTCAGCTCTGATTTTCCCTTATTCTCTTCGAGACAAACCTTCCTCAAGGCTCCATCACAACCTGGGATCAATTTACGAAGGCCTTTCTAGCTAAATTCTTATCCAGCTCAAGAACAGCCAGGTTAAGGAATGATATTTTCAGTTTCAATCATGAGAGCTTTTGTGAAGCCTAGGAAAGATTAAAGGGCTATACTATGCAATGTTTACACCATGGGTTTAGTGATGCTTCTCTCTTGAGCACGCTATATAGAGGAGCTCTCCCAACTATCAGAGTATTTCTAGACACTGCTTCAAATGACAACTTCATGGTCAAAGAAGTCACTAAAGCTAGGGTACTTGTGGAGAATTTGGCACAAAATGAGGAGAACTATGGGGAAAATTATGACAGGTCCTCAAGAGGAGATGGATCCTTTGAAGAAAAAAAGACAAGAAAGGAGCTGAAGGCTCTCCATGAAAAGATGGACAAGCAATTTACTCTGTTGGAAAAACTCCTCAACAGTTCTCAAAAGACAATTAACTTTGTTGGAGATACAAATCAAGGGTTCCAAGACAATGTTCAAAGTGAAAACATACAAGCAGAAATGAACTTTGTGGTTTTTTTATCAAAAAGACTTCAACTACTATAAGAATCACCCCAATTTTTCTTATAGGAGTAACAATGTGTCCAACCTACAAGACCAAGTATATCCAATACAGAACAACTTCACTGAAGGTGCCGAACAACAAGTTTTGTCCCTCCCCATCAACAGAGTCTAGCTCACAGCTCAGGTCCTAAAGATCAAGAGATGAAGAACATGCTTCAACAGATACTACAGGGTCAAGCTTTTGGTGCTATTGACTTTAGCAAGAAAATGGCTGAGATACACAACAAAGTAGATTTTGAACATCAAGATAAACAAATAAAGAACAAATGAGCCTCTTCTTCTCAAACTCAAGGATCTTTACTGGGTAAGGTAGTGACAAATCCCAAGGAGTACTGCAAAGTTATGATCTCAGGTGAGATGCACTCTATTGATGAAGAGGAAAAAACAACTACAGAAGAATTTGATAGATTTTTTTTATTGTTCCACTGATGAAGACATGGGTTCTGTGAGAAATCTGTGCACCTAAAGATGCTCCCTCGAAATTTAATGAGGACATACACAAGCAAGATCTGGGAGGTTTTGGTTGGAGGCATTATGGGACAGGAATATACGGTAAATTGGTCAGAGATTTGAACATCCTGAGCACCTTGATGAACAAAATCTCGACACACCTCTTTTATTCTAAGATACACTATCCAACTAGCCATCCATTCGATCTGGGGAGAGAGGAACCGTAGGAGACATGGAGAGGAGCACAGCACAAAAGTGAAACTCCTGAAATACATGGATATCACTATAAGAACAGACTGAGTACGGCGAGAAAGCAAAATGCTACGAAGACGGGCTCTGTGTATGGTTTACTACTAGAAGAAGCTAGGAAACTAAATAAAAAATCATCTGCTTGCTATAAAGATTAAAACATTGTGGTTTGTTTGTCAGAACGATCAGAATAAGGTTGTAAAGAAATGTTTTTATTTTTGAATTTAGTTAAACATTTATTCAAAATAAAAATAAAAGTGTTGTAGGCTAAATGAATTGTCTTTTGGAGTTTAGCATTTTAGGTTAGCATTGAACACACCGTAATCAATAACCACACCCAAGAGATTGTGTATTTTTATTTTCCATATAATATTATGTATAAATGTTTTTTTGTGAAATGAACATATATGGTCCAAACACATATCAATGTTTTTTCTTAATTTTTGTTAAATGGAGCACTCGTACAAAATTAATTTTATTGATAAAGACACTTATAGAAAATACAATTTATGGATAATTATAATAAAATTTTTAAAGAAAAATGTATATGATACTTTTTAAAAAAAATTAGAATATTCCCATGAATGAAACTGGATTACACTGTAGACCCTCGGCTTACATCACTAAAAGTATACCAAATAGAGGAGGTCCAATGAATGCAGATGCACCCAAAAGGAGGTTAGTCTAACTAGCACTGAACCTAATTAATATGATACTAAATTATTTTATTTATACTTCTTCTGCTTGGCAGTCCAGACATCTATTGAAGGCAAAGAGATAAACAATTATTCAATATGTAAGCCAAAAACAATATACAATTTTTTGACAATATCCATATACACATATACAGTAATATAGACACAATATATGATAAGATCTGAAGATTATCCTTCACATGTGATATAGTGAGTGCTCATATATTCATAAACTCCAAAATTCTCCCATAGGAGTTGCTTCTACGATGATTAATATAAGTTGCTTTAAATTAAAATAGAAAAGATTTTAGATTGTAACTCAAGATCTAGGAATGTTATTTGGTTCTTCTGTGAAAAAGTTATCCTGCTAAACTTTTTGATCCCATTATTTAATTGAAATATAATTATATTAAGAAAAAAAAGAGGATAAGAAGAATCTTAAATCCAATGATAAATTGAAATTTTTTTTATTATTCCGTTAAGTAAAAATTATTTTTATTACATTTTTGATTATATCTTAGAAAATTTTAAAACAAAGAAAATTTTCACTTACGATATATTACAACAAGTTGTTCAAATACATAAACAAAGCGGTTACACAGATGAGCATCCCAACGAATTCTCTTCATTTTAAAATTCCCAAACTTCTATAGTTTGAGTTCTCACTTTTGAAATAAATATCTTTTGATATAATTAATTGATGGTTTTTATAACACTATCCATATATTTTATTTTAAAAAATATCCCAAGTCATAGATGTAAATTATTTTTTAAATAAGGATAATATTTTACAAATAAATTTAGAAAACAAAAAAAGAAAGTAAAAAAATATGCACAATCTGACAAATTTAGTAAAATTTTTTTTTTCTCCAATCATATTTTAAGAATTAGTGATGAATTATTTTTAACAATGTAACTATTTCTTACAACTATTATAAATCGAACACTGATAATTGGAATTCTTCTAACTAAAAAATAAAACGTCATTTCTTTTTTTTTTATGTAGGAGATTTGCCCGTTAGAGTCCAAAAATCTCCTAAACCGTTTTATATTTTTAGTTTAAAGAAAATTCAATTATCAGCGTTCAGTTATAATAGTTGTAAGAAATAATAACACTGTTAATTACTAATTCTTAATAATACTATAGGAGAAAAAACAGTAAATTTTACTAAACTTGTTATATTGTGCATATTTTTTACTATCTTTTTTTGTTTTCTAAATTTATTAGTTCAAAATTTTCCTTATTAAAAAAATATATTTTACAAATATATGAATATGGATATTTTTAAAAATAAAATATATGTATGGTATTATTAAAACGATAAATTAATTCTACGAAATTTAGATTTATTTTTCAAAGTAAGAACTCAATATATAGAAGTTTGGGAATGTTAAAATGAAGCGACTGCGATGGGATGCTCATCTTCAAAACCGATTTATTTATGTGGTTGAACAACATGTTATAATATATCGTAAGTGCAATTATTCTTTGTTTGTAAAATTTTGTAAGATAAAATCAGACATATAGTAAAACCAAATTGTAGTGAACAGAATCATAAATATATATTTTTTTTAATTTATCATTGTATATAAGATTTTTTTATCTTCACTTTTTCTTAATGTAATCATATTCTAATTAAATCAAGGGATCGCAAATTTTAGCCAGATATTTTTTTTTTCACAAAAGAACAAAATAACATTTCTAGATCAAGAGTTACAAGCTAAAAAATCTTCTATTTTAATTTAAAGCAACTTGTATTAATCATCGTAAAAGGAACTCTTAGGAGAATTTTAGAGTTTATGAATATAGGAGAACTCACTATATCACATGTGAAGGATTGATAACACCGTATTTTGACCACTTTTATGGATCGATTTTAAATGCTTTTCAAATGTTTTTTATTTCTTGTAAATGTTTTTACTATTATTTTCTAGTGTTTGTAGTTCCAAGACTCTTTTCAGGTAATTATGGCAAAAGGTGTGCATTTTGGATAATTCAAGCTGTCAGAAGTTTCACATCAGATGGAGACTTTCTTACCGTCTGATCATCCCCAAAATTAGATCTAATATAAAGGAGATAACTAGCTTTCAAATGCAATTGGTTTGGAGACAATCCAATGGTTAATCTCCGTATATCCTTGATGCACTGAAGACATGTTCTGCAGTCTCGCGAAGGAAGCAAGCGCAGAATGAAGATTCAACCTCACAAGCCAATCTCCGTGGGTCCAAGGGCCACGACCGCGGAGAAAACACTCTCGACCACGGTTATGACTCTCTGTCCGCGGCAAACCCCAATTCACCACGGGTGGAAGCCTGGCGACCTGGACTGACTAAAAGGCTGGCCCAAGACACCGTTTCAAGCCCAATTCGTACTCTCTTCACAGAAAACCCTAAGGACGACTGAACAGAGTTGAAGACCTATAAATATGTATCTAAGCAGAGCTCTTTTGGGAGCCACCAAATTTAGTTTTTAGGGTTTTTATGTTTTTATGTTCTTATTTCTTAATTTAGAGAGATAGGGATTTCTCTTGAACCCTCTTTATGTTCTACCTTTACTTCAATTCGGTTCTACTTTTATGCATCTTTTAAATTCGTTTTTACATTCTTCATGTTGGATTAGTTTCTTTGAAGATTTGAAGAGAAGTTTTCTCCGAGCTTAGATCTCGAAATAGAGATGCTTCTTCTTCATCTCCTTGTCTCTTTTTCTCTACTTCTTTCTTCTTATTACTTTATGCACGTTTTTGAATGATGAGGTATGATTTTAAAGGCTCCATCAAAGGGAACCGAATATAATAGGTAGGGATCTTCGTGAGATAAACCAAGCCGAATTCTAGAATTCTTTCTTCTAAGCTTATACTTAAAGCATGGATCTAGCGTCGCGAACTAGATACTGATCTTGGTCTTAGGTGTTGCGAAAGTATTCATCCGGGGCCAGATCTAGCTTGAAAAGAGCAGATCAACCATAGGAGTGGAAACCTACTAAAGGGTGAACTGTGAATGTTGACCAGTCTTAAGCAAGCTTGCATCTTTTCTCTTCCAGGGCCAGAGTGGAAATATAATGGTCATCGTTGCGAGAAACAGTTGGTTATGATCACGAAAGTGGTATATTCATACATGTGTGACTTGAGTTCAAAAAATTTACTAGGATCGATATTAAGAGCTTTGTTTTGCGCTATTTGAATCTATCATATCCCGTAGACATCCTTTATATTCAACATCGATTTATTCACTTCTTGTTTAGTTTTAAAACCCTTTTTAAAACCCTTTTTAAAGCCCTTTTTGAAACCCTTTTTAAAACCTTTTTCAAATCTTTTTAAAATCCTTTTTTAACATATATATATATATATATATATAACATGAAAACTTACCCAAAATCCCGTTTTTTGTCTTAGACTTCGTTTACTAATTCTGGTTCTAAGGTTCTGCAGGTAAAGCGTGGATTCGCTCTGGATCGATACCCTAAGTACTACAACGCACTGCTGTGCACTTGGAGATATCTAGGGTTATAAATTTTAAACATGAAGCCGCAAAGTATCAACCCTAGCAGCATCAAGGATCATCTCCAGGTCTTAACATATACATATATATATATATATTTGGCTATATATTTTGCGTCTATATTACTGTATATGTGTATATGTTTATTGTAATATTTTTATATTATTTTTTGGCTTAGATATTGAATAATTATTTACCTCTTCACCTTCAATAGATGTTTAGAATGCCAAGAAGATGAAGTACAAACAAAGTAAATTAGTATAATATACATTTTTATTTAAAATTTTTATTAGAATTATGAAGTTGTATTTTCTATAAGTGTCTTTATCAATAAAAATCAAATTTTGTATGGGTTGTCCATTTAACAGAAATTAAGAAAAAAGATTTATATGTGTTTGTACCATATATGTTGAAATTTTCTTATAAATCATTTATACATAGTATTATGTGAAAAATAAAAATAAACACAAAACCATTTCTTACATGTCTTATGGTAGAAAAGGTGAACAAGTCGACTGAGTTTAGTAACAAGGCCAACGATTTTGAGGCATACTCAACAACACCTTTGTCACTATGAACATCATGAAGAAATTGTCAACTCTATGAACAAAATGTTTGTAGATCATTTAATTAGTACTAGTTCATGAGCTTCATATATTTTATAATATATTTTTGAAAAAAAATAGAAAAGTTTTCTTGGATAAGTTATTGTAGGTAAGAACAAAAAATGCAGAAAAAGATAATCAAAATTGGAGAATCAACTAATAGGGCAAATGAAGTATCCTGAAAGTCTTTGTATCTTTAAGAATAAGTATTTTCTAATTTTACGATTCTTACATTATAATCATTACACATAATTATCATTTACCAAGTATGTACAAATTTTATTGAAGAGTTTGATATAAATCATTTACCAAGTATGTACAAATTTTATTGAAGAGCTTGATATAGAATTTTCTTTCTATTATATTTAGGCTCTGATTGGAAAATGAACTTTCAAAACAGTACGAACTTTGAAAAAAAAGTTAAAGTCTTAGAAGCCCTTAATTAGCCAATCATATTTTATTGATTTAAAAGTCTTCTAAAAATTGCTTCTAAAAAACTCACATTCTTCTCTCCTTTGTTAAAAGCATAAAAGTATGGCTTTAACTCTTTTTCAAGGGCACAGTTATTATTTTAAAACTATGTTTTTATAGTTACAGTCTAATACTAAAATTCATAGCCGCAGTATTGCCAATTATTCTCTTAATATGAGAAATTGCATTGGATAACCATAAAACTGACCATATCAAAACCATAGCTACTATATTCTTTGTATAACGTAATAGTTTTTTTGAGACAAATGTATTGCTTTATTTTATTTATTTCGCTTTCATCTTTATTTATCTTTTTTCTCTCCCTCTCAGCTTATTTGCATTGAATATTTTTAACAAAAAAAGTATATCAAATTCTTAGAATCACTAAAATGTAGTTTTTTGTCTACGGATATTATAGTTTAAATTTTTGAAAAGGAATAAAACTTATTCATAAATGCATATGTACTTTAGTGAAAATAAAAGAGTCTATATATGCGTTCATACTAATACACAGATTGACTATTTTATTTTTTCATACAAAGTAGCCTAAATTAAAGCAATTACCTTCAATAAAGTTTACATATACTAATTTACTGATTATTCAAAAAAATTATAATTCATGTGGACTTAGAAGTGCTTATCAATAAAGATATTAATTGAAAGTTGTCCAGAAATATTTGAAAAAGACAAAACTTTACTTGTTTTATTGGGACTCCATCTTCATCAGATAAATCAGAACATCAATGGAGACACCACTTTTTAATGTCTCGGCCATCCTATTATTGACAAAACCCAGCTTCAAAGAAAAAAAATTTGGAAAAAAAATTGTTTCAATCTCGAAACTGGGTGTCTCTTGTTTAAATCTCGAAATTGAATGGGAAGGAATCAAAGATAGATAATGGAAAAGAATCAAAGAGAGATGGATTTGTCATAATAAAATCAGTGTCAGCAGAGAAAATGTTTTCCTGTTTTCTCTACCCAAGATTTTGTAATTGGAAGAGAGTAAGACATTGAAATTCAAAAGAAAGATTGTCTGAATTTATAAAGACATGATAATAAAACTTACAGAAGCTCTCTCGTAATCATTGATTATATGTAAGCCCCATAGAAGACAGAGACATCTAATCTGCAAGAAAAAAGAGAAGAAATCTAATGTGCTTTTTATTTTATTTTCGTTTTATGTTTTATTCTTTTCCAATTTTATGTGTTTCTGACCAGAACTCCTTCCATATTTAAAAGATATTTTTCCATTTTAGATAGATTTGATTTATATATGAGATTTTTTTGTTTGAACAACATATATAAGAAATTAATTATCTATTCTAATGTAAAATTATGATAGATATTCTACAATATCCTTTGGACGGTTAAGTAATAGACGTTTTTTTGTATGCTTCCAAATTGATCTTCTACCATAACACTCTGATATGAGCTAAAACTTAGCTTTAGCTTGTGTCATGAGACCAGAATAATTTGTCGTTATGGTGAACATGATAAATAAATAGAGATTAAACTTTAAAGCTTTCTTTTAACCTTAGTCTCTCTTAGAGATTGAAGTCAATTCTTGGAAGTTGGTTTCTTATTAATCATAAGAGACAATTATATAGGCCAAAGTACAACCAACCCTAAACCTATATCAAACCTAAGCCAAAAAGGAAAATCATCAAAACTTTAATCCTAACGTAAAAATAAAAAGCAATAAAACTTTTACAAACTCTTAAATCCGTATTCCGCATCATTACTCACCTCATCGACTAGGTGCAAGTCCTCAAGCTCCAACTATAGATATTCCTTTAGCTTCTAACAACTTCTCTGTTATCTCCCACATATTCCACCAAGTTCTCTTCTTTAAACAGTTCATTCTCTTGATCATCTTTGTCCATGAACAGTGTTATATGAAAAAGGATTGGGTTTCAGACATGTTCTCGCGAGAAGAGCTCATCGCAATTGAAAAAAGTCTTTTTGTTCGTCACTCTGTCATTTCTTCTTGGGTTAACTTCTTCTAGTACTGCTTTTGTTGAGTATGTTTTACTTCGTCTTGTTGAGCCAGCAGGGCTTTCTTGTATTCCCTGTTAATCTCTAGCATTTTTGGCCAAGTTTTTTGGACTAAGTGTCGAATTAAAGGAGTTGTATGTCCTCCAAACGTCTGTGGCCGTTCATCACTATTTGTTTTTGCATATTTTACATCATTTAAATATTCATTTAACTTATATTATTTTGTCTAGCATTTTATCTCTATATTTAGTTAGGTTCTCATTCATATTTGGAGTCCAAGGTGTTTAAGAATTGCACTAGAGAGTCTTTGTGCATTTTATCTTCTTTTTACTTTTGGAGCTTTAAGAAGCTTGGTGGAATGTGGAGATCTAGAATGAGTTTGGACGTGAGGGAATACATTTAAAAGCTTGAGATAAAGAATTTTCCTAGATGGGGGAAATTCAATAGACCTCTATGATCGATGGAAGTGGATGATGGTACTAGACAGGGAGCTTCTGTCGATCGGGCTATCAAACTGCTATGAACTGACTGCAAGATTGGGACAGACGAAGAACTTCTATTCTGATTTAGTTTCAGATATATTCATGAAAGTTGTATCTAATTGAGTTTTCTTTCGTCTGGAAGTGGTTTCAAGTTATTATGATCAGCCGTTCGAGAGAGATGCATCCAATTTAGTAAGCACATGTTCTGCTGTTACAGAGGATATTCAATCGACCTGGTTTGGTTGAGCTATATGATAGGAGGCTGAGAGTTTCCATCGACCAGTCTTCACCACCCCATCGACCAGTTTGGGGTTTATAATGCTATAATTCTCTTGAGTAGTTTGGTCTAGAACACTGGAAATTTTATGCACAACAAAAGTTTGATGAATTCTCCAAAGAACCAAATAAGAGTTTGTGCATTTTTCACATGAGAATGTTTGTTAAATCATGAAATGGCTAATATAACTTGATTATACTGCTTGCAATTACTTTTTTCACAATTGAGAATTTTATCTTGATTAACGATAATTAGCTTGGTAATTAACTTCATAAGAATGAGTTAGTTTTGCCAAGTTTTGTAGGTTAAATAATTGTCTTTTTGAGTGTCTTAGCATCTTAGGTTAGCATTGAACACACCTTAAGCAATAACCCCACCTAAGAGCTTGTCTTTTAATCATAAGCTTCATCTTGTTAAGTTTCTTCATTCTTGCTTAGTTATTTGCTTAGCTTTCTTGCTTGTTTAACTTGAATCAGTAGGTTGTTAGTTTGAATTAAAAACCATCTTGTTTGCTTGGATAGAGTAGTTCCATGAATACCTAGTGCTTGAGACTTATTCCTGTTGGATTGAGTACCTTAAATAGTACAATGATATGAGTATGTTTAATGGACTAATCTAAGTTTTAAATACAATTTTTTTATTAGTTTGACGTTGTTGCCAATTGGGATTAACTTTCAACATTAGGAATTTAAATCTTTTTGAGACCAAGCTTTTTATTTATTTTGTTTACTAATCAATTTCACTTCATATTGGTACTTATATCTCTTATAGGTACATGTACACAAGAAGTAGAGGAGGAGACAATTTTAATCCATTATATTGATAACATCCACCAAGTTGAGTAGAACAAAGAGACAAAGAGAGAGAGAGAGCTGACCACTAACAAAGGATTGGCATAGATAACAGACATCAAGAAGAGGGTAATCAAGCTTCTAGGAAACAAGAAGAAGCCCAGAACGTGGGACAAGCTACTGTTAGTTTTGCCAAGTTTTGTAGATTAAATAATTGTCTTTTTGAGTGTCTTAGCATCTTAGGTTAGCATTGAACACACCTTAAGCAAAACCCCACCCAAGAGCTTGTCTTTTAAACATCCACCAAGTAGAGAGTAGAACAAAGAGATAAACAGAGAGAGCTGACCATTAACAAAGGGTTGGCATGGATAACAGACATCAAGAAGAGGGTAATCAAGCTTCTAGGAAACAAGAAGAAGCCCAGAACGTGGGACAAGCTGCTAAGGCAAACAGAATACCAGTTCATCCACCAAGAGCTGCAAACTTGGTTGGAAAAGGTGATGCTGTCAATGCTCATACAAATCGCCAAGGAATACAAGCTCAAACAGTAGAAAACAACAACTTTAAGATCAAGGTTGGGCTTATCGACGTAGTGCAGAGAAACAAGTTTCATGAGCTTGCAATCGAGGATACTCTTGATCATCTAGATCAATTTGATAGGATTTGTAGTATAGATCAATTATACTCTTGGCATAATTGATCTATTTAAGCTAATCCCAATTGGCAACAACGTCAAACTAATAAAAAATATTTGTATTTAAAACTTAGAATAGTCCATTAAATACTCATATCATTGTACTATTTAAGGTAATCAATCCAACATTAGGAATTTAAATATTTTTGAGACCAAGCTTTTTATTTCTTTTGTTTACTAATCAATTTCACTTCATATTGGTACTTATATCTCTTATAAAGTACATGTACACAAGAAGTAGAAGAGGAGAAAATTTTAATCCATTACATTGATAACATCCACCAAGTAGAGAGTAAAACAAAGAGACAAAGAGAGAGAGAGAGCTGACAACTAACAAAGGCTTGGCATGGATAACAGACATCAAGAAGAGGGTAATCAAGCTTCTAGGCAACAAGAAGAAGCCCACAATGTGTGACAAGCTGCTGGGGCAAACAGAATACCAGTTCATCCACCAAGAGCTGCAAACTTGGTTGGAAAAAGTGATGCTGTCAATGCTCATGCAAATCGCCAAGGAATACAAGCTCAAACAGTAGAAAACAACAACTCTAAGATCAAGGTCGGGCTTATCGACGTAGTGCAGAGAAACAAGTTTCATGACCTTGCAATGGAGGATACTCTTGATCATCTAGATCAATTTGATAGGATTTGTGGTATAGATGAATGGAGTCTCTAAAGACAGCTTCAAGCTGAAGATTTTCCCTTATTCTCTTCAAGACAAAGCTCAGCTCTGATTTTCCCTTATTTTTTTTCGAGAAAAACCTTCCTGAAGGCTCCATCACAACATGGGATCAATGTAAGAAGGCCTTTCTAGCTAAATTCTCCTCCAACTCAAGAAAAGCCAGGTTAAGGAATGAAATTTTCAGTTTCAATCATGAGAGCTTCTGTGAAGCCTGGGAAAGATTAAGGGCTATACTATGCAATGATTACACCATGGGTTTAGTGATTATATAGAGGAGCTTCCCAAAAATCAGAGTACTTCTAGAGACTGCTTCAAATGAAAACTTCATGGCTAAAGAAGTCACTGAAGCTAGGGTACTTGTGGAGAATTTGGCACAAAGTGAGGAGAAGTATGGGGAAAATTATGACAAGTCCTCAAGAGGAGATGGATCCTTTGAAGAAAAAAAGACATAAAAGGAGCTGAAGGCTCTCCATGAAAAGATGGACAAGCAATTTATTCTGTTGGAAAAACTCCTCAAAAGTTCTCAAAAGACAATTCACTTCGTTGGAGATACAAATCAAGGGTTCCAAGACAATGTTCAAAGTGAAAACATACAAGCAGAAATGAACTTTGTGGTTTTCTTATCATCAAGGTTTCAACTACTATAAGAATCACCCCAATTTTTCTTATAGGAGTAACAATGTGTCCAAACTACAAGACCAAGTATATCCCACACAGAACAACTTCACTGAAGGTGCCAAACAACAAGTTTTGTCCCTCACCATCAACAAAGTCTTGCTCAGAGCTCAGGTCCTAAAGATCAAGATATGAAGAACATGCTTCAACAGATACTACAGGGTCAAGCTTTTGGTGCTATGGACTTTAGCAAGAAAATGGCTGAGATACACAACAAAGTAGATTTTGAACATCAAGATAAACAAATAAAGAACAAATGAGCCTCTTCTTCTCAAACTCAAGGATCTTTACTGGGTAAGGTAGTGACAAATCCCAAGGAGTACTGCAATGTTATGATCTCAGGTGAGATGCACTCTACTGATGAAGAGGAGAAAACAACTGCAGAAGAATTTGATAGAATTTTATATGGTTCCACTAATGAAGACATGGGTTCTATGAGAAAATCCTTGCACCTTAAGATGCTCTCTCGCAATTTAATGAGGACATATACAAGCAAGATCTGGGAGGTTTTGGTTGGAGGCATTATGGGACAAGAATATATGGTAAATTGGTCAGAGATTTGAACATCTTGAGCACCTTGATGAACAAAATCTTGACAACCTCTTTTATTCAAAGATACGCTATCCAACTAGCCATACATTCAATCTGGGGAGAGAGGAACCGAATGAGACATGAAGAGGAGCACACCACAAAAGTGAAACTTCTGAAATACATGGATATCACTATGAGGAACAGACTAAGTACGGCGAGAAATCAAGGAGAGAAACGCTAAGAAGATGGGCTCTGTGTATGGTTTGCTACTATAAGAAGCTGAGAAACTAAATCAAAAACCATCTGCAAAATATAAAGATTAAAACACTGTGGTTTGTTTTTCAGAATGATTAGAATTGAGTTCTAAAGAAACGTTTTTTTTTTCTTGAATTTAGTTTAACATTTTATTCAAGAAAAAGTATTGTAGTATAAAGGAATTGTCTTTTGGAGTGTATTAGCATTGAATATACCGTAATCAATAACCACACCCACAAGCTCTTTTTTTAATCATAATTTTAATCTTGTTTATTATATTGCTTAACTTGAATAATTAGGTTGTTAGTTTGAGTTAACAACATGTTGCTTACTTTGGTTGAGTAGTTCTATGATTTCCTAGTGCTTAAAAAACTTATCCCTTTTGCATTGATTACCTTAAATGCTATAATGATATGAGTATGTTTAAGGTATTGGTCTAGTTTTGAATTACAAAATCTCTGTATCAATCATGTATTCATTATCTCGAGCATACTCCATTGCCTCAAAAATGGTCTCGAGACATAGATACACTACCTCTTTCCGCAAATGCTATTGTCATAGTTGTTGGTCCCTAGTTACTCTTTTAAGCCGACCAAAACATTCTTCAAACTGACTACAATAATCAACCTATAAGTGACTAATAGTTGGAGATTGCTAAACCAATGATAAGCTTTTTTAGTCAGTACAAATGTGGCTTTTCGTACTTTAGCATCATCATTGAATACACTTTGATCATGGAAATAGTCATCACACTTTGCAACCATTCGGTTGCATTTGTTGTACCATCATATGGTGGAAACTAAATATTTGATGCTGGAACCATGCACCATAAGAGCATCCCTATCCAATTTCTTCTTGCAAACAAAAGTCTCCTGGTGTATGGCTTGATTGAATTTCTTTTGGTGGTGCTCCGATTGACCTCATGGTCCAATCACCTCCCCCATCCATCAGACAGTGACCTTGTGCTCTTCCGAAAGAACATGTCGCCATTGTCCCTAGCAGTTATACCACTTCCTTCTATTATGTCCTTGCCATTCGTAGTTGGTGGGAAATTCATCTAATCACTACTTGTTGGAAAAAAATGTCTTTCTTCTCAATCATTAAGCCTTTACCAGCTGTAGTGTCACTCTGTTTCCCAGCACAAGAGAGATCCCCAGGTGTTGTGATTACCCCAGTTTCCAAGAAGGCTGTTCGTTCTTTGCAAATCTCTTGAATTTGTGCTTTGGTTAGTTCACCTTCTTCTGCCTGTGCAGCAAAGAATGTCTCCAGAGTTGATGCATTTGTTTACAGTGTTGCTATTATGGAATATATCGGAGCCAACTTGGCTCCTGCTTCAAATCATGTTTCATGTCCTCCATCAACTTCATGATTTGCCGAGTTGCATCATAACGGACTCAGCATCTCCCATCAAATTTTCTAGTTCTGATGATACCAAATTGATATGAGCTAAAAGCTTAGCTTTATTCTTGGAGATTAAGATTAATTCTTGAACGTTCTTTTCTTATTAATCATAAGAGACACTTATATAGGCCAAAGTACAATCAACCCTAAACTTAAACCAAAACCTAAACCAAACAGAAAATTCATCACAACTTTAATACTAACATAAAAAGGAAAAACAACAAATCCTATATATCAAATAAAAATTTAGTTTAATAAAAACTTTAGAATACCCGCTGATTTGTTTTAATTTGATTGGACAGAATTAGGCTCCACAAAGCTCCTTGTCACTTTAATGATGACGTTTATTCAACATCAAATGTGACATGACAAAGCTGTTTAAATGGAGAATTTTATTTATTATGAAAACTTATTCACAAGCTATACTAAATCTACCTTATATAAGAGAACCCGTTCTTCAATACCTTTCATCTTTGAAAGCCATAAAATTTAATTGTAGTTCTCACCGTTTCAATTTTTATTTCTTGCGATTTTTAAAATTTGAAACTAATAGAATTTCTTTGTTATTATTACAGAAGCAAGAAATACATTTTCTGGAAAACACCTCAGAATGGTTTATCAAAATACAATGAGGAAATTTGCTCTAGACTGGAATCTCTAGCAATAATGCAGATGAAAATTTTGGTCTTCATCACTAGAATTCTATCATGTAAGGTTTCAGAATTAAAGACGATCTTTTCCTTCCCTAATATATTTCTCCAAAAGGTTTTGTTTGCTTCTTCTATTTTTAATTAATATATTTTTATCAACTATGATAAGTTTTAATGGATTTAACATGTTTTTTTATTGTTTACATGACATCTGTCGCATCGCATATCTATGAATCTCATTTGTTCTACGGGTTTTTAACTATTTTACAGACATATACAATTTTCATTTATAGGCTTCTTTGTTTGAGATTTGTAGTTCAGTGATTCTAGTTTTGTGTTTTACAAACATAGGTTCTTAACAGGTTAGCAGAACATACATGATGTCCCAAATATATCAAACTAATATATTTGAAATATTTCAATATTGGTCTTAGATTGAGATTTTTCATTATATTTAGTGTTATGAATTGTTAATATAGATATCCATTATAAGGCACATATTAACTATTGTTAAATGTTTCACATCAGAAACATATGGTCGTACCTAGGTCTTTGTAATACTATATATACCTCTCATTATTCATTAAATACGACACAATAATTTATTCTCTCTCTTGATAACTTATTCACAACACGTTATCAGCACAATTGTCTCTCGATCTTTTTCTCACACCGAAAAAGTGAGAATTAATTTAAAATTTTATTCTGAGATGATAAATTATACTTTTTCTGAGTTAATTGTTATGGAATACTATGTCTTTACAATTATGATCACATGGTAGATTCTGTTTCTTCAGATCATATTTATAAAAGGGAATGGTTATCGTTATCGATGCTTATCTAGAATAATGATTATTGATGGTTTGATTTATAAAAACAAAGGTTTCTAAGAAAGAAAAAAATTAGGGTTTCGATCTTTTTTTTTGCCCTCAAGTTATTTGTGAATTATTACTTCATCACCAATAGCTTGAATTTAATATTATAAAAATCGAAACATGTTAAGAGAAATAATGACTTTATGGCATCGTGCATCATATTATTTTTGGTTTCATGCTTTATCACTTAGTGCTCATGTTTATTGTTTGGTTAACTATTATGAAGTCATAGACAAAACATGTTAGACCACAGAAATATATACATTATTGATAAAATCGCTGGTTTTTAAAATCATCAGTTTAATTGTTTGGTTAAAAAAAAAATTATTCCACTATATTAGGGTTTTTGCAGTAGCTATTTGTTTGACCTAGTTATGTTTTGACTAAACTACGTTTGTTTAACTGATGATCTATATCTTTTACGAATCAGTTTCTTAGTATCATGTTAGATATATCTGAAGCTGTAATCGAATCATTATTTAATTGGGTTATGCTTTAATCGCTATTTCATGCTTCGTTATTGAGATCCATGTTTTATTACTTAACTAGCTTTATTGGCACGGATCGATGGGTTTGTTCACAATTGTTATTGTTGTCACTAACTTGCTTTATTATCGACCGAAACCATATGTACAGATTGACATAGGTTTTTGGTTTAAGCAAACTTTATTGTTTTTCGTTGGTTCGATATTCATGTACCATTTGATTATTGTTTATTTGTTAGATGCTACTGGAATTTCTCTTGATATAATAATTATTAAGATATATAGAAACTTCAACGTGGATTCTCAGTTCCAAAAGTCATTGTTGGTTTGTTGCTTCACTTGATCTATTCGATTTCGTTTGATCTGGCTTAAACAATATTTCACATTCATTTATGAAAAGAATTTTATTTGGTCTTGTTTGAAAAACTAATGATCCGATATTTAATTGACTCATGTTACAAAGATCTATTGAACTTTATTGTTTGTTTGATCGAATTACTATCCGAGTTTTCCATGTTTTAAGTCAGGAATTTTGCACATATATGATTTAAATTTGGATTTGCACATAACAGTTCATGTTTATTTATTCTCATAATCATGAAATTTGCATATGTGTGTCATTTGATCTGTTTATAATGTAAATGACTAATTGAGAATAATTTAATGGCATGATACTCATAAATTAGATAATGGTGATTATTGATTGAGATACTGTGTATGTTATCTTTATTTATAGTATATCTGTAGTTTGATCATAGTTTCATGATAATATATATTTATAAATCTTAAGACCGAATTGACCGAAAAAGATCCACAAGTTCTTTAGAGTAATCTAAAAAAAAAGATATGAACACAAGAATGTGATATTGCTTAAAGCCTGTTATAATATATTTGGTTGAATCTAAATTTATATGACCTGAAGTCTGTAAAGTGAGCATGATAATGAGTTAGAAAGAGGAAAATTAGCATACACTTCTGATTTAAGATAGTCCATTCCCTAAAGCGAATGTGACATTATATACTAAGAAAGAAAAGACCATATGATTGACATAGACCGAATAAGTGGCTATGGAAGTGGTTGCGCACATAAACGTGGATATGGATATGGTCAAGGTCAAAGTTGAGGCCAAAAAGTTTCTTTTAAGAACTCAGATACTCACTACAAGTGAGAATATAAAGATGATAGCATACAAGAGATACTTCTCTCATGTGACGATGAAATAAGTTATTGTGAGTACAATATGAGGTAGCATAAAGACTACTGAAAGCTCTGGAAGAGTATATATAATTGCCTATGGGAATGATTTGAAATCATTGATAGATTGTACTCTCCCAAGTCTCAAAAGATTAAGAGAATCTAAGATATACTACAAAACCCAAGTTGGCTATGTTATTTATCCTAGAGTGGATTCAATTAGAGCTGGATGGGCCTGAAGTGTCATCATCTCGAGGGGAAGAATTGAATAATCCCATAATTCATAGTAATTGCAACATCCAGAAGATAATTTTCACACTTACATGCGATAGATCATCTGTAAGAAAATCCATAAAATTTAAAGATTTATCAAGTTGAGACAATGAGTGAAAGAAATGTCGAATATCTTCATATCATGAGTATATTACCCAAGGCATTAAAAGTATTATAGAGAAAGTACTTGCATTCTCTATTGATTTGTACTATACTAGTATATAAATGATATTAGTAAACAAGAAGTTTACTGAAAATCTCACTGTTTTGGCATAACTGGTTAAGTCATTCTAGTTCAATAACAATGCGAAAAAGATCAAGAAGATTATTATGTGTACGATTTTCACTCTCCAGTAAATTTGAATTTGTTAATTTTATGGTACATACACAAAGAGATATTTTGGATTGATCACCCACTATGTATCTTTGTGAAAGTTTATGGTTAATTTATTAAGAGTGAAACCATATTGATTCGCATTATGCCAACGAATAATTTTGAGTTCTCCTCATGATTGGTTTTGGTCAGAAACCAGATGTTTCCCATCTAAAGGTTTTGGATAATGTTGCTCCACCACATTGATCTAGATGGGACCTCTAAAGAGGAATATATGTTGGATATGAATCTCCTTTGATAAGTAAATGTATTAAAACATCAAATAAAGGATAAGATTACAATTACAGACTGTAATTTCAGTGAGCCAATGTTTCCAACAATTAAGGAAGGGGGAGAAAATAAACAGCTGGAAATTAGTGACAGAAATTATCTTGATCCTCAGAAAGAATGTCCACCAAAACTTTGAAAGATAATTTATTTGCAAAGTTAAACAAATTTGATGCCAAAAGCATTACCTGATCATGATTGAGTGATACCAGCTGTGCTCCAATTAATATTGATGTCCCAGAGGGACAATATCAACTGCTATTAAGGCTAAAGATCGCATGAAGCTTGATAGACCTGTTCCAAAGATAAGAATCCTCGAAAAGAAAAAGGAGCATATTATAAAATGGCAAGGTCGAGGAAGGATTCTCTAAAAGAGACACAAACATGAGAAAGAATGAAATATGTACCTAGTAATAATAAAAGATTTCAACTAGTTGAGTCATGTCTAGAATTAATGGAATTAAAAGCAAATTGACGTCGATAATATTTTTGCATGCAATGAAGCAGTTGATGATGAGAAATGAGGATCAGAAACCGCGGTACAAAATATGTATTGAAAAACGCGTAAAGTGATGATTGACCAATCATGGTAAATGCAGTATAGGTAAAGTTAAATCTCTTGTAGAGAAAGATTTGGACCAGTAGTCTGTACACTTGAAAGTGTAAAACTTGTAAGACATAAGTGGATATTTATACAAAAGATGAATGAAAGTGATAAATGAAAAGATATAGTTTCTTGTGGTGTATGCAACTATTTTACAGATCTTTTATTAGTCTAAGAATGAGAGAAAGACTTGATTTAGTCCTAAAGGGAAATAAGATTGTCAGAAGCAATTAGAAGAATTAATGATTTCAAGATGATGTTCTCGAGAACACTGGCTATTGAATTGAATTAAAGTAAATATATTTCATGATGTATACTCTTAAAGTGGATATTATTTGATAATCTATATACCCATGTGTATTTATCAAAAGGTTATGGATCAATAGAATCTTTGGTTTAGACTTAATCAAAACTCTTGAAAAGTTATCGGTAGTCAAAATTTAGAAGAAGCAAATTTGGAACGACAACTTTGTCTTGACGTTCTCCAAATTGTCAGACTAAAGAGAGAGATGTTGTCTCAAATATCTTTGTAAGCTTTTACATACAAAATGCTCATACATAGTTGGTCTTGAAGTACCACACCTAAAATGATATTTGAGCAAGTTTTTGATCTCTTTCATGATTGAAAAATGTGCTTTGGTATGACAAAAAAAGAAAGCCAATCCCTACAGGAAATACCAGTTTTAATAGCACACGAGTGTAGCGTTTTTTGGGATTGTGCTATCATTTTGTATCCGCTTTTTTTTAATAGCGTTAAGCATGTGTAACCACTATAATAGTGTGTCATATGAATTTCGCGTAACAGTTTTTCGTAAAACCATTTGTTTTCATAGCAGACTTGTA
Source organism: Eutrema salsugineum (assembly GCF_000478725.1). NCBI lineage: Eukaryota > Viridiplantae > Streptophyta > Magnoliopsida > Brassicales > Brassicaceae > Eutrema > Eutrema salsugineum. The sequence goes on from NW_006256486.1 coordinate 13,939,619, forward strand.
ATTTAAATGCTGTAATATCTTATGGCGGAATTTTTTTTCGATTCCCTCCATACTTAGAAATTTTTAAGGCAGGAAATGTATACTGATTTTTTTCCCCTTTTCGATTCCCTCACTTCCACTCTTTCTATCCCAGACATAGGCTTTCGATCTGCTAGAAACCCAGGAATCCTTAACAATCAACGATTTGAAATCCATTGATTCTCCGTTTTCAAACTCAGAAACTCTTAATTTCCTGCCAATTTCATTTTTTGTTCTTATACGTACGCTTCATCACTCGAGACCCAAAAACCTTCTCCAATTTTGATAGACTTCCGACTTCAAAAGCGAACCGTCGAAGATTGCGACTAACTGTTGTAGTCGAAGAATCACCTTCTCCTCCTGAAAAACCTGTTTGATTTGAAGGTAATAACTTTGATATATTTGTGCATGTTACTCTGTTGGTTTCAAATTGTTATATTATAATCTGAGTCAATATCTTATCTATTATGCAAGAAGGAATTGTTATTGTAAGGAATTCTTCAGGGAAAGGTAATTTTTAGGCTTGATGGTTCCAGTAATTGACGAGTTATCTTCTAGTTTGTATTAGTTTAACTGACTGATCATTTTTCTTATCTTTAGCAGTTGGAGTCTATTAAACAAGGAAGAAACAAAAAAAAATTTAAAGGTATAGCAACGACTGAGATTTGATTCTCTCTTGAGTTGTTTATATGTCTTTGTAAAGTTGCTTAAGTGATTGTGTGGTGAATTTGTGTGCATATTTCGTTGGAGCTGTGGATTTATTGTGGTACCATGGATAAGGCTTGGGTATGATTACCAAGGTATGAATTTGTTTTTGTTTAGTTTTGTATACTTAATTGCATACTTAATTTTGTATGTTTTCATTGATTTTATGAATGTTAATCTTGGTAATGATCTTACCTTATAGGACTAGCCTTGAATACGAGCAAGGCACTACTTGTTTTGTGTATAAATCAGCAAAGAAATTGGGAAATCTTTCTCATATTTTCTGTCCGTGTATCGACTGCTGCAATGTTTGTCATCAACCACTAGGGACAGTGTTGGATCATTTAGTGATTAAGGGGATGGATCACAAGAATAAGAGGAATAAATGCTGGAGCAATCATAAGGAAATAAGGGCAGATAAGAGTAGTGAAGTAGCAACATCTGAGCATGAGGCATACAATTTGATGGGCTCTGGGTATGGTTTGCTACTAGAAGAAGCTAGAAAACTAAATCAAAAACTATCTGCTAGCTATAAAGATTTAAACATTGTGGTTTGTTTCTCAGAACGATTAGAATAAGATTGTAAAGAAATATATATATTTTTTTATTTTAATTAAACATTTTATTCAAAAAAAAAGTGTTGTAGGCTAATGGAATTGTCTTTTGGAGTTTAGCATTTTAGGTTAGCATTGAACACACCGTAATCAATAACCACACCCAAGAGCTTGTGTATTTTTATTTTTCATATCATATTATGTATAAATTTTTTTTAAAAAAAATTTAACATATATGGTCCAACATATATCATTGTTTTTTCTTAATTTTTGTTAAATGGAGCACTCGTACAAATTAATTTTATTGATAAAGAAACTTATAGAAAATAAAATTTCTTGATAATTATTATATAATTTTTAAATAAAAATGTATATGATACTAATTTTTTTAAAAAATTATAATATTCTCATTAATAAAACTATATTACATTGTAGACCCCCCGGCTTACAGCACTAAAAATATACCAAATAGAGGAGGTCCAATAAACGCAGATGCATCCAAAAGGAGGTTAGTCTAACTAGCACTGAACATAATTAATATGATACTAAGTTACTTTATTTGTACTGCTTCTGTTTGGTAGTCTAAACATTTATTGAAGGAGAAAAGATAAATAATTATTCAATATGTAAGCCAAAAATAATATAAATTTTTTGACGATATCCATATAAACATATACAGTAATATAGACACTATATATATGATAAGACGTGAAGATTATCCATCACATGTGATATAGTGAGTGCTCATATATTCATAAACTCCAAAATTCTCCCATAAGAGTTGCTTCTATGATGATTAATATAAGTTGCTTTAAATTAAAATAGAAGAATTTGTAGCTTGTAAGTCTAGATCTAGGAATGTTTTTTGGTTCTTCTGTGAAAAAAGTTATCTGGCTAAACTTTATGATCCCATTATTTAATATAATATAATTATATTAAGAAAAAGGTGAAGTTAAAAATAATCTTAAATCCAATGATAAATTAAAAAATTGTTTATGATTCCGTTAAGTAAAAAAAATTTTTACTACATTTTTGATTTTATCTTAGAAAATTTTACAAACTAAGCAAAATTTCACTTACAATATATTCCAACCAGGTGTTCAACCACATAAACAAAGCGGTTATGCAGATGAGCGTCCCAACGAAGTCTATTCATTTTAAAATTCTCAAACTTCTATAGTTTAAGTTATCACATTGAAAAATAAATATAATTTTGGTATAATTAATTGATAGTTTTTATAATACTATACATATATTTTATTTAAAAAAATATCCCAGAGCCATAGATGTAAATTATTTTTTAAATAAGGCTGATATTTTACAAATAAATTTAGAAAAAAAGAAAGTAACAAAATATGCACAATATGACAAATTTAGTTAAATTTAATTTTTTTCCTCCAATCATATTTTAATTATTAATGATTATTTCTTTTTAACAGTGTAACTATTTCTTACAATTATTATAAATCTAACACTGATAATCAGAATTCTTCTAACTAAAAAAATAAAATGTCATTTCTTTCTCTTTATGTAGGAGATTTGCTCGTTAGAGTCCAAAAAATCTCATAAATAATTTTATGTTTTTAGTTTAAAGAAAATCCAATTATCAGCGTTCGATTATAATAGTTGAAAGAAATAGTTACACTGCTTATTACTAATTCTTAATAATACTATAGGAGAAAAAAACAGTAAATTTTACTAAACTTGTCATATTGTGAAAAATTACCTTATTAATTCAAAACTTTCCTTATTTAAAAAATTTATTTTACATATATGAATATGCATATGTTTAGAAATAAAATATATGTATGATATTATTAAAACTATCAATTAATTCTACCAAATTTAGATTTATTTTTCAAAGTAAGAACTTAATATATAGAAGTTTGGGAAATTAAAATGAAGTCACTGCCATGGGATGCTCATCTTAACAACCGCTTTATTTATGTGGTTGAACAACTTGTTATAATATATCGTAAGTGAAATTATTATTTGTTTGTAAAATATTTTCTAAAATAAAATCAGAAATATAGTTAAAACAAATTGTAATTAACGGAATCATAAAAAAAATTCAATTTATCATTGAATATAAGTTTTTTTTTATCTTCACCTTTTTCTTAATGTAATCATATTCTAACTAAACTATGGGATCATAAATTTTAGCCGAATATTTTTTTTTTCACAAGAGAACCAAATAACATTTCTATATCTAGAGTTACAAGCTAAAAATTCTTTTATTTTAATTTAAAGCAACTTGTACTAATCATCGTAAAAGCAACTCCTAGGAGAATTTTGGAGTTTATGAATATAGGAGAACTCACTATATCACATGTGAAAGATCATCTCCAGGTCTTAACATACATATATATATATATATATATGTTAAGGCGAACAAATCGACTGGGTATAGTAACAAGGCCAACGATTTTGAGGCAAACTCAACAACACCTTCATCACTATGAACATCTTAAAGAAATGATCAACTCTATGGAAAAATGTATGTAGATCATTTAATTAGTATTAGTTCGTGAACTTCATATATTTTATAATATACATTTGTTTTTGGATCAGTTATTGTAGGCAAGAACAAAAGATGCAGAAAAATATAATCAAAACTGGAGAATCAACTAATAAGGCAAATGAAGTATCCTGAAAGTCTGTGTATCTTTAAGAATAAGTATTTTCTAATTTTACGATTCTCACATTATAATCATTACATATAATTATCATTTACCAAGTATATACAAATTTTATTGAAGAGTTTGATATAGATCATTTACCAAGTATGTACAAATTTTATTGAAGAACTTGATATAGATCTATCTTTCTATTATATTTAGGCTCTCAATGGAAAATGAACTTTAAAAACAGTACGGACTTTGAAAAAAATAAAAAAGTCTTAGAAGCCCTTAATTAACCAATCATATTTTATTGATTTAAAATTCTTCCAAAATTTGCTTCTAAGAAACTCACATTATTCTCTCCCCTTTGTTAAAAGCATAAAAGTATGGCTTAACTTTTTTTCAAAGGCACAATCATTATTTTAAAATTATATTTTTACAGTTACAGTCTAAAATTAAAATCCATAGCCAAAGTCATTGCCAATTATTCCCTTAATATAAGAAATTGCATTGGATAACCATAAAACTGACCATATAAAAACCATAGCTACTATATTCTCTGTATAACCTAATAGTTTTTTGAGAGAAACGTATTGCTTTATTTTATTTATTTTTCTTTCATCTTTCTTTATTTTTTTTTCTCTCCCTCTCAGCTTATTTGCATTTGAATATTTTTAACAAAAAAAGTATATCAAGTTCTAAGAATCACTAAAAATGTAGTTTTTTTGTATACGGATATTATAGTTTAAATTTTTGAAAACGAATTAAATTTATTCATAAATCTATATGTACCTTAGTGAAAATAAAACAGTCTATATATGCGTTTATACTAAAACATAGATTAATTATTTAAGTATACCAGTTCATCCACCAAGAGCTGCAAACTTGGTTGGAAAAGGTGATGCTGTCAATGCTCATGCAAATCGCCAAGGAATACAAGCTCAAACAGTAGAAAACAACAAACTTTAAGATCAAGGTTGGGCTTATCGACGTAGTGCAGAGAAACAAGTTTCATGAGCTTGCAATGGAGGATACTCTTGATCATCTAGATCAATTTGATAGGATTTGTGGTATAGATGAGAGTCTCTGTAGACAGCTTCAAGCTGAAGGATTTTCCTTATTCTCTTCAAGAAAAAGCTCGGCTCTGATATTCCCTTATTCTCTTCAAGACAAACCTTCCTCAAGGCTCCGTCACAACCTGGGATCAATGTAAAAAGGCCTTTCTAGCTAAATTCTTCTCCAGCTCAAGAACAGCCAGCTTAAGGAATGAGATTTTCAGCTTCAATCATGAGAGCTTCTGTGAAGCCTCCCAAAGATTAAATGGCTATACTATGCAATGTTTACACCATGGATTTAGTGATGCTTCTCTCTTGAGCATACTGTATAGAGGAGCTCTCCCAAATATCAGAGTACTTCTAGAGACTAATTCAAATGACAACTTCATGGCCAAATAAGTCACTGAAGCAAGGGTACTTGTGGAGAATTTGGCACAAAGTGAGGAGAACAATGGGGAAAATTATGACAGGTCCTCAAAAGGACATGGATCCTTTGAAGAAAAAAAGACAGGAAAGGAGCTGAAGGCTCTCCATGAAAAGATGGACAAGCAATTTACTCTGTTGCAAATACTCCTAAACAGTTCTCAAAAGAAAATTAACTTTATTGGAGATACAAATCAAGGGTTCCAAGACAATGTTCAAAGTGAAAACATACAAGCAGAAATGAACTTTGTGGTTTTATTATCAAAAAAGCTTCAACTACTATAAGAATCACCCCAGTTTTTCGTATAGGAGTAACAATGTGGCCAACCTACAAGACCAAGTATATCCCACACAGAACAACTTCACTGAAGGTGCCGAACAATAAGTTTTGTCCCTCCCCTTCAATAAAGTCTAGCTCAGCTCAGGTCCTAAAGATCAAGAGATGAAGAACATGCTTCAACAGATACTACATGGTCAAGCTTTTGGTGCTATGGACTTGAGCAAGAAAATGGCTGAGGTACACATCAAAGTAGACTTTGAACACCAAGATAAGAAAAATGGAGAACAAATGAGCCTCTTCTTCTCAAACTCAAGGATCTTTACTGGGGAAGGTAGTGACAAATCCCAAGGAGTACTGCAATGTTATGATCTCAGGTGAGATGCACTCTATTGATGAAGAGGAAAAAACAACTACAGAAGAATTGATAGAATTTTTTATGGTTCCAATGATGAAGACATGGATTTTGTGAGAAATTCCTTGCATCTAAAGATGCTCCCTCGCAATTTAATGAGGACATACACAAGCAAGATCTGGGAGGTTTTAGTTGGAGGCATTATGGGACAGAAATATACGGTAAATTGGTCGGAGATTTGAACATCTTGAGCACTTTTATGAACAAAATCTCGACAACCTCTTTTATTCTAAGATACAGTATCCAACTAGCCATCCATTTGATCTGGGGAGAGAGGAACCGTAGGAGACATGGAGAGGAGCACAGCACAAAAGTGAAATACATGGATATCACTATAAGAACAGTCTAAGTACAGCGAGAAAGCAAAACGCTACGAAGACGGGCTCTGGGTATGGTTTGCTACTAGAAGAAGCTAGGAAACTAAATCAAAAACCATCTGCTAGCTATAAAGATTAAAACATTAATGAAACTATTACACTGTAGACCCTCGGCTTACAGCACTAAAAATATACCAAATAGAGGAGGTCCAATAAACGCAGATGCACCCAAAAGGAGGTTAGCCTAACTAGCACTGAACCTAATTAATATGGTACTAAGTTACTTTATTTGTACTGCTTCTGTTTGGCAGTCTAAACATCTATTGAAGGCGAAAAGATAAATAATTATTTAATATGTAAGCCAAAAATAATATAAATGTTTTGACGATATCCATATAAACATATACAGCAACATATCGACACTATATATATATATATATATATATATATATATATATATATATATGATAAGACGTGAAGATTATCCTTCACATGTGATATAGTGAGTGCTCATATATTCATACACTCCAAAATTCTCCTATAAGAGTTGCTTCTATGATGATTAATATAAGTAGCTTTAAATTAAAATAGAAGAATTTTTAGCTTGCAATTTTACTATATTTTTAGTTTTATCTTAGAAAATTTTACAAACTAAGCAAAATTTCACTTCCGATATATTCCAACAAGTTGTTCAACCACATAAACAAAGCAGTTATGCAGATGAGCATCCCAACGAAGTCTCTTCATTTTAAAATTCTCAAACTTCTATAGTTTGAGTTATCACTTTGAAAAATAAATATAATTTTGGTATAATTAATTGATGGTTTTTGTAATACTATACATATATTTTATTTTAAAAAATATCCCAAGTCATAGATGTAAATTATTTTTTAAATAAGGATAATATTTTACAAATAAATTTAGAAAAAAAGAAAGTAACAAAATATGCACTATATGACAAATTTAGTAAAATTTAATTTTTTTTCTCCAATTACATTTTAATTATTAGAGATTATTTATTTTTAACAGTATAACTATTTCTTACAACTATTCTAAATCGAACACTGATAATCGGAATTTTTCTAACTAAAAAAATAAAACGTCATTTCTTTCTCTTTATGTAGGAGATTTTCCCGTTAGAGTCCAAAAAATCTCCGAAACAGTTTTATGTTTTTAGTGAGTGCTAATATATTATCCTTCACATGTGATATAGTGAGTGCTAATATATTCATAAACTCCAAAATTCTCCTATAAGAGTTGATTCTATGATGATTAATACAAGCTGCTTTAAATTAAAATAGAAGAATTTTTAGCTTGTAAGTCTTGATCTAGGAATGTTTTTTGGTTGTTATGTGAAAAATTTATCTGTCTAAACTTTATGATCCCATTATTTAATAGAATATAATTATATTAAGAAAAAGGTGAAGATAAAAAGAATCTTAAATCCAATGATAAATTGAAAATTTTTTTATGATTCCATTAAGTAAAAAAAATTTTACTATATTTTTGATTTTAACTTAGAAAAATTTACAAACTAAGCAAAATTTCACTTATCAGCGTTCGATTATCAGCGTTCGATTATAATAGTTGTAAGAAATAGTTATACTGCTAATTACTAATTCTTAATAATGCTATAGGATAAAAAAACAATAAATTTTACTAAATTTGTCATATTGTACATATTTTTTTACTATATTTTTTTTGTTTTCTAAATTTATTAGTTCAAAATTTTCCTTATTAAAAAAACATATTTTACATATATGAATATGGATATGTTTAAAAATAAAATATATTTATGATATTATTAAAACCATCAATTAATCCTACCAACTTTAGATTTATTTTTCAAAGTAAGAACTCAATATATAGAAGTTTGGGAATTTCAAAATGAAGCGACTGCGATGGGATGCTCATCTTCACAACCGTTTTATCTATGTGGTTGAACAATTTATTATATTATATCGTAAGTGAAATTCTTATTTGTTTGTAAAATTTTCTAAGATAAAATCAGATATATAGTAAAAACAAATTGTAATTAACGAAATCATAAATAATTTTTCAATTTATTATTGGATATAAGACTCTTTTTATCTTCACTTTTACTTAATGTAATCATATCCTAATTAAATTACAGGATCATAAATTTTAGCCGGATAACTTTTTTTTTAACAAAAGAACAAAATAACATTCCTAGATCTAGACTTACAAGCTAAATATTCTTCTATTTTAATTTAAAGCAGCTTGTATTAATCATCGTAAAAGCAAGTCTTAGGAGAATTTTGGAGTTTATGAATATAGGAGAACTCACTATATCACATGTGAAAGATCATCTCTAAGTTTACATATACTAATTTTCAGATTATTCAAAACAATTATAACTCATGTTGACTTAGAAGAGCTTTTCAATAAAGACATTAATGAAAGTTGTCCAGAAATATTTGAAAAAGACAAAAATTTACCTGTTTTATTGGGACTCCATCTTCATCGGATAAATCATAATAAATCAGAACTGTTTCAAGGAAGAACATCAATGGAGACACCATTCTTTAATGTCTCGGCCATCCTATGATTGACAAAACCCAGCTTCAAGAAAAAAAAAATTCTGGAAAAGAAAATTTTGAAGGTTTTGGGTGTCTCTCGTTTAAATCTCGAAATTGAATGGGAAGAAATAAAAGATAGATAATGGAAAAGAATCAAAGAGAGATAGATTTGTCAATATAAAATCAGTGTCAGCAGAGAAGATGTTTTCCTGTTTTCTCTACCCAAGATTTTGTAATCGGAAGAGAGTGAGAAATTGAAATTCAAAAGAAAGATCGTCTGAATTTATAAAAACATGATAATAAAACTTACAGAAGCTCTCTCGTAATCATTGATTATATGTAAGCCCCATTGAAGACAGAGACATCTAATCTGCAAGAAGAAAGAGAAGAAATTAATGTGCTTTTTATTTTTATTTTCGTTTTATGTTTAATTCTTTTCCAATTTTATGTGTTTCTGACCAGAACTCCTTCCATATTTATAAGATATTTTTTTCCATTTTAGATAGATTTGATTTATATATGAGATTTTGTGTTGTTTGAACAACATATATTAGAAAATTCTTATCTATTCTAATGTAAAACTATGATAGATATACAATATCCTTTGGACGGTTAGATAATAGACGTTTTTTGTATGCTTTCAAATTGATCTTCTACCATAACACTCTGATATGAGCTAAAACTTAGCTTTAGCTTGTGTCATGAGACCAGAATAATTTGTCGCTATGGTGAACATGATAAATAAACATAGATTAAACTTTAAAGCTTTCTTTTAACCTTAGTCTCTCTTAGAGATTGAAGTCAATTCTTGGAAGTTGGTTTCTTATTAATCATAAGAGACAATTATATAGGCCAAAGTACAACCAACCCTAAACCTAAATTAAACCTAAGCCAAAAAGGAAAATCATCAAAACTTTAATCCTAACGTAAAAATAAAAAGAAACAAAACTTTTAGAAACTCTTAAATCCGGATTCCGCATCATTACTCACCTCATCGACTAGGTGCATGTCCTCAAGCTCCAACTATAGATATTCCTTTAGCTTCTAACAACTTCTCTGTTATCTCCCACATATTCCACCAAGTTATCTTCTTTAAACGGTTCATTCTCTTGATCATATGTGTCCATGAACAGTGTAATATGAAAAAGGATTGAATTTCAGACATGTTCTCGCGAGAAGAGCTCATTGCAATTGAAAAGATTCTTTTTGCTCGTCACTCTGTCATTTCTTCTTGGGTTAACTTCTTCTAGTACTGCTTTTGGGGTATGTTTTACTTCCTCGTGTTGAGCCAGCAGGGCTTTCTTGTATTCCCTGTTAATCTCTAGCATTTTGGCCAAGTTTTTTGGACTAAGTTTCTAATTAAATGAGTTGTATGTCCTCCTAATGTCTGTGGCCATTCATCACTATTTTTTTTTGCATATTTTACATCATTTAAATATTCATTTAACTTATATTATTTTGCCTAGCATTTTATCTCTATATTTAGTTAGGTTTTAATTCATATTTAGAGTCCAAGGCGTTTAAGAAGAGCCCTAGAGAGTCTTCGTGCATTTTATCTTCTTTTTACTTTTGGAGCTTTAAGAAGCTTGGTGGAGTGTGGAGATCTAGAATGAGTTTGGACGTGAGGGAATACGTTTAAAAGCTCGAGATAACAAATTTTCCTAGACGGGGGAAATCCAATAGACCTTCATGATCGATGGAAGTGGATGATGGTACTAGACAGGGAGCTTCTGTCGACCGGGGTATCAAACAGCTAGGAACTGACTGCAAGATCAGGTCAGAAGAAGAACTTCTATTCTGATTTAGTTTCAGATATATTCATGAAAGTTGTATCTAATTTAGTTTTCTTTCATCGGGAAGTGGTTTCAAATTATTCTGATCAGCCTTTCGAGATAGATGCATCCAATTTAGTAAGCACATGTTCTGCTGGCACAGATGATATTCAATCGACCTGGTTTTGTTGAGCTGGATGATAGGAGGCTGAGAGTTTCCATCGACCAGTCTTCACCACCCCATCAACCAGTTTGGGGTTTATAATGCTATATTTCTCTTGAATTTTATGCACCACAAAAGTTTGATGAAATTCTCCAAAGAACCAAATAAGAGTTTTGTGCATTTTCAGATGAGAATGTTGGTTAAATCATGAAATGGCTAATATAACTTGATTATACTGCTTGCAATTACTTTTTTCATAATTGAGAATTTTATCTTGATTAAGGATAATTAGCTAGATAATTAACTTCATGAGAATGAGTTAGTTTTGCCAAGTTTTGTAGGTTAATAATTGTCTTTTTGAGTGTCTTAGCATCTTAGGTTAGCATTGAACACACCTTAAGCAATAACCCCACCCAAGCGCTTGTCTTTTAATCATAATCTTGATCTTGTTAAGTTTCTTCATTCTTGCTTAGTTATTTGCTTAGCTTTCTTGCTTGTTTAACTTGAATCAGTAGGTTGTTAGTTTGAATTAAAAACCATATTTTTTGCTTGGATATAGTAGTTCCATGAATACCTAGTGCTTGAGACTTATCCCTTTTGAATTGATTACCTTAAATAGTACAATGATATGAGTATGTTTAATGGACTAATCTAAGTTTTAAATACAATTTTTTTTTATTAGTTTGACGTTGTTGCCGATTGGGATTAGCTTTCAACATTAGGAATTTAAATCTTTTTGAGACCACGCTTTTTATTTCTTTTGTTTTCTAATCAATTTCACTTCATATTGGTACTTATATCTCTTATAAGTACATGTACACAAGAAGTAGAGAAGGAGACAATTTTAATCCATTACATTGATAACATCCACCAAGTAGAGAGTAGAACAAAGAGACAAAGAGAGAGAGAGAGCTGACAACTAACAAAGGCTTGGCATGGATAACAGACATCAAGAAAAGGGTAATCAAGCTTCTAGGCAACAAGAAGAAGCCCACAATGTGGGACAAGCTGCTGGGGCAAACAGAATACCAGTTCATCCACCAAGAACTGCAAACTTGGTTGGAAAAAGTGATGCTGTCAATGCTCATGCAAATCGCCAAGGAATACAAGCTCAAACAGTAGAAAACAACAATTCTAAGATCAAGGTTGGGCTTATCGACGTAGTGCAGAGAAATAAGTTTCATGAGCTTGCAATGGAGGATACTCTTGATCATCTAGATCAGTTTGATAGGATTTGTGGTATAGACGAATGGAGTCTCTAAAGACAGCTTCAAACTGAAGATTTTCCCTTATTCTCTACAAGACAAACCTCAGCTCTGATTTTCCCTTATTTTTTTCGAGACAAACCTTCCTCAAGGCTCCATCACAACATGGGATCAATGTAAGAATGCATTTCTAGCTAAATTCTCCTCCAGCTCAAGAAAAGCCAGGTTAATGAATGAGATTTTCAGTTTCAATCATGAGAGATTTTGTGAAGCCTGGGAAAGATGAAAGGGCTATACTATGCAATGTTTACACCATGGGTTTAGTGATGCTTCTCTCTTGAACATGCTATATAGAGGAGCTCCCAAAAATCAGAGTACTTCTAGAGACTGCTTCAAATGAAAACTTTATGGCCAAAGAAGTCACTGAAGCTAGGGTACTTGTGGAGAATTTGGCACAAAGTGAGGAGAAGTATGGGGAAAATTATGACAAGTCATCAAGAGCAGATGGATCATTTGAAGAAAAAAAGACAGGAAAGGAGCTGAAGGCTCTCCATGAAAAGATGGACAAGCAATTTACTCTGTTGGAAAAACTTCTCAAAAGTTCTCAAAAGACAATTAACTTCGTTGGAGATACAAATCAAGGGTTCCAAGACAATGTTCAAAGTGAAAACTTACAAGCAGAAATGAACTTTGTGGTTTTCTTATCATAAAGGTTTCAACTACTATAAGAATCACCCCAATTTTTCTTATAGGAGTAAAAATGTGTCCACCCTACAAGACCAAGTATATCCCACACAGAACAACTTCACTGAAGGTGCCAAACAATAAGTTTTGTCCCTCCCCTTCAATAAAGTCTAGCTCAGCTCAGGTCCTAAAGATCAAGAGATGAAGAACATGCTTCAACAGATACTACAGGGTCAAGCTTTTGGTGCTATGGACTTTAGCAAGAAAATGGCTGAGATACACAAGAAAGTAGATTTTGAACATCAAGATAAACAAATGGAGAAAAAATGAGCCTCTTCTTCTCAAACTCAAGGATCTTTACTGGGGAAGATAGTGACAAATCCAAAGGAGTACTGCAATGTTATGATATCAGGTGAGATGCACTCTACTGATGAAGATGAGAAAACAACTACAGAAGAATTTGATAGAATTTTATATGGTTCCACTAATGAAGACATGGGTTCTATGAGAAAATCCTTGTACCTAAAGATGCTCTCTCGCAATTTAATGAGGACATACACAAGCAAGATCTGGGAGGTTTTGGTTGGAGGCATTATGGGACAGGAATATACGGTAAATTGGTCAGAGATTTGAACATCTTGAGCACCTTGATGAACAAAATCTTGACAATCTCTTTTATTCTAAGATACGCTATCCAACTAGCCATCCATTCAATCTGGGGAGAGAGGAAGCGAAGGAGACATGAAGAGGAGCACACCACAAAAGTGAAACTTCTGAAATACATGGATATCACTATGAGGAACAGACTGAGTACGGCGAGAAATCAAGGAGAGAAACGCTAAGAAGACGGGCTCTGTGTATGGTTTGCTACTATAAGAAGCTGAGAAACTAAATCAAAAACCATCTGCAAACTATAAAGATTAAAACACTGTGGTTTGTTTTTCAGAATGATTAGAATTGAGTTGTAAAGAAACGTTGTTTTTTTCTTGAATTTAGTTTAACATTTTATTCAAGAAAAAGTATTGTAGTATAAAGGAATTGTCTTTTGGAGTGTATTAGCATTGAATATACCGTAATCAATAACCACACCCACAAGTTTTTTTTTAATCATAATTTTAATCTTGTTTATTATATTGCTTAACTTGAATAATTAGGTTGTTAGTTTGAATTAACAACATGTTGCTTATTTTGGTTGAGTAGTTCTATGATTTCCTAGTGCTTAAAACTTATCCCTTTTGCATTGATTACCTTAAATGCTATAATGATATGAGTATGTTTAAGGTAGTGGTCTAGTTTTGAATTACAAAATCTCTGTATCAATCATGTATTCATTATCTCGAGCATACTCCTTTGCATCAAAAATGGTCTCGAGACATAGATACTCTACTTCTTTCCACAAATGCTATTGTCATAGTTGTTGGTCCCTAGTTACTCTTTTAAGCTGACCAAAACATTCTTCAAACTGACTACAATAATCGACCAAGTGACTAATAGTTGGAGATTGCTAAACCAATGATAAGCTTTTTTAGTCAGTACGAATGTGGCTTTTCGTACTTTAGCATCATCATTGAATACACTTTGATCATGGAAATAGTCATCACACTTTGCAACCATTCGGTTGCATTTGTTGTACCATCATATGGTGGAAACTAAATATTTGATGCTGGCACCATGCACCATAAGAGCATCCCTATCCAACTTCTTCTTGCAAACAAAAGTCTCCTGGTGTATGGCTTGATTGAATTTCTTTTGGTGGTTCTCCGATCGGCCTCATGGTCCAATCACCTCCCCCATCCATCAGACAGTGACCTTGTGCTCTTCCCAAAGAACGTGTCGCTATTATTCCTAGCAGTTATACCACTTCCTTCTGTTATGTCCTTGCCATTCGTAGTTGGTGGGAAATTCATCTAATCACTACTTGTTGGAAAAAAATGTCTTTCTTCTCAATCATTAAGCCTTTACCAGCTGTAGTGTCACTCTGTTTCCCAGCACAAGAGAGATCCCCAGGTGTTGTGATTACCCCAGTTTCCAAGAAGGCTGTTTGTTCTTTGCAAATCTCTTCAACCTGTGCTTTGGTTAGTTCACCTTCTTCTGCCTGTGCAGCAATGAATGTCTCCAGAGTTGATACATTTGTTTACAGTGTTGCTATTATGGAATATATCGGAGCCAACTTGGCTCCTGCTTCAAATCATGTTTCATGTCCTCCATCAACTTCATGATTTGCCGAGTTGCATCATAACAGACTCAGCATCTCCCATCCAATTTTCTGGTTCTGATGATACCAAATTGATATGAGCTAAAAGCTTAGCTTTATTCTTGGAGATTAAGATTAATTCTTGAACGTTTTTTTCTTATTAATCATAAGAGACACTTATATAGGTCAAAGTACAATCAACCCTAAACTTAAACCAAAACCTAAACCAAACAGAAAATTCATCACAACTTTAATACTAACATAAAAATGAAAAACAACAAATCCTATATATCAAATAAAAATTTAGTTTAATAAAAACATTAGAATACTCGCTGATTTGTTTTAATTTGATTGGACAGAATTAGGCTCCACAAAGCTCCTTGTCACTTTAATGATAACGTTTATTCAACATCAATGTGACATGACAAAGCTGCTTAAATGGAGAATTTTATTTATTATGAAAATTTATTCATAAGCTATACTAAATCTACCTTATATAAGAGAACCCGTTCTTACATACCTTTCATCTTTGAATGCCATAAAATTTAATTGTAGTTCTCACCGTTTCAATTTTTATTTCTTGCGATTTTTAAAATTTGAAACTAATAGAATTTCTTTGTTATTATTACAGAAGCAAGAAATACATTTTCTGGAAAACACCTCAGAATGGTTTATCAAAATACAATGAGGAAATTTTGCTCTAGATCGGAATCTCTAGCAATAATGCAGATGAAAATTTTGATCTTCATCACTAGAATTCTATCATGTAAGGTTTCAGAATTAAAGATGATCTTTTCCTTCCCTAATATATTTCTCCAAAAGGTTTTGTTTGCTTCTTCTATTTTTAATTAATATGTTTTTTATCAACTATGATAAGTTTTAATTGATTTAACATGTTTTTTAATTGTTTACATGACATCTGTCGCATCGCATATCTATGAATCTCATTTCTTCTACGGGTTTTTAACTCATTTACAGACATATACAATTTTCAGTTATAGGCTTCTTTGTTTGAGATTTGTAGTTCAGTGATTCTATGTTTTGTGTTTTACAAATATGGGTTTTTAGCAGGTTAGCAGAACATACATGACGTCCCAAATATATCAAACTCATTTATTTGAAATATTTCAATATTGGTCTTAGATTGAGATTTTTCATTATATTTAGTGTTATGAATTATTAATATAGATATCCATTATAAGGCACATATTAACTATTGTTAAATGTTTCACATCAGAAACATATCGTCGTAGCTAGGTCTTTGTAATACTATATATACCTCTCATTATTCATGAAATAAGATACAATAATTTCTTCTCTCTCTTGATAACTTATTCACAACACGTTATCAGCACAATCGTCTCTCGATCTTTTTCGCACATCGAAAAAGTGAGAATTAATTTAAAATTTTATTCTGAGATGATAAATTATACTTTTTCTGAGTTAATTGTTATGGAAGACTATGTTTTTACAATTACAATCACATGGTAGATTCTGTTTCTTCAGATCATATTTATAAAAGGGAATGGTTATCGTTATCAATGTTTATCTAGAACAATGATTATTGATGGTTTGATTTATAAGAACAAAGGTTTCTAAGAAAGAAAAAAATTAGGGTTTCGATCTTGTTTTTTGCCCTCAAGTTATTGTGAATTATTACTTCATCACCAATAGCTTGAATTTAATATTATAAAAATCGAAACATGTTAAGAGAAATAATGACTTTATGGCATCGTGCATCATATTATTTTTGGTTTCATGCTTTATCACTTAGTGCTCATGTTTATTGTTTGGTTAACTATTATGAAGTCATAGACAAAACATATTAGACCAAAGAAATGTATACATTATTGCTAAAATCGCTGGTTTTTAAAATCA
The DNA here is from genome assembly GCF_000478725.1 of Eutrema salsugineum. Classification (NCBI taxonomy): domain Eukaryota; kingdom Viridiplantae; phylum Streptophyta; class Magnoliopsida; order Brassicales; family Brassicaceae; genus Eutrema; species Eutrema salsugineum. Next base: position 13,956,440 of record NW_006256486.1, read on the forward strand.
TCAGTTTAATTGTTTGGTTAAAAAAAAAATTATTCCACTATATTAGGGTTTTTGCAGTAGCTATTTGTTTGACCTAGTTATGTTTTGACTAAACTACGTTTGTTTAACTGATGATCTATATCTTTTATGAATCAGTTTCTTAGTATCATGTTAGATATATTTGAAGCTGTAATCGAATCATTATTTAATTGGCTTATGATTTAATCGCTATTTCATGCTTCGTTATTGAGATCCATGTTTTATTACTTAACTAGCTTTATTGGCACGGATCGATGGGTTTGTTCACAATTGTTATTGTTGTCACTAACTTGCTTTATTATCGACCAAAACCATATGACATAGGTTTTTGGTTTAAGCAAACTTTATTGTTTTTGGTTGGTTCGATATTCATGTACCATTTGATTATTGTTTATTTGTTAGATGCTACTGGAATTTCTCTTGATATAGTAATTATTAAGTTATATAGAAACTTCAACGTGGATTCTCAGTTCCAAAAGTCATTGTTGGTTTGTTGCTTCACTTGATCTGTTCGATTTCGTTTGATCTGGCTTAAACAATATTTCACGTTCATTTATGAAAAGAATTTTATTTGGTCTTGTTTGAAAAACTAATGATCCGAAATTTAATTGACTCATGTTACAAAGATCTATTGAACTTTATTGTTTGTTTGATCGAATTACTATCCGAGTTTTCCATGTTTTAAGTCAGGAATTTTGCAGATATATGATTTAAATTTGGATTTGCACATAACAATTCATGTTTATTTATTCTCATAATCATGAAATTTGCATATGTGTGTCATTTGATCTGTTTATAATGTAAATGACTAAATTCTTTAGCGAGTCTTTAGTAATCATCTTCGATTTTCTCTCTAGGGAGCCTTCGATAACGGATGCCTCATTTCAATTATCTTGCCGTAACGGCAAGAACTTTTCAAACACTCCGCCGTAACGTGCGTCCTTTCACTCACATCTCGGAATCTTCGAGCACTTTTCAACACCTAAACCCAGATTCTCCGTCTCATTCAAAGACATAAAAGAGGATTTTGTAAGAATTATTTGGGGTCACATATGTATAATCAATGTGTTAGGGTCATAAGTGTTATGAAAAATTAATGTGAGGATACATTCAGTAATTTCTAATTTGATGACAGGCCGAATAAGAAATTATTCTCTATATAAATAGAGAGGTTATGGTCCTCGCAGCAAACCAAAACGAGAAATACAGAAAACTCTCTGCATCCCATCAACAGAGACCTACAGCCATTAAGAGTTTGTTGTGGAAGAACCATAACCAAATTCAGAGCATAAATTATGGATTCAAAAGGTACGCTTCCGCTTCTGTTCTTATTATTCAGAGATTGACATGCTATGGTGGTTTATAAAGATTTAAAACATATCAATTGGTATCAGAGCCATCATGTTTAGTTTCTGTTTGATAATCAGGTTATTTTAATAAATAAATTTGAATATAATTTTGTGAAAATTTTTAGATTGTTGAATCTAATTTTTCTCCAAAATTTATGCCTAGATTAGAATTCTGGGATCTGTTATTTATTTTTAAAAACAAAAGATCTTGATTATTGCTCAGGTGGTTTTGTTTTTTCTGAAAAATTTAATATATTTTTTGAAATTTTTGGGAGCAATTATCAGATTTAGTCTTTGAAAATTTTAAAGTTTCATTCTCATAAAGTTTTTTTTTCGAAACTCTGGAAATTTTTTCGAAAATTTTGAACAAAATTTCAGATCTGGTTTTAGCCTTGCCGGCTGTATTTTTAGGGTTTACCCTAAGGTTGAAGACAAGGGCATTTTCATAATTTTTTGAAAGTTTGTTAATAAAACTGTGCACTTCATATGGTTAAATCGGACTGGGCTTGGGCCCAATTTTGATTGAAGTTGCATTTAAGCCCAAGTTTCATTAAAGCCTGAATTTGGTTATATTCCACTAAGGCTCAATTCGTTTTAATTAAAATGAAAACGCATCACCACGGATTCGAACCCAGGTTGCGCTAATATGGGCGACTCCTTCCTGTTTTTCTTCAACCATTTCGCCGCTGTAATATTCTTGCATATAGCCCAGACTTTATGTTATATGTCTGCGCAAGAATATAATTAAGTTTTTAATCAACAAATAATTTTTAATTGTGCAAGTTTAATATTTGAAGTTGATTAATTGATGCAATATGTTGCCAAAGTAACTTCTATTGTGGATATTTTTTCATTGATAATATTAAATGTTATGTGTGGATGTATATTCATGAGAATATTAAATCGACCCAAAGGTAGGTTTGTATTTGGCCGAATAACATACATACCTGTGATGATAAACATGTGACAATTATTAGGAATAAACATGTGAATGATAAATCGATCCAAAGATAGGTTTATTGTTTATCATGCATTATTGTCAATGTTTGATTGTTACAACAAGAGTATCACTAGCAGTTAATATTACTGTCCAAAGACTTCATATTAATGTTGCACTTGGTATCTCGAGATGGATTATACAATTATTTATTTTTTCTTTATTTATTGATTAATTCGGTTTAGTAATAAATTACTAATAAAGATTGTTCAATTTTGCATCGAATTTTACTGCAGTATCTGCAAACTTAAGTTCAATTCCAACACTTACTGGTTCCAACTATAAGGAATGGAAAAGTAAAGTTAAGATTGTTCTAGGGTGTATGGATCTTGACCTTGTGTTAAGGATGGAACAACCTACTTCTCCTGCAGATACCAGCACTGCTGAGTATAAGGCGGTTCATGAGAAGTGGGAACGTTCTAATCGCATTGGTTTAATGATCATTTTGGACACCATTCCAGAAACCTTTAGAGGTAATGAGGAGATCTCTGATCTCAAACAGTTCCTTGCTGAGATGGACTTGCGCTTTGCGAGTAGCGATAAGGCAGAAATAAGTTCGCTTCTGTATCGCTTTAGTACCATGAGGTATCACAGCAAAGGAAACATAAGGGAGTACATTTTGGAAATGTCCAATATTGTTTCAAAACTCAAGACTCTCAAGATTGAGCTTCCGGAAGAAGTGCTCATACATTTTGTCTTGAACTCCCTTCCTCCTCAATTCAATCAGTTGAAATCCAGTTACAACACACGTAAGGAGAAATGGGCTCTTAATGAGCTTATTTCATATTGTGTGAATGAGGAGGATAGGATGAAGCAAGAAAGGTCTGAAAGTGCACATATGGTTAACACCTCTAAGGGTCAGGGCAAGAGAAGGAAAATTGAGGTTGTTAAGAATGATGCTGCTAAGGGTCCATCTCAAAAGAAGCAGACTAGAGATGAAGATACCTGCTTCTTTTGCAAGAAAATTGGACACATGAAGAAGGACTGCCAAAAGTACCATGCTTGGCGTGGTAAGAAAGGTATGTTCCTTGCTATGGTCTGTTCTGAGGTGAACTTAATTGAAGTATCCAGAAACACTCGGTGGTTAGACTCAGGTGCAACTACTAACATCAGTGTTTCATTACAGGGTTGCCTGAGCTACCAAAAACCAACTGAAGCTGAAAGACGCATTCATGTGGCTGATGGTTTTGCGGTGGATGTGGAGGCAATTGGGCATTTTAGACTGTTCTTTAGTACTGGTTGTTTTTTTGGATTTGAAAGACACTTTTGTTGTACCGTCATTTAGATGGAATTTGGTTTCTGGTTCTTATTTAGACATATCTTGTTATTCTTGTCTAACTGAGAATGGAAAAGTTACTTTGTCTTTAGATTCAACTTTAATTGAAACTGGTACACTTATGAAAAATCACAGTCTTTATATGCTTGATACTGTAACTTCTCATGATGAAAGTTTAAGTATGGAATCAAGGGGTACTAAACGAAAGTTTGAAAATGCAAGTTCAGGAACTCTATGGCACAAACGATTATGTCACATTTTCTAGAAATAGAATTGAACGACTTGTGTCAGATGGTATATTGAGTTCTATTGACTTCACAAATTGTGATGTCTCTGTGGATTGCATTAAAGGAAAACAGACTAAACAAAAGAAATTAGGTGCATATAGAGCTACGGAAGTCCTTGAGTTACATATAGATGTTTGTGGACCATTCCCTGCGGCTTCTTGGAATAGTCAACAATACTTTATATCATTCATTGATGATTATTCTCGATATGCATACTTATTTCTTATTCATGAAAAGTCAGAGTTTATAGACGTGTTCAAGAAGTTTAAGGCTGACGTTGAGAACCAACTTGAGCGAAGGATAAAGTCTGTCAGATCTGATCGTGGTGGTAAATATTACGGTCGGTATGACGGTTCAGGTGAACAACGTCCAGGACCATTTGCCAGATACCTAGAGGAATGTGGAATTGTTCCTCAATACACTATGCCTGGTTCTCCCAGTATGAATGGTGTATCTGAAAGACGCAATCGCACTCTTAAGGACATGGTAAGGAGTATGATTTTTCATTCCACCTTGCCTGAATCACTCTGGGGAGAGGCACTAAAGACTACAGCTTACATTCTTAACAGAGTGCCAACTAAAGCAACTGCAAAGACACCTTATGAGCTTTGGAATGGTAGAAAACCTAGTCTGAAGCATCTTCACATTTGGGGATGTCCAGCTGAGGCAAGGCCTTACAGGCCATATGAAAAGAAATTGGACTCCAGAACTGTGAGCAGTTAATTTGTTGGTTATTCGGAGCGACCAACGGGCTATAAGGTTTATGATCCCACACAAAAATTATTTTTGAGACAGGAACTGCCACGTTTTTTGAGGATATTGACTTTGGGGGGAGAAATAAAGTTAAGGACATCATCTTTGAGGAAGAATCGGCTCCAGTTTCTAATCCGATTCATATAGTTGCTTTTGACAATGCAAATTTAGAACATCAAGTTGATACAGAAGTCCTTCCTCCAAATGAAGATGACGATGTTATCGAACATGAAGGTCAAATTCAAGATCCTCAAGAAGTGGTGCAACAAGAACAAGTGCCTTTGCGGCGATCCACTAGAGAAAGAAGAAGCGCTATTCCAGATGATTACATAGTGTTTCTTATGGAACAAGACGAAAATCAAACCCAGTTGGAAGATGATCCTATCAACTTCCATGAGGCAATGGGCAGTTCCAAATCAGATAAGTGGGTTAAAGCTTCTGAACAAGAGTATCAGTCAATGCTAGACAATAAAGTTTGGGACCTCGTCGAGTTACCAGAAGGAAAGAAACCAATTGGTTGCAAATGGATATTTAAAACCAAATTGGAATCAAGTGGTAATGTCGAGAGGTATAAGGCTCATCTACTTGCTAAAGGATATACTCAGAAAGAAGGGTTGACTATAAAGTTTTCTCCAGTTTCATCAAAGGATTCTTTTAGGACAATCATGGCTCTTGTTGCACATTATGATTTAGAGCTTCATGAGATGGATGTCAAGACAGCGTTTCTCAATTGAAACATTGATGAGACGATTTATATGGAGCAACCAGAAAACTTTGTAATAGGTGATTCAAAGAAAATGGTCTGCAAACTAAATGGTCTGCAAACTAAAGAAATCCATCTATGGGCTAAAACAGGCTTCTCGTCAATGGTACCATAAATTTCATGAGGTAATAACCTCCTTTGGTTTTGAGGTGAATTTGGTTGAAGATTGTGTGTATCAGAAGTTCAGTGGGAGTGAGTGTATTTTCTTGGTATTGTATGTTGATGACATACTTTTGGCCACCAACGATATAGGCATGTTGCTTGAGACCAAGAGATTTCTTAAAGAAAATTTTGCGATGAAAGATCTTGGTGAAGCATCTTTTGTATTAGGGATCCAAATTCATCGAGATACATCTCAAGGTATTCTTGGATCGTGACAAAAGAGCTATATCGATAAAGTGCTCAAGAGATTTGGCATGCAGAATTGCAAACCAAGTGATACCCCAGTCGCTAATGGAGATAAATTCTCTCTCAGTCAGTGCCTTAAAGGAAATTTGGAAATTCAGGAAATGCAAAAGATTCCTTATGCATCTGCAGTAGGAAGTCTGATGTATGCTTAGGTTTGTACGCGTCCGGATTTACCGTACATTGTTGGAGTTTTGGGCAGATACTTAAGTAATCCAGGTTTGGACCATTGGAAAGCAGCCAAAAGGATCATGAGGTACCTACAAAGAACAAAGGACTTTATGCTCAAATATCAGAGATCATATAATTTGGAGATCATTGGGTATTCTGATTCTGATTTTGCTGGATGTCAAGATAGTAAAAATTCCACTTCAGGCTATGTGTTTCTATTGGCTGGTGGAGCTATTGCATGGCGTAGTGAAAAACAATCACTCGTACCTTCCTCTATAATGGCAGCAGAATTTGTAGCAGTTTTTGAGGCATCCAATCAGGGAGTTTGGCTAAAGAATTTTGTCACAAGGCTGCAAATTCTTCAAGGAATTGAACGACCACTAAAGATATATTGTGACAACAAATCAGCGGTTTGTACTCCAACAAAAATAGGAGTGCAACAAAGTACAAGTTTATTGAAATTAAGTTCCTGGTTGTTCAGGAGAGAGTACAAAGTGGAGAGATTTCCATAGAACACTTAGGGACAAACTCCATGATAGCTGATCCTCTTACAAAAGGTATTACACTGAAGGTCCTTCATGAGCATACTGCTCGAATGGGTGTTTTAGTGTTTGATGGTCATTTGGTTTAGTGGGAGTTTGTCATTTGTTTTTGGGTTCTATGTTTTGATTGTGTTTAAGCACATTTTATTCTGATCAGAAATAAAGTTTTCAGTTTACACTTTGTGCAATAAAGTTAAAGGATCTCAATAAAGTAGGACCAGTTGAAAATCGACATGTATTGATCACTTTTCATGTGATTTTTATGCTTCACTTTTCATAATTGATCTCTGTCATTTGACTATATTGATTTCAGTGACCATGGAAGGTTTAGTTATGATTGCTATAACGAAGGCCGCCATGATCCTATGTTGCTATAGTTAATGGACGTGATTGTTTATGTCCTGATGTACAATGACAATTTTGAGCTCATAAAGTCTATCACATTTTCAGATACACATGTGACCCAGTGGGAGATTGTAAAAATTATTTGGGGTCACACATGTATAATCAATGTGTTATAATCATTATTTAGAAGTAGTCAAAACTTATGTGGTCACTTTGGTATTAAAGAAAAGACTAATGGGGCATAAGTGTTATGAAAAATTAATGTGAGGATACATTTAGTAATTTCTAATTTGATGACGGGCCGAATTAGAAATTATTCTCTATATAAATAGAGAGGTTATGGTCCCCGCAGCAACCCATAACGAGAAATACAGAAAACTCTCTGCTTCCCATCAACAGAGACCTACAGCCATTAAAGATTTGTTGTGGAAGAACCAAATTCAGAGCATAATCATGGATCCAAAAGGTATGCTTCCGCTTCTGTTCTTATTATTCAGAGATTGACATGCTATGGTGATTTATAAGGATATAAAACCTATCAGATTTCTAGCTGGTTCAAGGATGATCTAATCCAGCCCAACCTCTCTCTCATCAATTCCCTTAATATTGATGGTATCTTTGAAGATTTAGGTTTCTCACGGAGGAAGAAAAGCCAAATGGCTTTCAAATCAGGGAAATGTTTGGAAAAGGAAACCCCTTTCAACGTCAGATCTACAATTCTGGAGCAGATTTATCTCCTTCTGAAATCAGATCTGCGACCATTACATCTAATAATTCAATTAGGATGAGAAAAATCCCGGCAAAGATAATCCAAAATTTATACTCAGTACGTGATCATCTCTCCACAATCATAATCCGTAATCATGAGATTTGCAAGGCATTTATGAAGGAGATCGAAGGTGGGAAGGAGCCCCCATACCCTGTAGCTATAAATTGGCCACTAATCTTCTTCTCTCCTCACCGATATCACCAAATCAATCTCCTGTTATAGTCCTGCCAAAAACTGTTTCACCCTGCAAATATCAGCACCAATCTCACCATGTCGAGAAAATCTGACCTTATCTCAGCCAAAGGAAAATCCTCTCTGCAACTCGACCCAATTGTGATCCCAGCCTTTGACAACTCAGACCTGTTGGCATCCTACAAGCTCACTCTGGTGGGTCGTGTTCTCAACAGCGAAATGCAGGCTCACCGTGTGAGGGCACTAATTGCTCTGATGCCTCAAGCATGGAATCTGGAAGGACGAGTCCAAGGAGTAGATTTGGAAAGAGGCAGATTCCATTTCCGATTCCAATCAGAAGAGGAGCTCCAATCCGTACTGGAGAAGAGGCCTTTCTTCTTCGATCAGTGGATGTTTCCACTTGAGTGATGGGTTCCCAGCGTAAGAGCGGACTTCCCGTCGACGATGCTGTTTTGGATACGTATCGATGGCATTCCTCCCCACTACCAAAAGGAGGAGACTGTCAAAGGTATCGGTGAAAAACTTGGAGATTTGATTGAATGGGAGACCACCTCCGCCAGAGTTCGTGTATCAGTGGAATGTGAAATCCCACTGAAATTTGAAAGGCGTGTAATTTTCTACACAGGGGATGAGGTGATTGTTACATTCAGATATAAAAAGCTTCAAAAATTCTGCTTCATATGTCAGAGACTTTCTCACGACGGTCGTCATTCCCCCGACTTGGAAGAAGAAAAGCGTGCGTTTAAGGCAAAACACGGGAACAAGGATAGGAACCAGAGGCAACATGCTATCTTGAGAGGAGAAGAAGGCCCATACATGAAACATGGAAAAACTGATATGGTCAAGGAAAACAAAAGCCCTCTGTCCGTCGTGAAATCTTTGCTGAAAAGGAGGACAACCACGTAGAAATGAAGAAAAGACGCAAGGTAAACAAAGTCGGGAATCTACCAAAAGCTGGGTTGAAAGATACTTTGGAAGAAAATCAACAAAATCTGGTCAATCTCAGAACAACAAACTCTCTGGTCGTAGTGGATCTGAGATTGTGATCGCAGATGATGATAAGCCAAAAGCAGTGGGTGCACCATCCAAAGGTTCAGATCGTAAAGAGACCTTCATATATGGAAAAAACAAGCCCTTCAAACCTACTTCATGGTATCGTGATCCAAATCCTGGAAAAGGTTAAATCTGACTCAGACCCTGGAAAAGTTTGTTACCAGAGATCCCCATCACCGAGTGCGATCAAGCGCTCCCAAAGGAAAGAAGATAAAGGTCGAGCTCTCCAGCCTCCCGTGAGCACAGGCAGCCGAGTGATGGACTCAAACTCCTGTGATCTAGAAGAGGTAATCTCCCCCATGAAAGAGATGATGGCATCAAAAATTCCAATTATGTCAGAATCTCTTGATGAACTTGGTGGAAGAAGAGGCAGATCCATTAAAAGCCGTCTTGGTTCACGCTCAAATGTGACCCTCCAAGTCAAGAAGAAAATCACAAGGAGTTCCACGATGGGGCTGCTGTCCAAGAAACGAAGCGCACCTTCTCTCGGAGAACCCTCTAAGAAAAGAGTGAATGCAGATTTGATCATCTCTCAGTGTATTCAAAATCCGTCGTCCTCAAAGCCGGAATCCTCTCAGGGGAAAAATTTGGAGGAACCCAAAGAGCTGGTGGTTAAGGAGAAACCACCGGCTAAGCCATAATGATCCTAAGCTGGAATTGCCAAGGAGCTGGTAGTTACTTGGAAATTCGGCACCTGCGGGAAATCCGTCAAAAGATTTTTCCAGGTATTATGTTTCTTATGGAGACCAACAATGAACGTGCCTTCCTCCAAGACCTGCAGTATCATCTTGGTTATGATTTTCTTTTTACTGTTGATCCTATCAGCCATAGTGGTGGTCTTGCTTTGTTTGCGTTATCTGAGTTTAATGTTCAAGTTTAATTTTCCTATAATAGAGTCATCGATGTATCAGCTACGATTGGTGACAATAAAGTTTTTATCTCTTTTGTTTACGGTGATCCTGTCGTCAACCGTAGAAACGTAGTATGGGAACGCTTATCTTGTTTTAGCACTTCTCGTTATGATGCATGGTTAATGACTGGTGATTTTAACGAGATTAATGGAAACTATGAAAAATTGGATGGCCGTATCCGTAGTGAAAACTCTTTCCTTGACTTTTGTCTCATGCAACAAAATTGTGGCATGATTGATCTTCCTTTCACAGGAGATTACCTATCATGGGTGGGACGAAGGAAAAAACATCTCATTCGTTGCCGACTGGATTGAGCGATGGGAAATGAGGATTGGTTCAATTTATTCTCGAGATCTTCTTCGAAGTATCTGAAATTCATGGGATCAGATCACCATCCGGTCCTCACATACATCTCTTCATGAAAAACCAAAGGAAAAAAAAACTTTTGTTTTGATAAAAGATGGATTTCTAAACCAGGCATTGAAGAGATCATTCGAGAGGGATGGATGTCAAATGAAGAGGGAAGAAACGTATCTCTCCATGAACGAATTACTAAGTGTCGATCCTCTACATCACGCTGGCGTAGAGAAGATCAACAAAACTCTGCTAAAACCATAAAAGACCTTCAGTCTAAATTAGACAAAGGTCAATCCGATGAGAATTTATCAACAGAGGATGTCTCATTAATTCAAAACCAACTTATAAAAGCTTATGAGGAAGAAGAGATTTTTTGGCAACAAAAAAGCCGGAACCCCTGGTTGAAAGATGGATATACGAACACAAAATTCTTCCATGCCTCAACTAAGCAAAGAAGAGCATGAAATCACATCATTGGACTCAATGATTCTGGAGGTGTTTGGACACAAAATGAGCAAAAAATCAAAACCATTGCGGTAGACTACTTCTGCAAGATGTTCCAATCTTCATCGACTTCAGATATTGAAGTCTCTCTTAACAATCTACCAAATCGCATCTCCCCTGAGATGAATGAGAGATTGTGTAAGGAATTCACCCCCCTTGAGATAAAAAATGCTTTATTCTCAATACATCCTGAGTCCTGATGGTATGACAGCTTTGTTTTACCATAAGTATTGGTCGACTACTGGACCTCATGTAATCAAGATGGTACAAGAATTCTTTATCTCAGGGACCTTTGAGGCCAAATTAAACGAGATAAATATCTGTCTTGTACCAAAAACAGAACGTCCTAGAGATATGGCCAACTTTCGCCCTATTAGCCTATGCAATGTCAGCTACAAAATTATTTCCAAGGTACTCTACCAAAGGCTAAAAGCTATCCTCCCAAAAATTGTACCGGAGACACAATCTGCATTTGTTGCAGGGAGATTAATCTCAGATAATATCTTGTTAGCTCAAGATGCTTTCCACGCTCTGAACACTCATCCAAGAAGCAAGAACGAGTTTTTAACCATTAAGACGGACATGAGTAAAGCATATGACAGAGTAGAATGGAACTTTTTGGAAGCTCTGCTGACTAAAATGGGATTTAATAATAAATGGGTATCATGGATAATGAGGTGTGTGCGGTCAGTCTCCTATAGTATACTCGTAAATGGAAGTCCTACGGGCATATTACTCTATCTAGAGGACTACGACAAGGAGACCCTTTATCGCCATACCTATTCATTCTATGAATGGAAGTTCTAATTGCTAATATTCAGGCGGCAGAGTTAGCAGGCCATATCTCTGGCTTGAAAGTTGCTCTGGCAAGTCCTGCGATATCTCACCTGCTATTTCCAGACGATAGCCTTTTCTTCTGTAAAGCTGACCCTACAGAATGCAACTCATTCCTAGATATCCTCAGAATCTATGGCAATGCATCTGGCCAAAGAATAAATTTTGAAAAGTCAGCCATCACTTTTGGGAAAAAAGTCTCGCCTGAAAGTAGGGAACTTTTGAAAAACATTTTGAGCATCAGGACAAAGGGAGGTTCAGGAAAATACCTGGGTCTCCCAGGGCAGCTCCAAGGATCAAAGACCCAAGTCTTTGCTTATATTCGGGACCGTCTCCACCAAAGAATTAACGGATGGACTGCAAAACTCCTCTCAAGAGCCGGGAAGGAAATTATGATCAAGTCCGTAGGTTTAGCTATCCCGACATTTGCAATGTCATGCTACCTATTTCCAAAAGAGCTATGTAAAAAGATAACCAGTGCAATTTCTAATTTTTGGTGGAGCTCAGCCTCTAATTCCAAAGAAATGCACTGAATCGCATGGAACAAACTGCTTGCCAAAAGTAGATGGAGGTTTAGGATTTCGATCCTTTGAAGAGTTTAATCGCGCCCTACTGGCAAAACAATTGTGGCGCCTTGACCAACACCTAAACTCTCTAGTGGCCTGAGTTCTAAAAGGCAGATACTTTAAGAACTCACACCCTTTCAAAGCTCCCAAAGCCTCTAGGCCTTCATATGGCTGGAGAAGTATGTGTACGACCAAAAACCTAGTTCTGAAGGGTGCATGTCGTACTATTGGTACCGGAACCCAAACCTTAGTTTGGGATGATCCGTGGTTACCTGACACATTAGCTCGGCCACCGAAAAATTTTCCAGGAATGAATGACCCTCACTTACTAGTCTCGGACCTCATTAACCCAGACACAAAAACATGGGATATTCATCTCATTCGGGATATCATAGACCCTCGAGATATACCATTGATACTCAGTATCCACATTAGTCACACGCCTAAAGAAGATGGATACTGCTGGAATCTCTCAAAAACGGGAGCATACTCTGTAAGATCGGGTTACACATTAGCACGTTCGGAGCTAGACGAAGAAACATCTTTCTTCTGCCAACAACCTTCCCTAAACCCCCTTAAGGAGAAAATCTGGAAGCATAAAGCACCAAAGAAGTTGTGTCATTTCCTATGGCAAATGCTATCAGGTGCGGTGGCGGTGAACGAACACCTAACCATAAGACATCTAGGAAATGATCCTAGTTGCCCTAGATGTGGAGAGGTGGAAGAAACAATTAACCATACTATATTCCTATGTCCACTAGCTCTTCAGTGTTGGGCCCTTTCATCGATTCCCTCAGCGACAGAGGTGTTTCCGTCACAAAATCTGTTCGAGAATGTGGATTACCTATTATCCAGAATTCCCAATCGGGAGAGCATAATAGAGTCCATTATAGTTTTCCCTTGGATTGTCTGCTACATTTGGAAAGCCCGCAATGACAAGTTGTACAATGGACAGGACCGACTTCCATCAGAAACACTTGATCTCGCTCTTCGAGAAAGCGAAGCATGGTTTTCAGCTAACCGAGTTACATATCATGTTGATACTCCAATGGAAGATATTGACCATGTAATTATTGATCCACCGGTTTTCATATGTAAAATAGATGGATCTTGGAAAAGAGATAGTCTCACAAACGGGGTGGGTTGGATTCTACAGCTTCAAGATGGCTCCATAGACCTCCTAGGTCTTCAAGGGACTCGTCGAGGCATTTCTCCTCTCCACATGGAGCTCCTCAGCTTGATTTGGGCATTCAAATGTCTAAATAGACACAATAGGTATTGTAACTATTTTGCTACTGATTCCAAGGAATTAGTACAAATGATTACTAACCCAAAAGAATGGCCCGCATATGCAATGGAGCTGCGCGAACTCGAGGATCTGGGTGGTTTCGCCCATGATGTCAACATTGTTTTTGAGCCGAGAACCAGAAATCAACAAGCGGACTTCCTTGCTAGAAGCGCTCGCACCCAGAATCGTATTTTCTCTTATGTGAGCACATCGGTGCCTCTCTGGTTAGATGTTGAAAATTCGCCATTAGCGGATTCGTACTAAATATAGTATTTTCTTGTGACAAAAAAAAATAATGTAAATGACTAATTGAGAATAATTTAATGGCATGATACTCATAAATTAGATAATGGTGATTATTGATTGAGATATTGTGTATGTTATCTTTATTTATAGTATATCTGTAGTTTGATCATAGTTTCATGATAATATATATTTATAAATCTTAAGACCGAATTGACCGAAAAAGATCCACAAGTTCTTTAGAGTAATCTAAAAAAAAAGATATGAACACAAGAATGTGATATTGCTTAAAGCCTGTTATAATATATTTGGTTGAATCTAAATTTATATGACCTGAAGTCTGTAAAGTGAGCATGATAATGAGTTAGAAAGAGGAAAATTAGCATACACTTCTGATTTGAGATAGTCCATTCCCTAAAGCGAATGTGACATTATATACTAAGAAAGAAAAGACCATATGATTGACGTAGACCGAATAAGTGGCTATGGAAGTGGTTGCGCACATAAACGTGGATATGGATATGGTCAAGGTCAAAGTTGAGGCCAAAAAGTTTCTTTTAAGAACTCAGATACTCACTACAAGTGAGAATATAAAGATGATAGCATACAAGAGATACTTCTCTCATGTGACGATGAAATAAGTTATTGTGAGTACAATATGAGGTAGCATAAAGACTACTGAAAGCTCTGGAAGAGTATATATAATTGCCTATGGGAATGATTTGAAATCATTGATAGATTGTACTCTCCCAAGTCTCAAAAGATTAAGAGAATCTAAGATATACTACAAAACCCAAGTTGGCTATGTTATTTATCCTAGAGTGGATTCAATTCGAGCTGGATGGACCTGAAGTGTCATCATCTCGAGGGGGAGAATTGAAGAATCCCAAATTGGCTTTTTCATACCTGATCTTTCTTAAAATGTTAAACTTAGGCTTAAACATTTTTTTTGGCGTAAACATGCTTAATCATTTGAATTATTTGAATTTCAACCTTAGAGATTTTTTTTTGTGCGTTAACATATTTCCATCCAATGGGAGTTAACTCTCCGTCAAAGCACATCTACGTGGATACCACATCAGCTACGCTGTCGTTTTGGAGTGGCGAAGGTTTTGACAGAAACTACAAAGCGACGTCGTTTTACCAAGAAAAAACCAACACCATTTTACCAAGAAAAAACGACATCGTTCAGTGTTCTTCTCTCCTCTCCGATTCCGTAGTTCGTGATGTAAGCTCACAAAAATCCTCTTGTATTTGTTGTTCTGCTGCAAAGCCTATTGGGGGTTTTTTTTTTCTTATACGATTTTGTTTTGTTCGTAGGTTCTGAAGAGTTATTTGACCCTCGATGAGGATATAATGAAAGATTACGTATGCGTAAGGGAACAGAAAGTGGCTCAAGAGAGATTGATATTGGATCATGAGAAAATCAGAGTTCAGAATCTGTTGCAAGGGATGCAGAATGTGATGAACACTTACAACGCCACCCTCACCGCTCCTCCTCCACCAGCGGCAGCTCCGGCTTCTCAACAGAAAAACTACAGAGCCTCTTCTTCAGGTTTTTTTTTTTTTGGAATTCTACTGCTTTTTGCGTATTGGCTGTTCTAAACTGGAGTGATTAGTAGGTTAGCTTGTTTTGGAAATCTTGATCTTTTCATGCTCCACATTATTGATTGAAGCGATTCTAGCTGTCTGTTTGTTAGAACTTTTCAGTTGTGTACTGAGATGATTAACACTTGGCCACAAAAGTTGTCACTTTAGAAGACTTGACTGCTGCTAATGTGGGTCTGTTCTTTTCGTCGACGCTGCGTCTGCGTCCGCGACGGAGTGAAACGGCGACAACTGTAATAGATAATGAGGCAAAATGACGATGGGTTGGAGATGTTGCTAGAAAAAAGATGTCGCAGGAGGTGGCGGAGGTGACCGCGGTATCTAAAAAGTGACGCTGAATTTTCCAAGTGGCACCAGCTACACCGGCGTCACAATTAAAAGTAATTGCTGCGTCGCCGACGTGTGTGAACACGGACACCAATTTTAAGTTATCCACAGTATATTTTTTTTTGTCGTCGAACTGCTGCGTCAAGTTTCACACGCGTGATACTTGTGATAGCATTTGTTTGCAATTTTAATTTTCGTAAATTGCTTATATTATGTTTTTTACTTTCTCTTTTTGATTAGTCTGCTGGGTCCCTATAATTATTGGGACTGAGAGATGAGATCATAACGCACCTGTGATACACAAGTTAATTTCGGTTATAAAAGTGGGGCCTCTGTATTGGAGAATTTCTTCCTCCTCTCCTTTTTCGTCTGTTGTCGACGGCGATGATGACGTGGCAATCCCGACGGTGGAGAGAGAAGTGAAGGCCGTCACCGGATTAGCTTCACTCTCCAAGGAAAAGCCGTAATAAAAAATTTTGCGTTTATGAAAAGAACAGACCCTGTATAGGTCTTGATTTTCTGTAACTAGCTACTCGGGTGCTTCCAAGTTCAACTAGTGGGTTAATGAATCGAAACATCAAGCGGTTTCATTTAACTTTGAACTCAAGGCATGTTAATCTTCTCATGAAAGTATTAAGCATCTAAATTGATCCTCCTTCATACCAAAAATGTCTTTTGAGAAGCATCGAATCAACCAGCAATAAGAATCAGTTCAAAAATGTCATTTAAGAGAACAAACTATCACTCTCGCGATGAAAGACTCTTAAACCCTTAACCGAGTGGTTCAGACATTTTTACAAACACTTTTGATGCGAGATATGTCTCAGATCTGAACTTCAAGTGATGTGCTTGGATCCAGCCTAGAGATCTCGTCGGTTAAAGAATGAAACAAGCAAAACTAGACACCTAAACCCACTAATCTACCTTGAAAGCACCCTAATCTACTCATCTAAAGCCGCTTAAACGACTACTCACTAATCATAACGAGCTCACTAAGTCCTTTGCAAGACGTGTAGCTGGTCATGATGAGGAGTTTAATGTTAGATGATAAAAGAAATAAAGAAAGAACAAGATTTTTCATGCAAAAACGAGATATCGGATTAGAATGATCAAGTTTCACCAAAGAGGCAAGTTCTTAAAGCTAAAAACAGATAAGAGATAAGATGATTACGTTTTTAGTCTCAAAATGTATATATAGCAAAGGTAAAGTGTCGCGGGTCAGCCCGGAACAAACCGGGTACTGAACCGCGATCTTGGGTTGATGGGTGAGTGCCACGGTGTGTCGGAGAGTGAAGCCGAGGCCTTCATGTCGAGGAGTGCACGTGAGTCTAGATCCAAATGAAGATCTCGTGAAGAACACGTCAAGAACATGCATGAACCCTAGTCTTTGATCCATCTTCACGTGTGTATTCTTGGGCAGCTTTGTTCTTGATTCTGGGTTTGTGACAATGGACCTCCAAAGTGGCAAGAAACTGTTGTGTGATCCCCTCGTAAGCAACATCGCTCATCATGAAGAACTCGGCCAAGCCCATGTTTTGAAAGATGAGTGTAACATCATCGAGTATCTCAAGCTTCCTCAACAGCTCCATATCAGGGAACCGACCTTGAGCTACTCTTATAGAGTTAAAGTGGTCCAAGTACTCCTCAGTGGTCGGGAAATGTTCTTCCTCGGGCTCGGGCTTTGGTTCCTTCTTGGCTTTCTTGGCATAGTCGGGTACATGGGGAACTATGGCTCTCAGCTCATCTCCATCGTTCTCAGTGGCTGCCTGCTTCCCATTCCTTCTTGGTTCAAGGGTTGGAACCGGAGGGAGCTCGGCGTTCCTTGCTCGCTTGGCGGCTGGCTCACCATCGGATCTCGCGGAGGGTTTCTTGCTTGTTCCACCATTGCGTGCTACGGCCACGGCTTTCCCTTTCGTGCTCCTCCTCTGGACCTCATTTTTGTTCGTCTCATGAGTGGGAACAGCTCGGTCGCCGGTCATCTGCAAGACAGATCCTCAAAGAAACCAATAGAATCAAGTACAACGACAAGCACAAGTTTCTGAAGATAGCAAAGACAGAGCTTTTTCTCTAACAAGATCATAGTTATAGCTTTGTCATACATCAAAGAGAGAAGTAAGAACAAGCCAGAACAACCGATTAGAGAGAAGTTATCAAGACATTTCAGCTCAAGTACACAAATCATCATTAAGACCGATTCCAAGCGCATTTTCTCAAGAATTTTAAAAACTCAAGAACAAGTGATTTTCAGAACAAAAACCGGTTTTTCTTGTGTTGTCTATCCTGATGGAATTTTTAAAATTGTTCCCAGAGGTCGATATGTTCTAAAAGAATCGATTCCACATTTTACAAACTTAAAAGCTCGCAAAGAATGAAGGAAAAAGATGAGTTCTTTAAGATGCAAATACCTTTGGGAATCCAAGATTCAAGTTTAGTGGAATACTTATGATGAATAGACAACACCCTAACGAGTCTAGAACGCTTGGAATCACAAGAAATGGATGAGAAATGAGAGAGATATGTTCGTGAAATGCAGAGAAAAGAGAGAAGAAGGCGAACTCTCGGTTAATGGCTCGGGATGGAGGCTGGTATGGGCGGTGTCGCGCTTTCCAGCTGGCGCTTGGACTGTAGTGGGACTGGTCCCCCCTTCTCCTCCAGCTGCGACCGTTGACCCGCGCCAAAACAGCTTTGACCGGGCGTTTAAATTCAAATTACCGTGCAAAGGCTTCCAAATGGCGCGACAAGGGGGATGACGTGGGCCGTACGGACTAGAGTGATTTTTCTCGTGTTTTCTTGAGCGGCCTCGACTTGTTCCACCCCGAGGGCATCAAGCCGAGTGTCATGAGCTCAAGTTAACCAGAATTTCTCCGCGGCCATCAAGTGTTTCCCCCAGGTCGCGCAAACCCTCTTCTTTGACTCAAGTGTCCCAAGTGTTCATGTTTTTGATCATTCTTGAAGCCGGGCACCTCGGCACGCTCCACCACGAGGGCATCATGCCGAGGTCACTTGTATTAACAGAGAAAACTTGGTGCTGGGGGTTTAAACGGTCCGGCCTTGGTGTAAACTGGTCGCGGCCTCGATCGAGGTTTTAGACCGTTTGAAGTGAACTTTGCCCCTCGGTATAATCATACCGAGGCGTTTACACCGTGGGCCTCCCTCACACTTAGTCGTCTCACCACATAACTTCTTAAGCACGGCCATGGTGAAATTAAGTCGAGGAGTTTAGCTGAGGTTCTCAAGCTATTACTCAGTAAAAGGTGACCTCGGCATATATATATACCGAGGGTCGATACCGAGGCTATGTATGCTCTAGCACTTAAACCATCAGGCCGTGTCTTTTTCAAGCCTTTTCTTACTCTAATCATCAAGATTCACCTCTTAACTCCTGAAACACTTAACAAACCCTTCAAAAAGCTTCAAGTAAAAAGAAAAAGAAGATGAAAAACGAAATATTTACAAGGATAAGCTTGGGGTGTCTCCCAAGAGCACTTTGTTTAACGTCACTAAGTTTGACTTTCCATACCTTTTCAGGCTGATTCTGGTTCAAGAAGAGGAACTGAGGTAGCTCTCTCTCTTGTTTCTGATGCCAGGTAGTGTTTTACCCTCTGACCGTTTACCACAAAGCCTTGTCCATCTTTTCCTTTCAAAACAACCGCTCCATAAGGCCTTACTTCAAGAATTTTGAATGGACCGGACCATCTGGATCTCAACTTCCCAGGGAATAGCTTAAGCCTCGAGTTAAACAACAGAACTTGGTCCCCTTCTTTGAACTCTCTCTTGTGTATCTTCTTGTCATGAAGCGCTTTAGTCCTTTCTTTGTAGATCTTAGAGCTCTCAAAAGCATCTAACCGGATTTCCTCAAGCTCATGAAGTTGTAAAACCCTCTTCTCTTGTGCAGTCTTGATGTCAAAGTTAAGAAGTTTCACTGCCCACAATGCTTTGTATTCCAACTCAACCGGTAGATGACAGCTTTTCCCATAGAGCAAGTTAAACGGTGAGGTTCCAATGGGGGTCTTGTACGCGGTTCTGTAAGCCCACAAAGCATCGTCAAGTTTCTTGCTCCAATCCTTTCTAGATGAGCTCACGGTCCTCTCCAAAATAGCCTTTATCTGTCGGTTAGAGACCTCCACTTGACCACTAGTCTGCGGATGATAAGGTGTGGCCACCTTGTGCCTTACCCCATGCTTCTTCAAAAGACTCTCAAGAGTCTTATTGATAAAGTGGCTTCCCCCATCACTGATTACTACTCTTGGAACTCCAAACCGTGGGAAAATGATACTTTTAAAAAGCTTTACCACCACTTTTGAATCGTTGGTTGGGGATGCAACAGCCTCGACCCACTTACTCACATAGTCCACCGCGACAAGGATGTACTGATGTCCGTATGAATTCACAAAGGGACCCATGAAGTCAATGCCCCAACAGTCGAAAACCTCGACCTCAAAGATTGGGTTTTGGGGCATCTCATTCCTCTTGGATATGTTACCGTGCCTTTGACAAGCCTCGCACCTTGATACCACATCTTGAGCGTCCTTGAACATAGTCGGCCACCAGAAGCCGCTTTGCAAAACCTTGGCAACCGTTTTGAATGCACCTAAGTGACCACCGTACGCTGAACCGTGGCATTCTTGTAGCACCGGATGGATCTCTTCTTCGGCCAAGCATCGTCTATAGAGATGGTCCTTGTTAAGCACGTAAAGATACGGCTCATCCCAATGATATCTCATCACATCTCTAAAGAACTTTTTCCTCTGATAGGCATCAAGATCCGGTGGCTCTAAACCGCAAGACAGGTAGTTCACAAGATCCGCGAACCATGGGAGGCTTCTTTCTTTGATTGTATTGGCCTCTTCCACCTCTAAGTAAGACCGGACCAGCATGAGATGTTCCTCTGGTAAAGCATCATCTATAGGGACCTTTTCTTCAATCCTCAGCCTTGAGAGATGATCTGCGGCCCCATTTTCTATGCCTTTCTTGTCAAGTATCTCCATGTCGAACTCTTGGAGCAATAGGACCCATCTCAAAAGCCTCGGCTTAGCATCCTTTTTAGACATCAAGTACCTCAAGGCCGCGTGATCAGTGTAGACCGTGACCTTTGATCCAACTAAGTAACTCCTGAATTTGTCAAATGCAAACACAATGGCAAGCATTTCTTTCTCGGTGGTGGCATACTTTTCTTGAGCTGAGTCTAAGGTGCGGCTTGCATAATAGATCACATGGAGCTTCTTATCTTTCTTCTGCCCCAAGACAGCTCCCACGGCGTAGTCAGATGCATCAGTCATCACTTCGAATGGTAAAGACCAATCAGGAGCTTGTACAATAGGTGCACTGATCAAAGCCTCCTTGATCCTCTTAAACGCTCCCTCACACTCTTCATCAAAGATAAACTCCACCTCTTTGCACAATAGCCTAGTTAAAGGCCTAGCTATCTTGGAGAAATCCTTGATGAACCGCCTATAGAACCCAGCGTGCCCAAGAAAGCTTCTTATCCCTTTTACAGAATTGGGAGCTTGTAGGTTCACCATCACTTCGATCTTGGCCTTGTCCACCTCAATATCCTTCTCTGATACCTTGTGCCCCAAGACAATGCCTTCTTGTACCATGAAATGACACTTCTCCCAGTTCAAAACAAGCCTATGCTCCTCACATCTTTTTAGAACCTGAGAAAGATTAGCAAGACATTCGGAGAAAGAGGAGCCGTATACGGAGAAATCATCCATAAACACCTCAACTTTCTCTTCAATTAGATCAGAGAAAATGTGCATCATGCATCTTTGAAAAGTGGCCGGTGCATTACACAAACCGAAAGGCATTCTCCTATAAGCATAAGTGCCATAAGGGCAAGTGAATGTCGTTTTCTCTTGGTCTCTTGGATCTATTGGTATTTGGAAGAATCCAGAGTATCCATCGAGAAAACAGAAATAAGGATGATTGGCTAACCGTTCAAGCATTTGATCAATGAATGGTAAAGGGAAATGATCTTTTCTTGATGCAGAATTCAATTTCCTATAGTCAATGCACATGCGATGGCCGGTTATAGTTCTTTGGGCTATGAGTTCATCCTTATCATTTTTTACCACCGTGATACCACCTTTCTTGGGCACAACGTGCACAGGAGATACCCACCGAGAGTCAGAGATTGGATATATGATCCCTGCCTCAAGGATCTTTAGTATCTCCTTCTTAACCACCTCTTTGAGGTTCGGGTTAAGGCGACGTTGGTGCTCAATAGAGGACATGGCTTGGTCCTCCAGGTGGATCCGGTGAGTGCATATATCAGGAGAGATTCCTCTTATGTCGGCCAAGGAATACCCTATTGCTCTCCTGAATTTCTTGATTTCATTAAGCAATGCACGTTCTTCATGTTCAAGCAAGCTATCGTTTATGATCACAGGGAAAGTAGAGTTCAAGCCTAAAAATGCATACCTGAGCCCTGTTGGTAGAGGCTTAAGCTCAACAGGGGGAGCGTCTGCCTCATTCCAATCGGTATCAAAGCTACATTGGCCCGGAACAGCTTCCTCGGCCTTTTCCTTGTTCTCGCGCGGATTACCATCGGCCTCGGTATGAGTTGCCACAGCCATGATATCCCGAGGTGTCTCCTCTGTTCCCATGGACCCCTCGCTGTCTAAGATGTCGATGCCACTCTTCCTGAGCTCCAAAAACCTAGCCTCAGCTCCAAGTTCCTTCGGTTGGTCCAAAAGTTGCTTGTACACCTCGCTTTCCTCGTTCAAGTACCCGTGCTCGCTTTGTTCACGTGTAAGGACCACTTGTAACGGATCCTCTGCGTTCAACTCTTCCAGGAGCTCATCAGCTAGCTCCTCCATCACTTCCACATAGAAAACCTGACCTCCAATAGTCGGTTTCTTCATCATCTCTTTCACATTGAACTTCATATGCTCGGAACCGATGTGTAGTTCAATCATTCCTCCTCTCACATCTATAATGGCTCCTGCGGTCGCTAGGAACGGTCGACCCAAGATGATAGGGTCCAATGGTTCCTCGTCCATCTCAAGAACTATGAAGTCCGTGGGGATTTCTATCTCACCGATCCTCAAAGGCAAATCCTCAAGCAAACCCACCGGTAAGCGAACCGATCTATCAGCTAGTATAAGAGAGATCTTGGCCGGCTTGTAACTCTTGTATCCCAATCTCTTGGCCACCGTGTATGGCATCAGGCTCACAGAAGCTCCTAGATCACACAAGCAGTTCGAGAACTTCAAGTGACCTAAAGCACACGGTAGGGTAAAGCTGCCCGGATCGGATAGCTTCCTTGGTATAGACCTCCTTTGTATTATGGCGCTGCATTCATGGCTCAGTATTACCATACCCTGGAGCTCCTTTGTCTTGTTGAGGATCGCACCCTTTAGAAACTTCCCAAGCTGTGGTATAGCTAAGAAAGCATCTATAATGGGTAAGGTGAGTTGCGTGTTCTCCAAGTGTTTCTCAAAGACCGCTTCGGCTTTGTCTAAGATTTTCTTCTTGAAACGCCCTGGGAACGGTATCTTGGGTTGGTAAGGTGGTGGTGGAACGTATGGCTTTTCAAGCTCAGTTGTCTTTTCCACCTCTTTTCCGTTGTCCTTGATCGGTTCTTTCTCAAAATCTGCTTCTTTACACGCATCACCTGAGGCTGCCTCCCCCTCTGATTGCTCATTGGCCTCAATGAGCTTAGTCTTAGGCTTCGGAGCTTGTAGTTCCTTGCCACTTCTCAATGTAATGGCGTTCACGTACTCCTTGGGATTGGGCTCCGGTTTACCTGGTAAAGCCGGGCCTCGGGATGATGTAGAGGCTTGATTTTGCTTAAGCTCTCTAATGTCTTGCTGCATTGTCGCGTGCTGGCTCTCAACTCTCTGCTGACCCTGTAACAGTTGCTGTAAGATCCCACAGACATCGTTCCCCAGCTGGTTCTGACCCGTTCTCTGATTCTGTTGCTGATTACCCATCGGCTGCGGATTGAACCCTGGTGGAAACTTGTGATGCTGCGGTTGGCTGGTGAAGTTGTTACCCTGAGCCGCTTGATTCTGCTGAGTGTAGCCGTGCTGTTGCCCACTAAACTGTTGCTTGGGCTGGAAGGTATTCTGATAAGGAGCCTTTTGAGCGTAGCTTTGTTGTTGTTGCGGAGCAGGGTACACATGATCGTGAGGGTTAGCTACATTCGGGTTTCTGTATGAGAGGTTTGGGTTACTGTTGTCCCCCGCGCAGAGGTAAT
>NW_006256486.1:13983160-14010895 GCF_000478725.1 Eutrema salsugineum
GAGATACTTGACTCGGGTGCTTCCAAGTTCAACTAGTGGGTTAATGAATCGAAACATCAAGCGGTTTCATTTAACTTTGAACTCAAGGCATGTTAATCTTCTCATGAAAGTATTAAGCATCTAAATTGATCCTCCTTCATACCAAAAATGTCTTTTGAGAAGCATCGAATCAACCAGCAATAAGAATCAGTTCAAAAATGTCATTTAAGAGAACAAACTATCACTCTCGCGATGAAAGACTCTTAAACCCTTAACCGAGTGGTTCAGACATTTCTACAAACACTTTTGATGCGAGATATGTCTCAGATCTGAACCTCAAGTGATGTGCTTGGATCCAGCCTAGAGATCTCGTCGGTTAAAGAATGAAACAAGCAAAACTAGACACCTAAACCCACTAATCTACCTTGAAAGCACCCTAATCTACTCATCTAAAGCCGCTTAAACGACTACTCACTAATCATAACGAGCTCACTAAGTCCTTTGCAAGACGTGTAGCTGGTCATGATGAGGAGTTTAATGTTAGATGATAAAAGAAATAAAGAAAGAACAAGATTTTTCATGCAAAAACGAGATATCGGATTAGAATGATCAAGTTTCACCAAAGAGGCAAGTTCTTAAAGCTAAAAACAGATAAGAGATAAGATGATTACGTTTTTAGTCTCAAAATGTATATATAGCAAAGGTAAAGTGTCGCGGGTCAGCCCGGAACAAACCGGGTACTGAACCGCGATCTTGGGTTGATGGGTGAGTGCCATGGATAGTCGGAGAGTGAAGCCGAGGCCTTCATGTCGAGGAGTGCACGTGAGTCTAGATCCAAATGAAGATCTCGTGAAGAACACGTCAAGAACATGCATGAACCCTAGTCTTTGATCCATCTTCACGTGTGTATTCTTAGGCAGCTTTGTTCTTGATTCTGGGTTTGTGACAATGGACCTCGGCATGAAATGCCGAGGCGCTTGGTAGTCGAGGGATTTGAGCGAACAGGGTCCGGCATGCACGCCGAGGTCCCTACACCGAGGTGCACGTTCAACACTTAGTCGTTTCCAGCTTCATTTTTTACGTGTGCATGCCTTGATTCCAACGTGCCGAGGCGTCAGCACGAGGCCTAGTTCAGAATACTTCCAAAATACGAGCCTTGACTTGGCCGATGTCGAGGTAATGATGCCGAGCCCTGAGAAAACACTTAGCGCGTATCGCAACATATTTGAGTTCGTATCGACCATGTCACCCTCCGAAAAACAGTAACTTTCAACCCACGACTCCAAATGCTCTGAGACCAGTTCCATAGTCAAGATGACTCAATAAGCTCGAACTTTGGTGAAGAAACCGTCGGAGCTTGGGTAGTGGAAGTCTTCCTGGATTTCACATCTTTGAACCGCCTTGGAATCACCAGAAAATAAGCTTTTTAGACCGATGTGAACTCCGGGGACTTTATCTCTCAAACCACTGCTCCGAATTGAGCGATCCCAACTGTTCTGAATAGGTCTTTCACAGATCTCAAACTTTGATGAAGACCGGGCAAGCTGATTTGGTCCGGAAAGGCTCCGTCCGCCGTAGCCTTTGTACTCCGCCGTTCGGTTCTCGGGTGCGCGTAATGTTGGTGCATCTTCCGGAGGCTGTATCTTTCTCCCCATTGGTCCGAATTGGATGATTCCAACTGTTCTGGGATCTTTGCCTGATTATCTCCGACTTTGCTGAAGACCCCGCCAACTGGTTCGGACCGGAAGGTTCCCCGGATTTCATATCTTTGAATTGCGCAGACAAGGACAGATTTTGGTCGAGAAAAGCTTCCCGCGGTAAGAAAGATGACCGAGGGCTGTGTACCGCGGTGAGCTTTTTGGTCGTAAAAATTCTTTCGCCTCGGCCAAAACTCAACCCGCGGTATTAACGCCTGATCTTCGACCCAGGCTGACTTTGGTCGATCGGTACGGACTTTGGTCGGTGCTGAACGATCGGTAAGCTTTTTGGTCGAGGTTGGACGATCGGTAAGGATTTTGGCCGGTAATGAGCGATCGGTAAGGATTTTGACCGAGGTTTCTGTCCGTCCGGTACGCGATTTGGCCGAGAAATTCCTCCAAGCGGTTTTCACCATTTTTGACCGTTTTCTTCACCGTCTTCTTCTCTGCTCCTCTTCTTAAGCTCCAAATGACTCCCAAAGCACCTGATAAAGACCTCAAAACATGCAAAACTCTTTGGGACCTAATGCAAGCCCTAAATCCTATTTTCATGCCTAAAGACTCAATTTACATGGGAAAACACATGATGAGGACTCTAAAATGCACTCTAAATGATGTAAAATATAGACATATCATGGTACTAATGTATTTCTTACATGTTCTTGCAAGGTAACAAATAACTCAAAAGATCATTCCACAAGGCTCAGATGGCTTGCTTTTTGACCTAGAAATATTGCGCATTCGTATAAGGGGTATGTTGTTAATGGACATCATTTCCATATAGAAGATGTAAAGCGGAAAACTCAAAACAGTGGAGTCACATATGAAGCATTCTCTATGTGTAGGTCTAGTGCTTGAGATTCAAGACACATGGCAGAAACAAAGAGGAAGAAGAACAAGAAGCAAATTGACAAAGAAAAAGATTCGGTCATTGATAAAGGTTCTGGTTTTGATAAAAATACTTTTGGAGATAGTGATCACATACCTGAGAATACATTTGTAGAAGGTGATAATGCTGAAATTCAAGAAGAAGCTGTTGAATCTTCTCCTGGTCAAGAGAAGAACATTGCTGATGACGTTGAAGATAAATAACAGAACCAACATCCGGATCAAGAATTTGTGCCTCCTCCTACTGTGCCTCTTAGTGTACCTCCTCCCAATGCACGTGTTTCCGAGTCTACTCAAGAGGCACAGACTCAAGAGTCAGAGACACTGAAAAAGAATACAAGGGGACCAACAAAGATGCGAAAAGTATCCAAACATCATGACGACAAGGTGGAAGTTGAGTTTACAGGTATATGTGAACCTGTGGGGCCTGGTTCAGTCACACTTTCCTCATTTCTTGGACCTCTGGTAAGGAAGCACGTACCAGTAATACTTGATGACTAGAGACATCTGGATGAAGAGAAAAGATACGCTGTGGGAGGAAATTCAGGTAAAAAATTTCAATTACATGACAAAATTGTGTATTTGATATTTCCAATCTCAGTGTATAAAACAATCTCTTTGTAGGAGAGGTTCAATTTGACAGAAGAATGGCAAACAGACTCCGTTTTTAAGCAGATGTGTTGTTTATGGAGGGCTTCAAAATCTAGACTGACTAATCAAGTTTGGGCAACCAAATGTAAGGAGCAATTACAGAAGCTAAAACCGTGTAACATTCCATCTACGACAACTTCGGACAACTGGGCTAAGAGTAGAACCAGTTCAGCATTCAAGGTACGGTATGTCAATTTATTCAATATGTGATGATTATATATGTCATTTAAGTTCAGTAAAATTCTCTGTTATTTGAATAGGTACAAAGTGACAAATACAGGGAACTAAGGAGGGCTCAGATTCCTCACACCACATGTCGTAAAGGAATGGTTCGCTTAGCTCATGAGATGGTATGTTTATACTGTTACAGTAATTAGTAACATAGAAAACAAATAACGCTAACTGATTTTTGTTTTAGCGGAAAAAAAGTTCAGACCCTAGTAAAGTGAGTAAAAGTAAGGTGTGGGTAGCAGGGCACACACATGCTGATGGAACACCTGTAAAAGAAGAATTTGCGGAAACAATTGTAAAAACTTCATTTCAATGCATATACATGGCTGTTAGTGTACTTGATAATTGTATTCTAAATAATTTTCTGTATAAATATGCTAGGTAAAAATAAAATCAATTGATAGTAAAATGGAGTCTACAGCCAACGCTAATATCAGAGATGATGCTGTCAGCCGAGTATTGGGAAAAGACAAACCAGGAAGACTTTGAGGGATGGGCAGAGGGTTTACTTACACTAAGCTGGCATTACTACAAGCTATTGATACACATGTAAAAAAAAACTAGAACCAACACAAACAGAGTTGCTCAACAAGATTGAAGACCTTCGCCTTGTTGTTCAGGACTTAGCTGGAAAGAAGGTAAATGGTCATTCTTGTTTGAATTGTTGTAAAAATTGTTTCTCATAGCTGTTACTGATTCATTTGCTATAAAATTTCTTGTCCATCTGGAACTTGTTAGAGAGATAGTGATGAGGTCTCTAAGTCCGAAGGAAGCAATGTTAGCAGAATAGGTGTTAGGTGTCAGCTACTAGACTGGTGCAGTAATGATGATGTTGTTGATGTGTCGTGTGGTGAGGGTGTCAAGTTTTACCCTAAATAAAATCAATAGCCGCAAGTGCACAGCTGATCGATTGTAGTACTTAGGGATCGAATCTACAGGGAGAGAGGATCTTACCTGCAAAAGCCTTTGAAAGAAATATAAAGTAAGGAAGTCATAGAAAAACGTAACAAAAGTACTTGAAAGCAATTAAAAACATCGAAAAAGTATTTCAAAACGATCCATAAAAGTGGTCAAAATACGGTGTTATCAACTCCCCCAAATTTAAACCTTTGTTTGTCCTCAAACAAAGCAAAAGTCTAAACTGGTTAAGTGAAAACAAAAATAGGAAATGCACAAATCTCAGAGACATGAACTCCTAAACTAGGACCAAAGATCGTGCATCAATCCACAACTTAGTCTAGAAAATTCTCACCAAGACACAAAAGATACTAGTCCACTTTTTCTGTCATGCAAAACTTAAATAATTTAAATCTTGATTCCAGTCAACTAGCTCTCTACATTCATTAAGTGCAATAGTGAATTCTTATCAACGACATCATCCAGGGTAGATGGCGTTTGGCATTAAAGGGCTGTTTAAGTGGTGGAGTTAGTGTTTCGGGTTACCTGATGAATCTGGAGGAATCAAGATAACATGCAAAACAGCAAAAGAGATAAGGACCTGTTGATGACCGCAATTTTCAGTCACTTCTTCTTGCCCAATGTTGTTGCATAATCCTTCCTCCTTTGTTGTGAACAGCTATTCCCCCAGACTTAGATTCTTTCCGGGAATCAGAAAATGATCTCCCAACTTCATAAAATCGAACTCTAGCTTGCCTTGGGACTTAAAATTCGACCTTTCTCGACTCTCTAAGGCTTTTATTTCCTTTCCTTTCCTATTTTCGGATTTTTTTTTTAGAAAGGGAAAATGCCTTTTAAAGAGAGAGAGACTAGAGGACGAGATTGTACCAAAAATTGAGATTTTTCTAAGGCAAACTGAGGTCCCTCATGTGTTGAATCCTTCCGGGAAGTTTTCCGGCAAAATCGCAGGTCTCCGTCTTTGGTGACTGAAAACTGTGTCGTTCCTCTTTCTCTCCAACGTTTTTACACATATCTGCATATAAGAGAATAGAAAACAAGAGTGCATGTGATTTGAAAGAGGCTTGGTTAAGGTGGGGAACTAGCTAAAGATGAACTAGCCATTCAGGATCAAGAGAGAGTGGTAAAAGGGTAAAGGAGTCCTGAATGTATGATTCGTTTCCCTAATATAATGCTTCAATGAGAGAATTAAGTCCAAGTTAAGTCCAAATAAAACAGAGCTAGTGTATTCTTTCTTCTAAATCGAAATCATTCAAATTCCTCTGGGGTACTTCGTTTCAAATTAGCTTACCTACCGCCTAGTCTAGTCCTAAATCATGAATGAGCATGTCAGTAGGAACAGTCTAAAAGCATACAGTCAACTATCATTGATTCATGTTCACCATTCCCTTTAAAACGTATTTTGTTTTGAAAACCGATTTTGAAAAACTTTAAGGAAAATGCAAAAAGTGTAGATAATGCAAGACTCATGAAAGAAAAGTGGTTAGAAAGGGATGAAATCCTCCGCCAGACTTAAATCACACTAACCTCAGTGTGAAACAAGTCGAGATTGGATGAGAAGGATGCATAGATAATCGAATTTGGTAATGCTAAAGAGAACTTACCTGGATCCGGGATGCTGGTGGAGATGGACCGGATCCATTCGAAGATGTTTGGGAAGGTGATAGGTGGTGATGGAAGGTGGTGAGAAGTGATGAATGAGGTGGAGTGGGGCTTGGTGAGGTAGGATGAGGTGAAGTGGATGGTTTGGGGTCGGGTATCATCTGAATGACCATTTAACACGGTCAGAGGTCACGCGACCGCGGTAAAGTGGTGCTCGGCCGCGGTCGGAAAGATGGGGCCGCGGTCGAAGTGGTGTTTGCCGCGGTCCGAGCTCTCGCGACCACGGGGGCTTAAATGCGGCCTGTTTCCTGCTTCTCCTTGGTTCCTGCTCGGCCGAGCAGTCAGGGACCATCCTTCTTTTTGGTTTTTTCGATTTTTTGAGTTTTTGTTTTATAAGAAACACCTGAAACTAAGAAAATAAAGATCAATAGAAAAAGAAAGAAAAATCCTTAAGAAAACAATACCTAAATGGGTTGCCTCCCATTAAGCGCTTCTGTTTTAAGTCGTTTAACTCGACTTTGGTGTAGGGCGTGGCTTAGTCCAATGAAGAAGATCGTGTCATGAGACAAGTCTTTTTTGACATCTCCTTGCTTTGCCTAGCAGGTTCTTCGCCACTCCAAAGTTCTTCTTCAAACTCTTCTGTTGCAGAACGTTTTCCTGCATTGTTGTTGTATGGGACAGCTTCTGTGAAGACATCTTCGTCGATATTAGCAAATGAAATCCTCCGATTTGGACAGTCCACTATAGCTCTAGAAATTGCTAGAAAAGACCATCCGAGAATCACTGGATGTGCTGCTTCTCTTGTTTCGACAATATAGAAGTCGACAAGCACAATGCAATCTCCTATTCTCAAAGGAATGTCATGAGCTATTCCCTGAGGTGTTGCATCAGAATCATCAGCTAGACTAATCCTTACTCTAGTCCTGCGCAGGTGTTTAATACCAAGTCTCAAAGCAATTGCCTTGGACATCATATTCTTAAAATTTCACCTCTAATAGAACAAGAGATCAGAAACTGACCTGTAGTCTTGACATTATGGAGAATTCGAACTTGCCTTTCTCTGTAAGTGTTGGCTGGTGTTTCAAACACAGAATAGGACTCACAAAAGAAAGTCACAGATTAAACTAAAACGAAAGTAAACAAATAAATCTATCCTAGAAAGCAAGTAGAAAAATCGAATGAAAGCAAATAAAACAAGCACAATATCGAACTAAAGCAAATGAAATGCAGATCTAAATAAGCAAGTAAAAATCGATTGGTTTGTAAACTATGGCTAAAACGCTGATCTTTTGAGAACTATGCAGGGATCATAATCGGTTTTAACACTAGGGATTATAGATTGGGATTGATGGATTTTGAAATATAGGGTTCTAGAGGTAGAGTACGGCGGTATGAGTACGTCACTGTCGTGATCATAACCAACTGTTTCTCGTAACCCTGACCAGTAAGTTTCCATTCTGGCCCTGGAAGGGAGAGAACACAAGAGCTGCATAGGACTCGTTAGTACTCACGATTTCGCCGCAGGTAGGTTTCCACTCCTATGGAAAAATCGCCTGTTTCATTCTAGGTCTGATACTTAATGAAAACTTTCGCAACACTAACTATCTAGATCAGATACTAGGTGATCAATCAAGCATACATGCAATAAGAACGAGAATAAACAGAGAACAAAGTTAAAATCCCGGATCTATAAACCTAGATGTCTTAATCGATTATGAGAGCCCCTTTCGGGAACCCTAAGCCCAACTCGGGATCTACTCAGACATCATCATTGGTTTTAATAAAAACAATCAAAAACAGTAAAGAAAAGAGATGAAAGAAAGCTTCTCTATTGAAGAACTCAGAGTTAAACAATCTTCTCTGAAAATCGCATAAAACGGCTAAAGGAAAAGGGTTTCTGTAAAAGTATGAAGGTGGTGTCTAAAACCGACCTAAATGACAAGAATTTATAGTCTTCAATACTCCATGGTCTCTAAGGTTCCGGAATTGAGGCAGAAAAATGACTTTGGGCTTCAGAAATATGGGCTTTTACTCGGAGTTGGCCGGGTAACGTGACCCCGGGAAACAGAGGCTTGGCCGCGGTCGTGAAGCTTGTAACCGCGGGAAATAGGCTGGTGGCCGCGGTCGCGCGACTTGCTGGCCGTCTTCGAGTGTCTCCGGGAAAATGGAATATCTTGAGATCCAACAGTTGAAATGTCTACAAACCAAGTGCATTTGAAAGATGGTTGATTCTTATATAAGTTGTCCAATTTTGAGGGTGATCAGAAGGTGAGAAGGTCCTCGTCTCTCTATGAGAGTTCTGACGGTTTGCATTTATCCAAAAGAGTCTTTTTGTTCCAAATTTGTGCCTCTTTATCCCAAATTACCTGAAAAGTCTTTTAAAATCTGAAAACATAGAAATCCTTTGAAAACATTTGAAAATAGAGCAAAAACACCTGTAAAAGACATTAAAGTGATCCATAAAAATGGTCAAAAATCCAGTGTTATCAGTAGAGTAGCATCATCTGAACTCATACCAGGGTGTTGTTGTGCATCTTCATAAAGACCTTTGGGAGATTTCTTAGAGAATCTCACAATTGACTCAATGCTGGGCATATATTCCATTCTTGCATCAATCTCCCGTGCCTTGAGCTGGAGTTTGTTCAGCCTGTGCTAGATTTCCTGCAACTCTTCTTTTGTCTTCTCTCTATACCAGGAAGCGAATTTTCTAACTTCTTTGATCTCCTGCTTCGATTTGACAATATCACTTGAGTTTTGTATGATGTCATACCCTTGTCTTGTCTGCTCTGCTGCGACTTGGTTGATCATCCCAGCTAGTGTTTGTGCGTCCTTGTGGGTTTGTTCTTCCAGAACTCAAACATGATTGGCCAGATCATCGAATTTTTTGTTGAACTCTTCAGAGATTGAATCAAATCTCTTGAGCAGGGTGTTTTTGGTGAGAATCTGCTGATCAAAGAACTGGTTTATCATTCCTTCGAGACGTTCCAAATGTTTGCTGATCTTCAAGTTGTCCTCTTGCTGATTAGTGTTCTGCGGTGGAGAATAATAGGCGTGTGGCTCGAAATAGGTCGGAGGAGGACCATAAGGATCTTCCCGGCGTCGAGCAGGCTCTCTGCGCCGGTAGTATGGATGATTCAACTGGCTGTATCGATCCATGTAGCTAAGATCTCGGGCCTGATGTTCTTCTCTGCGTCTGGTGGCTTGAGGAGTGTAGTAAAAACCTCCCCTATAGTAGGGATTTCGATTTATAGGGTCCAGTGCTTCGGGAAAGGAAATAAAAGAATCGAAAAATAGAAATATGCAGAAAAAGGGTTCTAGAGTCGATTTACCAACCTTTCTTAGGGTTTTGCAGAAAAGAAAACGCGTGCCTTCTCCGGCAACGGCGCCAAAAACTTGATGTGGTCTGCTGGTGAGGGTGTCAAGTTTTACCCTAAATGAAATCAATATCCGCAAGTGCACAGCTGATCGATTGTAGTACTTAGGAATCGAATCCACAGGGAAGGAGGATCTTTCCTGCAAAAGCCTTCGAAAAAAATATAAAGTAAGGAAGTCTAATTGTAAGGGTTTTGGTGGTGTCTTTAAAACGTAAAAACTAATCTTAACGAGAAAATACAAGAATTAAAATGACCTAATAACTAAACTTAACGAAATCGGGTAAAAACGAGAAAAACGGCTAAACCTAATTGCTTAAATGAAAATCGATTTAGAGAATGAAAAATGATGAACTAAAGCTTGAAATAAAATCGGTGTAAATCTATAGGAAATAGGCACTGGGTTTCAGGGAAGTTTTTCAGGGGTATGAATGATTCAAAACATTGCTAGAGAGTAAATTTGATAAGATCTTAGCTTAAACTCTTCAAACTAGAGTCACGGACGTATGAATATGCCACTGTCGTGATCATAGACAACTATCTCTCTCAACCTTGACCAGTAGGTTTCCACTCTAGCCCTAGAAGAGAAGAGATGCATTATGTTTAAGACTCATCAGCATTCACAAATCGCTCATAGGTAGGTTTCCACTCCTATGTTTGTTTAGCTCTCCCAAACTAAATCTGACTCCGGATGAACACTTTCGTGTCACCAAGCGTCTGGATCAGATTGTAGTTCATGACGCTACTGATGTGTCGTGTGGTGAGGGTGTCAAGTTTTACCCTAATTGAAATCAATAGCCGCAAGTGCACAGCTGATCGATTGTAGTACTTAGGGATCAAATCCACAGGGAAGGAGGATCTTTTCCTGCAAAAAGCCTTTGAAATAAGTATAAAGTAAGGAAGTCTAGAACAAAAACGGTTTAGTGGAGGTTTGATAGTGTGTTTAAAATGTAAAAATGAAATATTAAAAGAGAATACGAGAAATAAATGACGTAATAACTAAACTTAATGAAAATGACTAAAAATGATAAAAATGGATATTCTAATGCTTAAATGAAAATGAACTAAAAAGGAAAGACAATATTGAACTAAAGCTTTAAAGAAGGCGTTGGGGTTCAGGGAAGTTTTCTAAGGGGTACGAACGATTCAAAACATTGCTAGAGAGTAAATTGGTAAGATCTAAGCTTAAACTTTTCGAACTGGAGTCACGGACGTATGAATACGCCACTGTCGTGATCATAGACAAATATCTCTCTCTACCCTGACCAGTAGGTTTCCACTCTGGCCCTGGAAGAGAAGAGATGCATTATGTTTAAGACTCGTCCTAATTCACAAATCGCCCATAGGTAGGTTTCCACTCCTATGTTTGTTTTGCTTTCCCAAACTAGATCTGATACCTGATGAACACTTTCGTGTCACCAAGCATCTGGATCAGATTGTAGTTCATGACGCTACTCTCATGCAATAAAAACGAATTCAGAAGAAAAAGTTCTAAGATTCGGCTCAAAAGCTCATGGAATCCTCATCGAACATATAAATCCCCATCGAAAATCCCTTAATCCCAACAATAAAACTACTCAGACATAATGAACGAAATCAAAGACATAGTATTAAGAAGTAGAATAGAAACCGAAATTGAAAAAGAAAGAACAAGGGTTCAAGAGAACAAATCTCTCTCTCCCTAAAAGCTAAAGCAAAACAAGTATTCTAAAACAATAAGAAAGATCGAATTTTTCGATTAGGGTTCCTAAGACATGTATTTATAGTGCTCAAGACCTCTCTGGACGTCACTTAGGGTTTCTCCAAATGAGGGAATCATTGTGGGCTTCAGAAATGGGCTTTTGGGCTCGGAGGTTGATGGCCGCGGTCGGGAGTGCTCTGACCGCGGGGAATGAGTGGTTTGCCGCGGTCGGGATGCTCCTGACCGCGGGAAATTGCTTGTCGGCCGCGGGTGGAAGTGCTTGCCGGCTGGTTTACGGGACATCTTGCTCTTCGCGTATATTTTGATTGAACCGTTGGATTGCCAAGCTGTAAAGTGCACTGGAAAGCTGATACTTCCATCTTTAAGGTCTCCAAATTTGAGCTGGATCAGACGGTGAGAAGGCCTTCAATCAGAGGTGAATTTCTAACGGTTTGACTCTGAGCTGAAATCTGGTTTTCTATCCATTTTGTTAAGCTTTTCCCTAAGTTACCTGAATAGAGTCTTGGAACTACAAATACTAGAAAAACATAATAAAAGTACTTAAAAGCAATTAAAAACATAGAAAAAGTATTTCAAAACGATTCATAAAAGTGGTCAAAATACGGTGTTATCAACTCCCCCAGACTTAAACCTTTGTTTGTCTTCAAACAAAGCAAAAGCCTAAACTGGTTAAGTGAAAACAAAAATAGGAAATGCAAAAATCTCATAGACATAAACTCCTAAACTAGGACCAAAGATAGTGCATCAATCCACAACTTAGTCTAGAAAATTCTCACTAATGCACAAGAGATACTAGTCCACTTTTTCCGTCATGCAAAACTTAAGCAATCTAAATCTTGATTCCAGTCAACTAGCTCTCCACATCATTAAGTTCAATAGTGAGTTCTCATTAAAGACATCATCCAGGGTAGACGGCGTTTGGCATTAAAGGGCTGTTTAAGTGGTGGAGTTAAAGTGTTTCGGGTTACCTGAAGATCTGGAGGATGCAAGATAATATGCAAAACAGCAAGAGAGATAAGGACATGTTGATGACCACAGTTTTCAGTCACTTCTTCTTGCCAAATGTTGTTGCATAATCCTTCCTCCTTTGTTGTAAATAGCTGTTCCCCCAGACTTAGATTCTCTCCGGGAATCAGAAAACAATCTCCAAAAACTTCATAAAATCAAACTTCAGTTGCCTTGGGACTTAAAATTCGACCTCTCTAGACTCTCTAAGGCTTTTATTTCCTTTCTTTTATTATTTTCAGATTTTTTTTTTTTTTTTTTTTTTTTTTTAAAGGAAATTCCTTTTAAAGAGAGAGAGACTAGAGGACGAGATTGTACCAAAATTTGAGATTTTTCTAAGGCTAACTGAGTTTCCTCTTGTGTTGAATCCTTCCGGGAACTATTCCGGCAAATCGCAGGTCTCTGTCTTTGGTGACTGAAAACTGCGTCGTTCCTCTTTCTCTCCAACGTTTTTGCACTTATCTGCATATAAGACAATAGAAAACAAGAGTGCATGTGGTTTGAAAGAGGATTGGTTAAGGTGGGGAACTAGCTAAAGATGAACTAGCCATTCAGGATCAACAGAGAGTGGTAAAAGGATAAAGGAGTCCTGAATGTATGATTCATTTCCCTGGTCTAATGCTTCAATGAGAAAATTAAGTCCAAATTAAGTCCAAATAAAACAGAGCTAGTGTATCCCTTCATCTAAATCGAAATCATTCAAATTCCTCTGGGGTACTTCGTTTCAAATGTGCTTAGCTACCGCCTAGTCTAGTCCTAAATCATGAATGAGCATGTCACTAGGAACAGTCTAAAGCACACAGTCAACTATTATTGATTCATGTTCACCATTCCCTTTTAAAAACGTATTTTGTTTTGAAAACCGATTTTGAAAAACTTTAAGGAAAATGCAAAAAGAGTAGATAATGCAAGACTCATGAAAGAAAAGTAATTACAAAGGGATGAAATCCTCCCCCAAACTTAAATCACACTGTCCTCAGTGTGAAACAAGTTGAGATTGGATGAGAAAAATGCATATATAATTGAATTGGTAAGGACAAAGAGAACTTACCTGGATCCGGGATGCTGGTGGAGATGAACCGGATTCATTCGAAGGGGTTTATAAGGTGGTTGGTGGGTGATGAATGAGGTGGAGGGTGATTGGTGAGGTGAAATGAGGTGAAAGGGGTGGTTTGGGGTCGGGTTTGATGTCAACGACCAGATGCCGCGGTCAGGGGCTGCACGACCGCGGCAAACAAGTACTTGGCCGCGGTCATATACACGCGACCACGATTGATGGTAGGTTTCCCGCGGTCAGAACGTCTGCGACCGCGGGGGCTTATATTGCGGCCTCTTCCTGCTTCTCCTTGGTTCTTGCTGGGCCGAGCAGTCAGGTACCATCCTTTTTTTTGGTCTTTTCGGGTTTTTTTGATTTTTTTTGGCTTTTTTGTTTTATAAGAAACACCTGAAACTAAGAAAAAGAAAAAAATCAAAAGAAAAATTCTAAAGAAAACAATACCTAAATGGGTTGCCTCCCATTAAGCGCTTTTTTTTTTTTTTGTCAACAGCTTAAACACCTAGAACGGTTCGACAACCCAAACCGGAGGTACTGAATTTACATACATAACATCGATAGAGTAGACACAAGCACTTTTTGCTAAGATGCCGGCCTTTGTATTTCTTGCGCGTGGGATATGTGAAAGTGTGAACCAGTTGAAGCTCTCTTTAATCTTCACAAACTCCTCTGTGTATATAGCAAATGCTGGCCAATCGTTAGGTGTAGACACTATCTTCACCAGATCCAAACAGTCCGTTGCAAAAGCTACCTCTGTCTTATGGTTTCCTATCATGCACAGCATAGCCCAAATGAGAGCTACCATCTCCGCATAAAGAGGTGAAAGACTTCGCCGAACATTCCTCGCTCCCATTATGTTGTCTCTATTTTCCTCCTGAAAATAGTACCATCCTAAGCCGGAAAATGAATCCGTATCTTTCCAAGAGGCATCTATATAACACCACCATCTCCCCTGTGTAATGGTTCTCGGTTCTGGGGGAAGGTTATTGTGTTGTGGGCCTAGATCGTCCTCTGACCTTTGCGCCTCTTCCCATAAATTCCCTTCAGTTACCGCAATTTTTAATGTGATTTGTGGGTCCACATCTAAATTCGAATATACTTTCTCATTTCTTGCTTTCCATATGTACCACGCAATCCAAGGAAAATGAGTGTCACATATCCCTTTTGGTAGTCTCCAAAAAAGATAATCGAAATTAGCGAAGACCGATTCCATCGGAAAAACGCCTAGGGGCGTTGGTATTTGAGATAGAGCCCATGTTTGTAAAGCAGGGGGACACTCAAAAAGAGCATGATTAATGGTTTCCCTCTCTGCCCCGCATCGATTACATTGCGTGTCACATTGTATTCCTCGGGAACGTAACTGAGCTGCTACTGGGAGGCACCCAGATATTACTTGCCAAATAAAATGTCTTAAATTTGGAGTACATTTTATGTTCCATGTATGTGCTTGTAGTGCTCTAATATCTGGACCATAAACAACTTCTGTAGGATTATCTGGGAACTGTTGCATTGTTTGATATCCTGATTTAACCGTATATTTTCCTGATTTTGTGAACTGCCATCCAAGTGAGTCTGGACTATAGGTCCTACTAATGGGAATGGCACAAATAATTTCCACATCACCTGGGTCAATGATAGCATTTATCAAATCCATATTCCACATATTTGTTAATGGATCAATCAGATGATTAACCATAAGATTCAGGTAATAATTATACCCCTTACAAGTGGCTGATCTCGGGCAAGAGGATGGTATCCAAGGGGCATTCCATACCGAGATAGAACAACCCGATCCAAGTCTTTTGATGAGCCCTTTATTAACCAGAGATCTAGCCGAAATAATGCTACGCCATCCGTAAGAAGACGAGTAAGACCGCAAAGAAGGCTCTAAGGGAGATGTATTTCTGTAATATCGCCCCTTAAAAACCCGCGCAAACAGTGATGTCGGTTTATCTAATAATTGCCATAGTTGTTTTGCCAGAAGTGCCGTATTAAAATCCTCCATCGTTCGAAAACCCATCCCTCCGTTTGTTTTGCTTCGACACATTTTTGGCCATGCAAACCAATGCATTCCTCTATGAGAAACATCCGAACTCCACCAATATCTTGCTGCTGCACTAGTCAACTTTGCCGTTGTGGACTTAGGCAGTCTGAAGCACGACATAACAAAGGTAGGCATCGCAGATGCTACCGATTTAAGTAAAACTTCTTTACCCCCTTTTGAG
Source organism: Eutrema salsugineum (assembly GCF_000478725.1). NCBI lineage: Eukaryota > Viridiplantae > Streptophyta > Magnoliopsida > Brassicales > Brassicaceae > Eutrema > Eutrema salsugineum. The sequence goes on from NW_006256486.1 coordinate 13,998,481, forward strand.
AGTAGCCGCGAGGTCCAGCTGTTAATTCGATCATGTTGTTTATCCACTACAAAGTTAAAAATTTTACTTTTAGCTCCAACCAAACTTTCCGGTATGCCCAAGTATGATCTTGTGCCTCTGTCTCTAGAAATTCCCAATATTTGTTTCATCTCTTGTTGAGTATCCTCCGGAACTGAGTGGCCGAATTGAATGGAAGATTTTTCGAAATTAATTTGTTGTCCTGAGACACTTTCATATTGTTTTAGTATACACAAGATCTTCTGGCATTCATCCTTAGTTGTTTTACAAAAAAACAAACTATCATCCGCAAAAAGTAGGTGTGATACCGCTGGACTTGCTCTAGCAATCTTTAAACCTGTTAATCGCTTTTCTTCCTCCGCTTTTCGTATATTGGCTATTAAAACCTCCGTGCAGAGGATAAATAAATAAGGTGAAAGAGGATCCCCTTGTCGCAGTCCCCTTCCCAGGCTTATTTGACCTCTCGGCTGTCCATTTAATAATACTTTATACCGAACCGAGGTAATACAACACATCATCCATGTTATCCACTTCTCAGCGAAACCAAATTTCCGCATAATATTTTCAAGAAATGACCATTCCACTCGATCATAGGCTTTACTCATATCCGTCTTAATGGCCATATATTTATTTTTGCATGATTTATTGGTCCGCAAACCATGAAACATCTCTTGTGCAAACAGTATATTGTCTGAGATCAGACGACCCGCCACAAAGGCAGACTGTGTTTCCGAGATCAGATCTGGTAATAATCGTTTTAATCTTTGACATAACACTTTAGATATGATCTTATACCCCACATTACAAAGACTAATAGGTCTTAGTTCCGTCATTCTCGTGGGTCTTTCTGTTTTTGGTATTAAACAGATATTAGTCATATTTAGTCTCTCATCAAAAAACCCAGTATTTAAGAAACCATTCACTAAAACCATGACATCTGCCTTAATTAACGGCCATGACCGTTGATAGAATAGTGCAGTCATCCCATCTGGTCCCGGAGCTTTTTCTGGATTCATCATAAAAAGTGCCTTCCGTACCTCTTCCTCCGTAGCTAAAGCCGTGAGCATCGCATTATTATTATCTGTGATTACCGGTTTTATCTCCTTCAACGCCTCCTCGAAGGCTGTGGGTGAGGTCGACGTGAATAATTCATCAAAGTATCTGACTGCCACTCGTTCAATTTCTTTTTCCGAGTCGACCCAAGTCCCCATTTTATTATATAACCCAATAATTCTGTTTCGCGCTCTCCTTTGTTTAACTTGGGCATGGTAAAATTTTGTATTTTTATCTCCTGTCTTAGCCCATTGAATACGACTTTTCTGTTGCCAGAATAGCTCTTCATCCTAATACGCTTCCTTTAGCTTTTTGGCAGCCTCAAGTAATTCCTCCTCTGTTTTTGTATCATCATTTTGAATTTCTTCTAGAATCCGTTTCAGCTCTTCTATTTTTTCCCGACCATATGGTTTGTTATTTTTCCGCCACCGTGATATTTCTCTTCGGCAGTTCCGAATTTTATCCACAAATAACAACTCTTCACCACCAAAATTAGAGTTCCAACCTTTGGAGATAGATTCCATTAATCCATCTTGTCCAATCCATCTTTTGTCAAATCTAAATTGTGATTTTTTCCTTATAAGTTTATTCTCTATTGTAGCAATAATGGGTCTATGATCTGATCCAATCATTGCCAGATATTCCACATAAGAGTGTGAAAAATTCTCATGCCAATTTTCATTTGCTAAAGCCCGATCTAATCTGCACCGAACAATTTTTCCATTTCTCCTACCTCTCCAAGACATTGTATTTCCTAAGCATGGAAATTCTAGAAATCCGCAATCCTTTATCATAAGGTTGAAAGATGTAAAAGTAGAGGCATGCCTTAAATTACCTCCTTGTTTTTCATTATTACTAGTAATCTCATTTAAATCACCAATCATAAACCAAGGTTCTGTTCGTGTAAGACTTATTCGAGTTAACCGTTCCCACACTTGATCCCGAGATTTAGGTACTGGATCCCCGTAAATAAAGGAAAGACAAAATTTTGATCCTTGAACATATGCTTCAATGTCAATAATTCTATTATTTGAAAATAAAATTGTTACATTAAAAGCAGAATCATAAAATAAAGCAAGACCACCACTTGCACCAGACGGTTCAACCGTATACAATTTATTATAACCGAAATGAAATTGAAATTTTTGTAAAAAGGAAAATTCTTGCTTGGTTTCCAAAAGAAACAAAAATTCTGGTCTATGTTTCTTCCATACTTCCCGAAGATAGCTTATTGTCCACCTGTTGCCGAGTCCTTGACAATTCCAACTAAGAACTCTCATCACTTAATCAATATTTTATGGTTTGGGATGCATCTTCGGGTTTAAAGAGCCCTTTGGATCGTCCTTATTTGCAGCTTCTCCACCACGGGTCAGAGATTTAGCCACATGTTTCTTCCTAGGAGACACCAGTGTTTGAACCAATCGCTTTTTTGTGTTGCCACCAAGAAATTGCATGTTAGATCTGGTATTCTTCTTCCGAGCTTCTGGTTTACTGCGACCCCCTTCCTTAGCATCTCCTTCCTTCGAGACTATGGGTTCCATAGCCGCATCGACTGTTGTCATTATCTCGACCTCCTCATTATCGGTGGTCATCTCCTCAATCATCTGGATGACCGCGTCAGAGGGTTCCATAAATTCTCCTTCCTCGTGCTCCATTATCGCATCATTTTCAAATCCATCTTGTTCCCCCACGTCCTCAAACATACCGAGAATCCCACATTGCATATGTTCCTCCGCATGATCATCGGTTTTGTACTCAGCTCCTGTAGCCTCCTCCTTCGATGGTACATCATTTCCTGGTTCAGAAATAGTTGAGACCGCAATTGGTAAAGATACCATCGAATCATCATTGAGAATTGTGACAGAGTCCCTCTGTGTTTCACCATCGTTGTCTTCAAAAGACAAGCTTTTCCGAGCAGATTTTCCTTTGGATTGCACCGTGTTATCTGATACTTCTTTCTCTTCTAGTTGCAACTTATCCTGACCGTCATCTATCCTTGGATACCACTCCTTGGGGTGCACATAGCCTGATAGTTTACCATACCGCGAGGAACCTTCACCAAATCGCCACTCTGATCGTGTTTTGTTTTGTTTGAAGTTATCTTGATAGTCGTGTCTACGCTGTCCACCACGGTAATCATAGTTCTTTCCTTTGCCTTTATCTTGGCCGTTATAGGAGCCTCCTAGATTCCCAGTTTTTACCAACTCGCCGCTACCAGCCTTGCCATTCACCGCAGCTGCTTTGAATGACACAGCCCCTGATTCATCCTGAGGGTCATCATTTCTATGTTTCGTCATTCGCCGACCTGCATTTTCCACACGATCTGGACATCTTTGATAATCATGACATAAGCTAAAGCATTGCCGGCAATATCCGAAGAGTCTCTCATACCGCAGAAAGACCGTTGTTTCTTCACCACTATGGAACTCCACCAGAGTTTCAAAGCATAGTGGCTTCAAGCCATCGATTATAACCTGAATATTTCCTTCATTCAAGTTAACTGCTTCCACCTTACCGAGATCTTTCCCACTGCTTCTGAATGTCAGATCTGCCCAAAAATGAAGCGGAACACCTATAACCCGGATCCAAAAAGTAATTGCTGATGGATAGTTGGGATCTACCACCGGTGTCCACCTGACCAAAGAGAGCATCCAATAGTCAAAATGGAAGGGTTCCATCTTCATGATTTCGACGATATCCTCTTCACGGTCGAAGTCGAACTGAAACCGACCCAATCCCAGGTCTGCTCCTGCAACCCGTTCCTCCACCTACCAAATACGAGGAAGCATAAACAGCAGTGTCTTCATATCTTGAGCCTGCGGGTTCATACATCGTCCGATTAAAGTCCGTGAGTATCACTCAATCAGATTGGAATTATCGAACTTGGGAACCGATATCTTCAACCTCTTAGAGACCTGTTCCATTTTCTTTCCGGAATCGTGATGCTTGATCAAATTTGATTGAGTCATCGTTGCTTTTTTTTGAGAATGAGTATAAACCTTGGAGAGGAACTTGAGAACGAAAAGAGAAGCTGTGATGAAAACTCTCCCTTCGACCACCATTATATACCCGCTTGCCAATAAATGCTCCTGATTTTCTAATCTCTGTGGATCCTGCTCGCCGGTGTGATATTTTCCTGAAGATCTCCTGATGACCTCAGATCCCTTCCACAGCGGATGAGTAAAAGCAAAGGCCCACTCTTCCCAAAAACCAGCGATTCGAAATCCAATCATAAAAAACCAAAGGTTCTCTTGATTCACCTCTCTCCCATATATATCCACATATAGGGGCTCATCAAAATCATTGATTGAGATAAAATTCTGCTTTGTATATTGCCTATCAAATCCATAATCTCGGAGATCTAGCAGGATTCGCCATTCCAGCTTTCGCACCACTGAATAATGAGTAGGGGCGAGTCCGATCTTATTCACCAACACTGGGTAATTTCCCCAGATCTTCACCGTCAGCCGTATCAGATGCCAAATCACCCATTGAATCCACCAAATAACCGCCTTATGATAGATAAGACTTTTTAGATCTCAGGGCTATCAATCCCCTTGTCAAAGTAGTACTAAGAGGTGTCAATCCAGACTTGTCAACGAGACAGTAGTCTATGTTGTTTGTTTATTTAAGTCAAGATAAAAAGGTGAAGGTTTTACTAAGCTAAATAACAACGATTAAGCATGTAAGTAAAGTAAATGATGAGAATCAAACAAAACAAAGATGCAAATGATAACTAAGCGATTCAGATGATGATAATATGTAATAAAGCAAGAGACTTTAGACGAGATACTTGACTCGGGTGCTCCCAATGTTCAACTAGTGGGTTAATGAATCAAAACATCAAGCGGTTTCATTTAACTTTGAACTCAAGGCATGTTAATCTTCTCATGAAAGTATTAAGCATCTAAATTGATCCTCCTTCATACCAAAAATGTCTTTTGAGAAGCATCGAATCAATCAGCAATAAGAATCAGTTCAAAAATGTCATTTAAGAGAACAAACTATCACTCTCGCGATGAAAGACTCTTAAACCCTTAACCGAGTGGTTCAGACATTTCTACAAACACTTTTGATGCGAGATATGTCTCAGATCTGAACCTCAAGTGATGTGCTTGGATCCAGCCTAGAGATCTCGTCGGTTAAAGAATGAAACATGCAAGACTAGACACCTAAACCCACTAATCTACCTTGAAAGCACCCTAATCTACTCATCTAAAGCCGCTTAAACGACTACTCACTAATCATAACGAGCTCACTGAGTCCTTTGCAAGACGTGTAGCTGGTCATGATGAGGAGTTTAATGTTAGATGATAAAAGAAATAAAGAAAGAACAAGATTTCTCATGCAAAAACGAGATATCAGATTAGAATCATCAAGTTTCACCAAAGAGGCAAGTTCTTAAAGCTAAAAACAGATAAGAGATAAGATCCTCAGGTTTTTAGTCTCAAAATGTATATATAGCAAAGGTAAAGTGTCGCGGGTCAGCCCGGAACAAACCGGGTACTGAACCGCGTTCTTGGGTTGATGGGTGAGTGCCATGGTGTGTCGGAGAGTGAAGCCGAGGTCTTCATGTCGAGGAGTGCACGTGAGTCCAGATCCAAACGAAGATCTCGTGAAGAACTCGTCAAGAACATGCATGAACCCTAGTCTTTGATCCATCTTCACGTGTGTGTTCTTGGGCAGCTTTGTTCTTGATTCTGTCTTCGTGACAATGGACCTCGGCATGAAATGCCGAGGCGCTTGGTAGTCGAGGGGTTTGGGCGAACAGGGTCCGGCATGCACGCCGAGGTCGCTACACCGAGGTGCACGTTCAACACTTAGTTGTTTCCAGCTTCATTTCTTACGTGTGCATGCCTTGATTCCAACGTGCCGACGTGTCAGCACGAGGCCTAGTTCAGAATACTCCCAAAATATGAGCCTTGACTTGGCCGATGTCAAGGTAATGATGCCGAGCCCTGAGAAAACACTTAGCGCGTATCGCAACATATTTGGGCTCGTATTGACCATGTCGCCTTCCGGAAGCAGTAACTTTCAACCCACGACTCCAAATGTACTGAGACCAGTCCCATAGTCAAGATGACTCAATAAGCTCGAACTTTGATGAAGAAAGCGTCGGAGCTTGGGAAGTAGAAGGCTTCCTGGATTTCACATCTTTGAACCGCATTGGAATCACCGGAAAATAAGCTGTTTGGACCGATGTGAACTCTGGAGACTTTATCTTTCAAACCACTAGTCCGAATTGAGCGACCCTAACTGTTCTGAAAAGGTCTTTCACAGATCTCAAACTTTGATGAAGACCGGGCAAGATGGTTCGGTCCAGAAAGGTTCCGTCCGCCGTGATCTTTGTGCTCCGCCGTTCGGTTCTCGAATGCGCGTAATGTTGGTGCACCTTCCGGAAGCTGTATCTTTCTCCCCACGGGTCCGAATTGGATGATTCCAATTGTTCTGGGATCTTTGTTTGATTATCTCCAACTTTGCTGAAGACCCCGCCAACTGGTTCGGACCGGAAGGTTCCCCGGATTGCAGATCTTTGAGACGCGCGGACAAGGACAGATTTTGGTCGAGAAAAGCTTCCCGCGGTAAGGAAAATGACCGAGGGCTGTGTACCGCGGTAAGCTTTTTGGTCGTAAAAATTCCTTCGCCTCGGACAAAACTCATCCCGCGGTATTTACGATCGGTACGGATTTTGGTCGGTGCTGAGCGATCGGTAAGCTTTTTGGTCGAGGTTGAACGATCGGTAAGGATTTTGGCCGGTAATGAGCGATCGGTAAGGATTTTGACCAAGGTTTCTGTCCGTCCGGTACGCGATTTGGCCGAGAAATTCCTCCAAGCGGTTTTCACCATTTTTGACCCTTTTCTTCACCGTCTTCTTCTCTGCTCCTCTTCTTAAGCTCCAAATGACTCCCAAAGCACCTGATAAAGACTTCAAAACATGCAAAACTCTTTGGGACCTAATGCAAGCCCTAAATCCTATTTTCATGCCTAGAGACTCAATTTACATGGGAAAACACAAGATGAGGACTCTAAAATGCACTCTAAATGATGTAAAATATAGACATATCAACTCCCCCACACTTGTCCTTTGCTTGTCCTCAAGCGAAGAGAACAAATGAGAGAAAGAGGTTGTAATGCAGATGGAGCTCATATTTCCTTTTTAGAAAGAAGTGATCACAAAGAGAACTCGGATTCATGCTCAAATATGCAATGCAAAGCCATACTCAGATATTTCACAATTAAAGCACAGAATCTCCACAAGTCATTATCACACTCAACTCTTTCACATTCATTAAGCTAGTAACCGGTGAATCAGATGATGCAATGTTCAAATAGGCTGGCTTGGCTAGGGTAAGGTCATGAGATAAAAGTGATCTCATCAATATTCAAGCGGGTGCAATGCAACAGTGGGATCTCTCAATGAACGACCAAACTTTGGCAGAATGCTAAAGGTAAAAAGCAACCGATGCATACAAGGGCAAGACTCATCACACCCCACGCTCCACTCAAAGCTTTTCTCACTTGCTCACCCTCTCAAGATCCTCACTCTCTCAATTGCTTTCTTTTCACCAGGGGACTAACTTTTGTTTTGATTTCCAAGTCTTGGTGTTTACCTATTCACACAGCTCTTTTCTTTTACAGCGATTAGCCTCTTTTCTTTTCTTTTTAGAACACTTGAGCCCCTTTTTTTTTTTTTTTGGCTTCTTTTCATTTCAGAGACTATACTTTACTTTTTAGAACAACAGAGCTTATCTTTTCCAATTCAAGACTCGATTCTTTTTCTTTCATTCCCCTAGCTATCTCCACACTCTCTTTTCCACTCAGCTCACCTTTTTCCACTCACCAATAGATCTTTTCCTCCACACTTATTTCTCGCCAATACTCTTAGTTCCTTGATGTTGGAACATAGCACTCAATGAGACATGCCCTTGTCGCTCTAAACCTAACACTTTCTGCTAAGTTCAGTCCAAGGTGGCCTTACAATTCACACACAAACATTGGCTCGAAAAGAAAGTTGGGTTCAAGGTGAGGGAACTGATCCATGATGCGGATTCAGCTGCTTGAGCTAAGGAAAGAGGGTGGTGAAAACAATGATTCTAGCTCAAGTATGTATATCGGTATCCACAAGCCAATTTAAGCAATGCATCAAAAGATATTTACAATTCAAGTTCAGGGTTATCACTTAGCTAGAGTTGAGTGTAATTCAGACTTGCTTCTCAGATTCAAATCGTTTCAAGCTTTACAAGCACAGAATGAGTTTCACAAGCATATTTAGTTCAAGTTCTCAAGTGATTTACTCTCTAGGAAAAAAAAATCTATCATTGCTCCTTGCACTGATGCAATCTTACATGATGCAACCTAGACTCGATCTTAAAATGCGAGATGCAACTAGAATGATGCCGTTTTACCATATGTACAAAGCTAGATGAGACTCAAGAATGCAAAAGTCAAATAAGAACAAAGAAAACAAGATCAGAAAACACAAAGCTCCTCCCCCACACTTGAATAACACAGTCCCGTGTGTTATAAAAGCGTGTGAGAGAAGTAAAAACACAAACTAAACGAATGCAGGATGATATACACAAGATGCATATGTACAAGAGTTTGAAGTCGATACCTTAGTCGGAGAGGTCTGATCCCAAGTAGTACGAGGGATTTGATGTTGAGCAGGAGGGTGTGGACTGACGTGGTGGGCTGCTATCCGAGGGTTCAGGTAAGAATGCCAAGGCAGGGTCGATCCAATCCTCTTTGCCTGGTGGAAACTCCGGGTTCCTTGCGTTTGAGCTTTCCCCAACCTCCTCTTGTGTAACTGGTGCGGTTGAGGTCCCCGAGTTCTTGTCCGGAGAAGATGGCCGTGTGAGCTGCTTGACCTTCTTCTTCAGGTGCCTTACACAGTCCACCAGGGCATGAATGGTCTTGTCTTGCCACTTACACCACTTTTGGAGAGTGTTCACTCGCAAATACAGCTTCTTGGTGTGATATTCAGGCTCACCCCACACGTATGGATCAAAATGATATCGGCCTGCTCCCATCCTTCTCTCAGCGTGCCGTTCTTCTTCATTCTCACCTCCGGCCGGGCCGTTCTCGTTCTGAGGCTTGTTAGGTATGGCTTTGGTGCACTTGCGCATTGGTGGGCCGAGAGATGGGTTGTACAACTGATCCTTGAGGACATAGAAGGAGACGTTACACTGCTTATCAAGCATGGTGAGGCCTCGGTTAGGCAGTAGAACTTGTGTACCGTCCCTGTGCATCAGTGTGAAGTTGTAAACCCATCTATCCCCTGACTTGCCTCCAAAGAAACCACTTTTACTTAGGTATTGCTCATTAATGAGACTCGGCCTCGATGGTGAATCAGGGAATATGAACCCTTGAGCTCTCAAGATTTTAGTGACAATCCAACCGTTCTGAAGCCTCCTTGCTCCCTTCTTCTTTCGGTCACACCACACATTGTGTCTATAGGTGAGCATTTGGATCGCAAAGAACGCTCCTAAAGACGGTACATGCATTGGCCCTTGGAACTCCTTTTTGTTCTTCATTTGAGTGATGAGCGGCTTAAGTCCAAGTCCCAACAGTTCAAGCTCTGCCGTGTGAATGACACCAAGGTTGTATGTAGAGAAGAACGTAGAGGCCAGGACCCGGTTGGTGTATCTGATCGCAGGGTTCCTGATGCAGCTTGTCTTGCTCTTGCCTCCGAAGTAAGGCCCAAAAGATATCGTTTCCCACAACGCGGCCAACTCATCACGAGGGTACACAAACTTGTCAAGCGAGCTTCCATTCCTTTCAAATCCAAATATCTCATCAAGCTCCTTGAAACTGACCTTGTAGTGCACGCCTTCTATGTCAAACTCAATGTGTCCGAACCCTTTGCCATGTAGACACTTGGGATCTCTCTTGGGGTAGATGACAACCTCCAAAGTGGCAAGAAACTGTTGTGTGATCCCCTCGTAAGCAACATCGCTCATCATGAAGAACTCGGCCAAGCCCATGTTTTGAAAGATGAGTGTAACATCATCGAGTATCTCAAGCTTCCTCAACAGCTCCATATCAGGGAACCGACCTTGAGCTACTCTTATAGAGTTAAAGTGGTCCAAGTACTCCTCAGTAGTCGGGAAATGTTCCTCCTCGGGCTCGGGCTTTGGTTCCTTCTTGGCCTTCTTGCCACAATCGGGTTCATGAGGGACTATGGCTCTCAGCTCGTCTCCATCGTTCTCAGTGGCTGCCTGCTTCCCATTCTTTTTTGGTTCAAGGGTTGGAACCAGAGTGAGCTCGGCGTTCCTTGCTCGCTTGGCGGCTGGCTCACCATCGGATCTCACGGAGGGTTTCTTGCTTGTTCCACCATTGCGTGCCACGGCCACGGCTTTCCCTTTTGTACTCCTCCTCTGGACCTCGTTTTTGTTCGTCTCATGAGTGGGAACAGCTCGGTCGCCGGTCATCTGCAAGGCAGATCCTCAAAGAGACCGTTAGAATCATGTACATCAACAAGCACATGTCTCTAAAGATAGCAAGAACAGAGCTTTTTCTCTAACAAGAACAGGGTTATAGCTTTTTCCAAACATCAAAGGAAGTAAGAACAAGCCAGAACAAGCAAAGAAAGACACGATATCTAGACAGTTCAGCTCAACATCTCAAAGCATCATTAAGACCGATTCCAAGCGCATTTTCTCAAGAATTTTAAAAACTCAAGAACAAGTGATTTTCAGGGCAAAGACCGGTTTTTCTTATGTTATCTATCTTGATGGAATTTTTCAAATTGTTCCCAAAGGCCGACATGCTCTAAAAGAATCGATTCCACATTTCACAAACAATAAAGCTCGCAAAGAACGAAGGAAAAAGATGAGTTCTTTAAGATGCAAATACCTTTGGAAATCCAAGATTCAAGCTTAGTGGAATGCTTATGATGAATATACAACACCCTAACGAGTCTAGAACGCTTGGAATCACAAGAAATGGATGAGAAATGAGAGAGATGTGCTCGTGAAATGCAGAGAAAAGAGAGAAGAAGGCGAACTCTCGGTTTTGGCTCGGGATGGAGGCTGGTATGGGCGGTGTCGCTCTTTCCAGCTGGCGTTTGGACTGTAGTGGGACTGGTCCCCCCTTCTCCTCCAGCTGCGACCGTTGACCCACGCCAAAACAGCTTTGACCGGTCGTTTAAATTCAAATTACCGCGCAAAGCTTCCAAATGGCGCGACTTGGGAATGACGTGGGCCGTACGGACTAGAGTGGTTTTTCTCGTGTTCTCTTGAGCGGCCTCGACTTGTTCTACCCCGAGAGCACCAAGCCGAGTGGGCTAAGCTCAAGTTAACAAGAATTTCCCCGCGGCCTTCAAATCTTTTCCTTAGTCCGCGCAAACCTTCTTCTTTGACTCAAGTGTCCCAAGTGTTTATGTTTTTGATCATTCTTGAAACTGGGCACCTCGGTATGCTCCACCACGAGGGTATCATGCCGAGGTCACTTGTTTTAACAAAGAATCACTTGGTGCAGGGGGTTTAAACGGTCCGGCCCTGGTGTAAACTGGTCGCGGTCTCGGATTGAGGTTTTAGACCGTTTTAAGTGAACTTTGCCCCTCGGTATAGTTATACCGAGGTGTTTACACCGTGGCTCTCCCCCACACTTAGTCATTTCACTATGACACTTCTCGGACACGGCTATGATGAAATCGAGTCGAGGAGTCTAGCCGAGGTTCTTCAGGCTTTACTCGGTAAAAGGTGACCGCGGTATGTATATACCAAGGGTCGATAACGAGGCTACGTACACTCTAGGACTTAATTCATCAGGCCGTGTCATTTTCAAGCTTTTTCTTACTCTCATCATCAAGATTCACCATCTAACTCCTGAAACACTTAACAAACCCTTCAAAAAGCTTCAAGTAAAAAGAAAAAGAAGATGAAAAGCGAAATATGTACAAGGATAAGCTTGGGGTGTCTCCCAAGAGCACTTTGTTTAACGTCACTAAGTTTGACTTTTCATACCTTTTCAGGCTGATTCTGGTTCAAGAAGAGGAACTGAGGTAGCTCCCTCTCTTGTTTCTGATGCCAGGTAGTGCTTTACCCTCTGACCGTTTACCACAAAGCCTTGTCCATCTTTTCCTTTTAGAACAACCGCTCCATAAGGCCTTACTTCAAGAATTTTGAATGGACCGGACCATCTGGATCTCAACTTCCCAGGGAATAGCTTGAGTTTCGAGTTAAACAGCAGAACTTGGTCTCCTTCTTTGAACTCTCTCTTGTGTATCTTCTTGTCATGAAGCGCCTTGGTCCTTTCCTTGTAGATCTTAGAGCTCTCAAAAGCATCTAACCTGATTTCCTCAAGCTCATGAAGCTGTAAAACCCTCTTCTCTTGTGCAGTC
>NW_006256486.1:14012747-14024335 GCF_000478725.1 Eutrema salsugineum
GCAATACGTTTGCGTTAGATGGCCGGTTATAGTTCTCTGGGCTATGGGTTCATCCTTATCATTTTTTACCACCGTGATACCACCTTTCTTGGGCACAACGTGCACAGGAGATACCCACCGAGAGTCAGAGATTGGATATATGATCCCTGCCTCAAGGAGCTTTAGTATCTCCTTCTTAACCACCTCTTTGAGGTTCGGGTTAAGGCGACGTTGATGCTCAATAGAGGACATGGCTTGGTCCTCCAGGTGGATCCGATGAGTGCATATATCAGGAGAGATTCCTCTTATGTCGGCCAAGGAATACCCTATTGCTCTCCTGAATTTCCTGATTTCATTAAGCAATGCACGTTCTTCATGTTCAAGCAAACTATCGTTTATGATCACAGGGAAAGTGGAGTTCAAGCCTAAGAACGCATACCTGAGCCCTGTTGGTAGAGGCTTGAGCTCAACAGGGGGAGCGTCTGCCTCATTCCAATCGGTATCAAAGCTACATTGGCCCGGAACAGCTTCCTCGGTCTTTTCCTTGTTCTCGCGCGGATTACCATCGGCCTCGATATGAGTTGCCACGGCCATGATATCCCGAGGTGTCTCCTCTGTTCCCATGGACTCCTCGCTGTCTAAGATGTCGAGGCCACTCTTCCTGAGCTCCAAAAACCTAGCCTCAGCTCCAAGTTCCTTCGGTTGGTCCAAAAGTTGCTTGTACACCTCGCTTTCCTCGTTCAAGTACCCGTGCTCGCTTTGTTCACGTGTAAGGACCACTTGTAACGGATCCTCTGCGTTCAACTCTTCCAGGAGCTTATCAGCTAGCTCCTCCATCACTTCCACATAGAAAACCTGACCTCCAATGGTCGGTTTCTTCATCATCTCTTTAACATTGAACTTCATATGCTCGGAACCGATGTGTAGTTCAATCATTCCTCCTCTCACATCTATAATGGCTCCTGCGGTCGCTAGGAACGGTCGGCCCAAGATGATAGGGTCCAATGGTTCCTCGTCCATCTCAAGAACTATGAAGTCCGTGGGGATTTCTATCTCACCGATCCTTAAAGGCAAATTCTCAAGCAAACCCACCGGTAAGCGAACCGATCTATCAGCTAGTATAAGAGAGATCTTGGCCGGCTTGTAACTCTTGTATCCCAATCTCTTCGCCACCGTGTATGGCATTAGGCTCACAGAAGCTCCTAGATCACACAAGCAGTTTGAGAACTTCAAGTGACCTAAAGCACACGGTAAGGTAAAGCTGCCCGGATCGGATAGCTTCCCATGTATAGACCTCCTTTGTATTATGGCGCTGCATTCATGGCTCAGTATTACCATACCCTGTAGCTCCTTTGTCTTGTTGAGGATAGCATCCTTTAGAAACTTCCCAAGCTGTGGTATAGCTAAGAAAGCATCTATAATGGGTAAGGTGAGTTGCGTGTTCTCCAAGTGTTTCTCAAAGACCGCTTTGGCTTTGTCTAAGATTTTCTTTTTGAAACGCCCTGGGAACGGTATCTTGGGTTGGTAAGGTGGTGGTGGAACGTATGGCTTTTCAAGCTCAGTTGTCTTTTCCACCTCTTTTCCTTTGTCCTTGATCGGTTCTTTCTCAAAATCTGCTTCTTTACACGCATCACCTGAGGCTGCCTCCCCCTCTAATTGCTCATTGGCCTCAATGAGCTTAGTCTTAGGCTTCGGAGCTTGTAGTTCCTTGCCACTTCTCAATGTAATGGCGTTCACGTACTCCTTGGGATTGGGCTCCGGTTTACCTGGTAAAGCCGGGCCTCGGGATGATGTAGAGGCTTGATTCTGCTTAAGCTCTCTGATATCTTGCTGCATTGTCGCGTGCTGGCTCTCAACTCTCTGCTGACCTTGTAACAGTTGCTGTAAGATCCCACATACATCGTTTCCCATCTGATTCTGACCCGTTCCCTGATTCTGTTGCTGATTACCCATCGGCTGCGGATTGAACCCTGGTGGAAACTTGTGATGTTGCGGTTGGCTGGTGAAGTTGTTACCCTGAGCCGCTTGATTCTGATGAGTGTAGCCGTGCTGTTGCCCACTGAACTGTTGTTTGGGCTGGAAGGTATTCTGAAAAGGAGCTTTTGGAGCATAGCTTTGTTGTTGTTGCTGAGCAGGGTACACTTGGTCTTGAGGGTTAGCTACATTCGGGTTTCTGTATGAGAGGTTTGGGTTACTGTTGTAGTTGTTAAACCGCTGATACCTCTGCTGATTCCCTATGTAGTTCAGCTCCTCTTGAGTTAGACCATCTTCATTAACATTGTCAAAACTTGGCCCTTGCTCATCAAACTCGCCTACAAAGTGTATTGGCTTTTGAGTCGCCATCAGAACCTTGTCAAGCTTGCTCTGAAGCTCTCTTATATCCTTTTTCATACGCTGTTCTTCATTGGAGCCCTCTGTACGGTTTACTCTATCAAAGTCTTCGCCATAAGTATCATTAGACATGGCTAGGTTCTCGACTAGCTCCATTGCCGCATTGATTTCTTTCCCAAGAAAATTTCCATTTGAAGCTGTATCGAGTTGGTTTCTGATCTTGGGGAGTGCACCTCGGTATAAAGTACTCAAGAGGGATGCCTCTGAGAAGCCGTGGTGGGGGCATTGGTTAGTGTAGCTTCTAAACCGTTCCCAAGCTTCGCTAAAGCTCTCGTTGTTGTGCTGCGTGAAGCTTGAGATCTGGTTTCTGAGCTTAGCCGTGCGTGATGTGGAAAAGAACTTTGATAAGAACGCCAGTTTACACTGCTCCCAGGTTTGTATAGAACCCCTCGGGAGGTTCTTTTCCCACTGGTGAGCTTTATCACCGAGGCTGAATGGGAACAAGCGTAGCTTGAAGCTATCTTCCGAGACACCATTGATCTTAGTTAGGTCGCAAACCCGATCAAACTGATCTAGATGCTCAAGGGGGTCTTCTCCGGCTAGACCGTGGAACTTTGAGTTCTGCACCATATTGAGCAGGGAAGCTTTAACCTCAAAGTTGTTGTTTTGAACCGGTGGAGCTTGAATCCCAGCTCGGTATTGGTGCGCATTAGCTCGGTCATTCTCTCTAACAAAGACCGGAGGAGGTTGTCTCTGAGCTTGTGGCGGTGGCGGATGAACATGGTGGGCTTGTTGCTCGTTCCTATTAGCTTGTTGTTGGTTTTGCTGAGCAAGCCTCTCGTTCCTTTGAGCCTGTTGTTGGTTAACATAGGCTTGTTGTTCATTCCTGCCTGCCTGCGCCTGATTAGCATGAGCCTGGTGTTCGGCTTCTTGAGCCTGTTGCTCGATCCTTTGCTGTTCTGCCATTCCAAGTCGTTCAAAATGCCGTTCCCTCTCGCGAGCTCGCCTCTCAATCCGGTTGATGTTGTCGTCGTACGGTAAAGGCGGTTCTGTGCTCCGAGACCTGGTTTTCATGCACCTGAAAGCAACACAAGAACTTGCAAAGAAGTTAGTAAAACAAAGAAAGTTAAAATCTTGAGCTCAAGAACAAACAAAAGACTAATGCTCCGACAAGTTGGCAACGGCGCCAATTGATAGATAAGACTTTTTAGATCTCAGGGCTATCAATCCCCTTGTCAAAGTAGTACTAAGAGGTGTCAATCCAGACTTGTCAACGAGACACTAGTCTATGTTGTTTGTTTATTTAAGTCAAGATAAAAAGGTGAAGGTTTTACTAAGCTAAATAACAACGATTAAGCATGTAAGTAAAGTAAATGATGAGAATCAAACAAAACAAAGATGCAAATGATAACTAAGCGATTCAGATGATGATAATATGTAATAAAGCAAGAGACTTTAGACGAGATACTTGACTCGGGTGCTTCCAAGTTCAACTAGTGGGTTAATGAATCAAAACATCAAGCGGTTTCATTTAACTTTGAACTCAAGGCATGTTAATCTTCTCATGAAAGTATTAAGCATCTAAATTGATCCTCCTTCATACCAAAAATGTCTTTTGAGAAGCATCGAATCAATCAGCAATAAGAATCAGTTCAAAAATGTCATTTAAGAGAACAAACTATCACTCTCGCGATGAAAGACTCTTAAACCCTTAACCGAGTGGTTCAGACATTTCTACAAACACTTTTGATGCGAGATATGTCTCGGATCTGAACCTCAAGTGATGTGCTTGGATCCAGCCTAGAGATCTCGTCGGTTAAAGAATGAAACTTGCAGGACTAGACACCTAAACCCACTAATCTACCTTGAAAGCACCCTAATCTACTCATCTAAAGCCGCTTAAACGACTACTCACTAATCATAACGAGCTCACTGAGTCCTTTGCAAGACGTGTAGCTGGTCATGATGAGGAGTTTAATGTTAGATGATAAAAGAAATAAAGAAAGAACAAGATTTCTCATGCAAAAACGAGATATCAGATTAGAATCATCAAGTTTCACCAAAGAGGCAAGTTCTTAAAGCTAAAAACAGATAAGAGATAAGATCCTCAGGTTTTTAGTCTCAAAATGTATATATAGCAAAGGTAAAGTGTCGCGGGTCAGCCCGGAACAAACCGGGTACTGAACCGCGTTCTTGGGTTGATGGGTGAGTGCCACGGTGTGTCGGAGAGTGAAGCCAAGGTCTTCATGTCAAGGAGTGCACGTGAGTCCAGATCCAAACGAAGATCTCGTGAAGAACTCGTCAAGAACATGCATGAACCCTAGTCTTTGATCCATCTTCACGTGTGTGTTCTTGGGCAGCTTTGTTCTTGATTCTGTCTTCGTGACAATGGACCTCGGCATGAAATGCCGAGGCGCTTGGTAGTCGAGGGGTTTGGGCGAACAGGGTCCGGCATGCACGCCGAGGTCGCTACACCGAGGTGCACGTTCAACACTTAGTTGTTTCCAGCTTCATTTCTTACGTGTGCATGCCTTGATTCCAACGTGCCGACGTGTCAGCACGAGGCCTAGTTCATAATACTCCCAAAATATGAGCCTTGACTTGGCCGATGTCGAGGTAATGATGCCGAGCCCTGAGAAAACACTTAGCGCGTATCGCAACATATTTGGGCTCGTATTGACCATGTCGCCTTCCGGAAGCAGTAACTTTCAACCCACGACTCCAAATGTACTGAGACCAGTCCCATAGTCAAGATGACTCAATAAGCTCGAACTTTGATGAAGAAAGCGTCGGAGCTTGGGAAGTAGAAGGCTTCCTGGATTTCACATCTTTGAACCGCATTGGAATCACCGGAAAATAAGCTGTTTGGACCGATGTGAACTCTGGAGACTTTATCTTTCAAACCACTCGTCCGAATTGAGCGACCCCAACTGTTCTGAAAAGGTCTTTCACAGATCTCAAACTTTGATGAAAACCGGGCAAGCTGGTTCGGTCCGGAAAGGTTCCGTCCGCCGTGATCTTTGTGCTCCGCCGTTCGGTTCTCGGATGCGCGTAATGTTGGTGCACCTTCCGGAAGCTGTATCTTTCTCTCCACGGGTCCGAATTGGATGACTCCAACTGTTCTGGGATCTTTGTTTGATTATCTCCAACTTTGCTGAAGACCCTGCCAACTGGTTCGGACCGGAAGGTTCCCCGGATTGCAGATCTTTGAGACGCGCGGACAAGGACAGATTTTGGTCGAGAAAAGCTTCCCGCGGTAAGGAAAATGACCGAGGGCTGTGTACCGCGGTAAGCTTTTTGGTCGTAAAAATTCCTTCGCCTCGGACAAAACTCATCCCGTGGTATTTACGCCTGATCTTCGACCCAGGCTGACTTTGGTCGATCGGTACGGATTTTGGTCGGTGCTGAGCGATCGGTAAGCTTTTTGGTCGAGGTTGAGCGATCGGTAAGGATTTTGACCAAAGTTTCTGTCCGTCCCGGTACGCGATTTGGCCGAGAAATTCCTCCAAGCGGTTTTCACCATTTTTGACCCTTTTCTTCACCGTCTTCTTCTCTGCTCCTCTTCTTAAGCTCCAAATGACTCCCAAAGCACCTGATAAAGACTTCAAAACATGCAAAACTCTTTGGGACCTAATGCAAGCCCTAAATCCTATTTTCATGCCTAGAGACTCAATTTACATGGGAAAACACAAGATGAGGACTCTAAAATGCACTCTAAATGATGTAAAATATAGACATATCACCTTACTGACCGAATAGATCCTCCTACAGATTTTTTGTCGATCCCGAATCATCCTTATAAATTTGTAGATCTCATCGTCATCCTTATATGTTTTGTTTCTCTAATACGTGAGTTCTTGTACTAAAGATATCAATTAAGCGCTTTTGTTTTAAGTCGTTTAGCTCGACTTTTGGTGTTGGACGTGACTTATTCCAATAAAGAAGACCTTGTCCTGAGACAAGTCTTTTTCGACATCTCCTTGCTTTGCTTAGCAGGTTCTTCGTCACTCCAAAGTTCTTCTTCAAACTCTTCTGCTGCAGAACGTTTTCCTGCTTTGCTGTTGTATGGAACAGCTTCTGTGAAGACATCTTTGTCGATATTAGCAAATGAAATCCTCCGGTTTGGCCAGTCCGTTATAGCTCCGGGAGTTGCTAGGAAAGACCATCCCAGAATCACTGGATATGTTGCATCTCTTGTTTCGACAATGTAGAAGTCGACAGGCACTATGCAATCTCCTATTCTCAAAGGAATTTCATGAGCTATTCTTTGAGGTGTTGCATTTGAATCATCAGCTAGACTAATCTTTGCTCTAGTCCTGCGCAGGTGTTTAATACCAAGTCTCAAAGCAATTGCCTTGGACATCATGTTAAGACAAGCTCCAGAATCACATAGCACGTTTTTAAACATCTCTCCTCTAATAGAACAAGAGATAAGAAACTGACCTGTAGTCTTGACCTTATGGAGAATTCGAACTTGCCTTTCTCTGTAGGTGTTGGCTGGTGTCTCGAACGCAGAATAAGATTCACAAAAGAAAGCTGCAGCGTCATATTCAATGATTGAATCAATGTATGGCATCTTTATCTCGCTGCACGTCTGGTCTTCTTGGATTGAAGAGTCAGCTGAATCTTCAACACATTCCTTTGCCATCATACAAGGTAACGATTCCTGCCAATCTGGTTCTTCATCTGAAACTTGGTTTTCTTCTTCCTGAGTTGCTTTTTTAGGTGCTGGAGGCTGAAGTTGGGACAGAAAGTGTATTATTTTCCTCTCAAAACCCGGAGGAGCATCTGAGCGACCAACTCCCGCGGTCAGAGGAGTCGCGACCGTGGGAAACAAGGATTTTGGCCGCGGTCGGAACACTCAGACCCGCGGCTCCGGATGAAATCTGCTCATAGTCTGTCTTTTCCTTCTTGTACTAGTTACGAACCTCTCCAGCTTCTTTATTGGGTAGACTAGCATCATATCAACTCATACCAGGGTGTTGATGTGCATCTTGATGAGGATCTTTGGGAGATTTCTTAGAAAGCCTCTCAGTTTGCTCAATGTTGGGCATCTGCTCCATTCTTGCATCAATTTCCCATGCTTTGAGCTCGAGTTTGTTCAGCCTGTGCTCGATATCTTGCAACTCTTCGTCTGTCTTCTCTCTATACCCGGAGGTGGACTCTCTGACTTCTTTAATCTCCTGTTTTGATTCAACAATATCACTTGAGTTTTGTATGATGTCATACCCTTGTCTTGTCTGCTCTGTTGCGACTTGGTGGATCATCCCAGCTAGTGTTTGTGAGTCTTTGTGGGTTTGCTCTTCCAAAACTCGAACATGATTGGCCATATCATCGAGTTTTGTGTTGAACTCTTCAGAGATTGAATCAATTTTCTTGAGCAGGGTGTTCTCGGTGAGAATCTGCTGATCAAGGAACTGGTTTATCATTCCTTCGAGGCGTCCCAAACGTCTGCTGATCCTCAAGTTGGCCTCTTGCTGACTAGGGTTCTGAAGTGGAGGATTATAGGCGTGTGGCTCAAAGTAGGTCGGAGGTGGACCATAAGGATCTTCCCGGCGTCGAACAGTCTCTCTGCGCCAGTGGTAAGGGTGGTTTGGCTGGCTTCTCTCTGCGTCAGGTGGCTTGAGGAGTGTTATAGAAACCTTCCTCATAGTGTATATTTCGATTTATAGGATCCATATCTTCTGAAATGGAAGCAAAATAACCGAAAAATGGAAAGTTGCAGAAAAGGGGGTTATAGAGTCGATTTAGTAACCTTTCTCGGGGTTTTGCAGAAAAGAAAACGCGTGCCTTCCCTGGCAACGGCGCCAAAAACTTGATGTGTCGTGTGGTGAGGGTTTCAAGTTTTACCCTAATTGAAATCAATAGCCGCAAGTGCACAGCTGATCGATTGTAGTACTTAGGGATCGAATCCACAGGGAAGGAGGATCTTTTCCTGCAAAAAGCCTTTGAAATAAGTATAAAGTAAGGAAGTCTAGAACAAAAACGGTTTAGTGGAGGTTTGATAGTGTGTTTAAAATGTAAAAACGAAATATTAAAAGAGAATACGAGAATTAAATGACGTAATAACTAAACTTAATGAAAATGACTAAAAATGATAAAAACGGATATTTTAATGCTTAAATGAAAATGAACTAAAAAGGAAAGACAATATTGAACTAAAGCTTTAAAGAAAATCGGTGCAAATCAATGAGGAAGAAGGCGTTGGGGTTCAGGGAAGTTTTCTCAGGGGTACGAACGATTCAAAACATTGCTAGAGAGTAAATTGGTAAGATCTTAGCTTAAACTTTTCGAACTAGAGTCATAAACGTATGAATACGCCACTGTCGTGATCATAGACAGCTATCTCTCTCTACCCTGACCAGTAGGTTTCCAATCTGGCCCTAGAAGAGAAGAGATGCATTATGTTTAAGACTCGTCCTAATTCACAAATCGCCCATAGGTAGGTTTCCACTCCTATGTTTTTTTTGCTCTCCCAAACTAGATCTGATACCTGATGAACACTTTCGTGTCACCAAGCATCTGGATCAGATTGTAGTTCATGACGCTACTCTCATGCAGTACAACGAATTCAGAAGAAAAAGTTCTAAGATTCGGCTCAAAAGCTCATGGAATCCTCATCGAACATATAAATCTCCATCGAAAATCCCTTAATCCCAACAATAAAACTACTCAGACATAATGAACGAAATCAAAGACATAATATTAAGAAGTAGAATAGAAACCCAAATTGAAAAAGAAAGAACAAGGGTTCAAGAGAACAAATCTCTCTCTCCCTAAAAGCTAAAGCAAAACAAGTATTCTAAAACAATAAGAAAGATCGAATTTTTCGATTAGGGTTCCTAAGACATGTATTTATAGTGCTCAATACCTCTCTGGACGTCACTTAGGGTTTCTCCAAATGAGGGAATCATTGTGGGCTTCAGAAATGGGCTTTTGGGCTCGGAGGTTGATGGCCGCGGTCGGGAGTGCTCTGACCGCGGGGAATGAGTGGTTTGCCGCAGTCGGGATGCTCCTGACCGCGGGAAATTGCTTGTTGACCGCGGGTGGAAGTGCTTGCCGGCTGGTTTACGGGACATCTTGCTCTTCGCGTATCTTTTGATTGAACCGTTGGATTGCCAAGCTGTAAAGTGCACTGTAAAGCTGATACTTCCATCTTTAAGGTCTCCAAATTTGAGCTGGATCAGACGGTGAGAAGGCCTTCAATCAGAGGTGAACTTCTGACGGTTTGACTCTGAGCTGAAATCTGGTTTTCTATCCATTTTGTTAAGCTTTTCCCTAAGTTACCTGAAAAGAGTCTTGGAACTACAAATACTAGAAAAACATAATAAAAGTACTTAAAAGCAATTAAAAACATAGAAAAAGTATTTCAAAACGATCCATAAAAGTAGTCAAAATACGGTGTTATCCCCGGCAACGGCGCCAAAAACTTGATGCGTGCTCGTGTCAACTACGTGAGGGAACAAGTTTTACCCTTAACAAAACAAATGAAAGCCGCAAGTGCACAGCTAATCAGTTGTAGTATTTAGGGATCGAATCCACAGAGATTTGTGTGTCTGGTATTCTTCTACGGTTTTTAACTTTATGTCTAGACTAAATTGGTTTTAAAGGTTGGTTGTTTTTCTTTCGAATTAAACTAAAACAAAAGGAAGCAAATAAATCTATCCTAAAAAGCAAGTAAAGAAATCGAATGAAATGCAAATGGAATAAGTAAAATATCGAACTAAACAAAAATAAGGCAAGTAAAATATCGCATGAAAGGTAAATAAAGCAAGTAAATAACGAACTAAGGAAATTGAAATGCAGGTCTAAGAAAGCAAGTAAAAATCGATGGAATTGTAAACTACGGCTAAAAACGCTGAGCTTTTGGGAACTCTAAGGGATCATAATCGGTTTTAACACTAAGGTAGATAGATTGGGATTGACAGATAACAATATATGGGTTCTAGAGCTAGAGTACGGCGGTATGACTGCGTCACCGTCGTGATCATAACCAACTGTTTCTCGCAACCCTGACCAGTAGGTTTCCACTCTGGTCCTGGAAGGGAGAGAACGCAAGAGCTGCACAAGACTCGTCAATACTCACGATCTCGCCGCAGGTAGGTTTCCACTCCTACGGAAAAATCGCCTGTTTCATTCTAGGGCTGATACTTAATGAAAACTTTCGCAACACTAACTATCTAGATCAGATACTAGGTGATCAATCAAGCATACATGCAATAAGAACAAGAATAAACAGAGAACAGGTCGAGATCCCAGATCTATAAACCTAGATGTCTTAATCGATTATGAGAGCCCCTTTCGGGAACCCTAAGCCCAACTCGGGATCTACTCAGACATGGCTGAGTTTGACATCATCATTGGTTTTAATAAAAGTAATGAAAAACAGTAAAGAAAAGAGATAAAGAAAGCTTCTCTATTGAAGAACTCGGACTTGAACAATCTTCTACAAAAATCACCTAAAAACGGCTAAAGGAAAAGGGTTTTTGTAAAGTATGAAGGGTTCTCCCTAAAAACGACCTAAATGACATGTATTTATAGTCTCCAATACTCCATGGTCTCTAGGGTTCCGGAATTGAGGCTGGGAATGACTTTGGGTTTCAGATAAGTGGGCTTTAAGTCGGAGCTTGATTGCCGCGGTCGGGAGTACTGTGACCGCGGCAATTGGCTTGTTGGCCGCGGTCGGGAAGCTTCTGACCGCGGCAAATAGCTTGTTGGCCGCGGTCGGGTGAGTTGCTGACCGACTTCGAATGGCTCCAGGGCTAATGAAATATCTTAAGATCCAACCGTTGGAATGTCTCCAAACCAAGTGCATTTGAAAGCTGGTTGATTCTTCTATAAGTTGTCCAATTCTGAGGGTGATCAGACGGTGAGAAGGTCTACGTCTCTCCATGAGAGTTCTGACGGTCTGCATTTATCCAAAAGAGTCTTTTTGTTCCATTTTGTGCCTCTGTATCCCAAATTACCTGAAAAGTCTTTTAAAATCCGGAAACATAGAAATCCTTTGAAAACCTTTTGAAAATGGAGTAAAAAACACATGTAAAAGATATTAAAATGATCCATAAAAATGGTCAAAATCCGGTGTTATCAACGCAGGCTAAATCTCGGCGAGAGGTTTTGAAAACGCAGGAACTAAACAAAATCTCAGAGACCAAACTTCTAGACCAATATCAATCAGTATGCATCAATCGGGAATAGCCTAGAAAATTCTCACTAGCAATACAGGCATAACTAGTCCGTTAATTCGTCATGCAGAAATCTATGCACTAAGATCTAAG
>NW_006256486.1:14027306-14029204 GCF_000478725.1 Eutrema salsugineum
GTGCTATTACAGCGATACTACAGGTTGTAGGATTCGATTTCTCATCTGATGATCCACTTCCTGATGACTGGTATGATCTACTTTATCTCTCTCGCAATCACACTATCTCTCGTGCCGCTTTCGATCCAGACAGGTTTGGTTACAAGTATTGCACTGGCACTGAGGAGCACCGAGTCCGCTTACCTTCAGCATCTATCCCGAGATTGAGCAACGGAGGACGCCCTCGATGGACTCCGGAATCCGATGATTTTCTGCCATCCGTACCTCGTCTATCATTCACCATTGGCCAGTACATAGTGGCCAAGGCGAAGCGTGATGCAGCTGCGGCCCGTGCTCATTTTCAGCCTTCTATTCCGACCGGCCACACCTCATCATCTACATCATCACACACTCATTCCGATCTGGAGCGCAGAGTTGAGAGACAGGGACGACGCTTTGAGCGCGTTGTCCCCTTCTTACAGGAGCAGCACCAGTTCGCAGACGACACTTCGGAGGATGAGTGATTGATCAGCACTTCACTATCATCACGGTTCTATCATCATTTTCTTTTCTTTTTATCTTATTTCACTTTTATTCACCATCTTCTCACCAACTTTTTCACACTGGGGACAGTGTGATTTAAGTCTGGGGGAGGATGTCTATCCGTACTAATCATTTTCCTGCTTTGCTTTTTAATTTCAAGTACTTTTTATATTTTAATATGTAACCTATTCGACATTAAGTATTTTTCAGGAATGTTTGACGCAAAACTATGATGATTTAGACCTGCACGTTTCTACACTATGCATAATAGCTCATTTGTGGTTAGCACTAGACTAGGCGGTAGCTAGAGTACTTGCACTACGAACTCCCACCAGAGGACTTCTATTCATGGAGATTCTTTCTGACAGGATATACTAGCTCATTTTATTTGGACTTAATATTGATATCTAATTTTCTCATCATTGATTTTAGGCAGGCATCGACATACACATCTAGGACGTCTTTTACCCTCACTCTTACCACTCTTTGTCGTCCTAGATGACCAGTTTATATTTATCTGGTACCATACCCTAAACCCAAAACCCTTGTTTTCAATCCTCATGCATTCTCTTTTTAGTTTATATCAGCAGATATGTGCAAAAACGTCGGAGAGAAGAGGAGCGACGCAGTTTTCAGTCACTCGCAAAGGAGACTGAATGGAATTGGGAAGGAAGAGTATCAGAAACATAATAAAGCTTTACAATACAGATATTAACTGGTAAATTTGTGCTCTCTAAGACTATATATCTAAAGGTGTTCCCTTTCTCTAAAAAAAAAAAAAAAACAAAACAAAAAAAAAAACGTGAAAAGAGAAAGGGAAACAAAAAAGCCTAATGAGTCTTAGATTGTCGAAATTTGTGGAGCAATGAGCAACCACTATTCGTTTAAGGAGCTATTGTTTTGAAAGATTTACAAAAATCTAAGTCTGGGGGAGTTTGGAGAGAACCTGAGGAAGAAGACCAGGAATCTATGTCAAGAAGAAAGTGACTGAAAATTGTGGATACCAACAGCTTCACTCTCTCTTGCGGTTTTGCATAATGTCCTGCATCCTCCAGATCTTCAGGTAACCCTTAAACACTTTAAGCCATACCCCCAAAATAATCCTTCTTTACACCTAGCCTAGATTGCCTTGCTTAGATTTTCTTTGATGAGAACCACCGAGATTTTTAATGAATGTTAAGAGCTAGTTGACTGGAAGTTAGATCTTAGTGCATAGATTTCTGCATGACGGATTAACGGACTAGTTATGCCTGTATTGCTAGTGAGAATTTTCTAGGCTATTCCCGATTGATGCATACTGATTGATATTGGTCTAGAAGTTTGGTCTCTGAGATTTTGTTTAGTTCTTGCGTTTTCAAACCTCTCGTCTAAATTTG
>NW_006256486.1:14029304-14042796 GCF_000478725.1 Eutrema salsugineum
TTTAGTTCTTGCGTTTTCAACCTCTCGTCGAGATTTAGCCTTTGTTTTGTTTGAGGACAAACAAAAGACTAAGTCTGGGGGAGTTGATAACACCGGATTTTGACCATTTTCATGGATCATTTTAATATCTTTTACAGGTGTTTTTACAGGTGTTTTTATCATTTACCGTTTTTCTTCTTCACTACTACGGGATTAGCGAGCTAATCTGGATATTTGGCCTCGGAAATCGAACGCACCTTTAGGAGTCGCTCCACTTCGTCGTTTACTGCCTTGGCTCGGTCGGGACCTAGCTTTCTCTTCTTCTGCTTCACCAGTTTGAATGTCGGGTCCACGTTGAGCTCGTGGCACGGTACATCGATGCTAATTTCCGGCATGTCTTCCGTGCTCCATGCAAATGTTCTAACATTCTGTTTTAAGAAAGCGATGATCTCCGCTTTGATCGCCTCGTCGAGTGTTGCTCCGATTTCTACACACCGCTCCGGATGTAGTTCATCTATGCATACCGAGATCACCGGATCACAGCTCGGCGCGCTCTTCTCCTCACGCGCCTCACCGATCTGTAATTGCTATAAAATCTTGGCGAGCTCATTCGCAGATTCTCGGTTCGTCTTTAGCTTTTTCCTATTTTTCGTCTGCAACCGAGTCTACTACGGGCTTCCTCATCTTATGCTCGGCTAAGAAGCACATGCGCGAATCCTTTTGGTTTCCCCATATCGTCTTGATTCCACCAGGAGTCGGGAACTTGACGCATAAATGGTAGGTTAATGGAACGGCTCGCATTGAGTTCAACAACGGCGTTCCCATGATCACGTTGTAAACCGCCGGATGGTCAGCTACGGAAAACTCCACGAATTTTGTTACTCCTCCTGCTTGAACGGGAAGCCTGATCATCCCGATCGTCATCGTTGTTTCTCCTGAGAACCCTGTCAGCGGCTTCAGGATAGCGCTAACTTCGAACAAATCGATTTCCATCCTTCTGAGGGTTTCGCGGAAGATGATGTCTACCGAGATTCCTGTATGGATCAGGATTCTGGCAACATCGTGGTCTCTAATAGTGATCTCGATTACGAGGGGATCACTATGTGGCGCATCGATTCCCACAGTTTCGTCTTCCGAAAACGAAATTGTGGTAGCAGGATAGCTCGGGGGCTCCGCCCAATTAACACTTGCATCGGCTCTCCTTTGGAAAGCTTTAATCGACGATACGTTGTCGAGACAGTATTGTGATCCTCCCATTATCAAATTGATCCTTCTTCTGGGGCCATCTCGCGGATCCTCGTTATTCCTCCTTCCTCGCTTTTGGGCTTCGCCTCGGTTCCCTTGCTCTATGTTTAGGGGATTAACTTGGTCACCTTCTCGCTTCTCGTCCTCGGGCTCTTTGGTAGCCTTGGTTTATTCGTGTTCCCCTGCTGCTCGCTTTGCGGCGAGTCGGGCTGCCAAGAACCGACAATTTACCGTCGAGTGCCCGTAGCATTGGTGGTGTTCGCAGAATGCCTTTTCATCGTAAATTCGGGGGTTCCGAGTCCAAGTATTCCATGGTCCTTTGCCTCGCCCGGTTTCCACGTGATAATTGTGGGCTCCTCGTAGCCTCGGCCCTTCGTGGTGTACATAGTCATTATTCCTCACGTTTCTTTGACGAGTCGTGAGAGAATTTCGGATCGCCGCTTTTGTCGACTCGTACTGATCGTCTAGGTTCTTCATCTCTTCTTCATTCACGACAAAGTCGGCAGAGCGATGTAGGGCATCTTGGATCGTGAGCGGCGTGTTGAACGCCATTTCTCTTCGGAACTCGGACTTATACCATAGTGATATTTTCAGTGCTTCTAGGGCTGCCTTGTCGCTCACTCCCTCCACCTTTGACACCACCGCTTTGAACCGATCCATGTAAGCTCTCAATGGCTCGTTTGGTCCTTGAGACAAAGTCCATAAATCGGCATCGAAGGTTCCTCGATCCATGAACATTGAATACTGTTTCAGAAAAACGGCAGACAACTGCTGAAACTTGTTAATGGAGTTACGCTCGAGCCTCGAGAACCACTCCAATGTTGCGCCCTTCAGGTGTTCGACAAAGAGGAGACAAAAACCGGCATCTCTTTCGTCTTCGCTAAGATTGGGGGCGTTTCTCGAGAAGGCTCGTCCCATTCCAATCCGAAAAGCTATGATGTGTGCCTTCGGGTCGGTTGTCCCTTCGTAAAAGGGGATTCTTATATTTCCTGGCTCAGGAATCCGAGCTTCGGTGATTCGAGCCGTGAATGGCATGCGCTGAGTTTCTTCGAACACTCGATCTATCTCCGGTGCCGAACTGATTGGATGATGGACTTGTGATCTGACTGCCCTCATCTCGGCAGCTGTCCGAGCTATAGTGGCTCGGAGCTCGATCATCTCCTTCGTCTGGTTGTTCTTTCGCGGCTCGTCAACTTCATCCTCGATACTGCCACCATTTAGAGCGGCTCGGTTTGCGTTACCACGTTGACTCCCTTTTTGCGCCGAGCTATCTTGTTTCATTTGCTCGACCTAGAGCAAGCTTTCCTCTTCTTTTGTCAGGTTTTGGTGTCGGAGCGCGGCGTCATCTTCTTCGTTCGCCTTTGCTCCTTCCAACGCTTCTTCGATTTCGGCTCGGGTAATACGTCCCGAAGCACGGCCTGTTCGAAAGACGAGCTCCTCGTCCTAGTCATCTTCGTCATCGACATTGATCGTCTCCTTACCGATATTTTCTGCGGCCTCACCATTGTTCTGCTTAGCGCATTTTTCGCCGTTCGCTCTTCCTCTCCGAGCTAGCAGAGGTTGCTCAGTCTGTGTGGACTTCTTCACCGCGGGTGTCACCAAGTCGAACGGATTTTGCTGCGCCCCTCCGAGACTGTTTGCGGGCGTCACGAACTCGAAGGCGGTTGGTCGCAGGCTGAACCTTCGCAAGACGTCTCTGGAAGTTCCCGTCACTCCGCGGCGTTGATTCCTAAACACTAAACCGCCTAGCCAAGATTCTCTCCCGAGATTCTCAGAATTTTTCCTTTTGTGCGGCTGGCGACTTCGATCATCCTTAAGGTAAACTCCTTCTGGGCTCGTTTACTGGATCTTCGCGGTTACCCGGCTCGGCCCATCAATGCCTCCTACCCTTTGGCTCGGCCCAATACATTTTGTTTGCGGGATTGCTCTTAGACTGAAGTACGCGGGAAGGTCTCGAACCAAACTTGACCAGGCTTGGTTCAGTTCTATGCCCTCACTGGTTTGGTTGGCCGGATCGAGAGCCTCTGATTTGGCTCGGTTTAACCGAACCAGCTCTTGGTTCGGTTTGGCCCAAGATCGAATCGGGATCGGCACGGTTTAATTGCTTCTTTGGTTTGATTCCTCCCACCAAAATCGTGTTCTTGAACTTTTCAAAACCCGATTCCGACACTTAGTCTTTTTTCGAGCAGTTAAACTCGTGAAGGTGAAAACCGACCCCAACAATCAACACACTTAGTTCTTTGCAAGATGTGTTGTTAATCATGATTAGAAGCTTTAGATGATGAGAAAAGTTGAAAAGATTGCAATAACAGCTTTAAATCTGATTAACTCAAAGATATCTTTTGAAAAAATATGGGTTTTTCAAAAAAAGGCAAGTTTCAAAAGTAAATAAAGGATAAGTAGGGTTTTCAACCCCAAAAACTATTTATAGTGAGCGTGATCGGACCGGGTCAGCCCAAGACAAACTGGGTACTGATCCGGTTTTCTTGGGTTGCTAGAGCCATGCCTCGGGGTCCTGAATAATGTCCATGCCGAGACCATACACCGAGGGGTCTTGAAACTGGGTTGAAATGTGAAGAACATCTCAAGAACATGGGAACTTTGGCTTTTATCCGGTTAAGATCTTTGAACGTGAAGCAAGCTGTTCTGATCTGGGTTGTCATGACAAGAGGCCTCGGGGTCATGCATGCCGAGGGATCAGGCCGAGGTCTTGCACATTTCATTCGCAAGACATGCTTCGGTATGGAATAGGCTAGATATCAGGCCAAGGTTTTGAGCATTTGTTGCGTGCAAGACATGCCTCAGTATATCCAGGCGGAGGGGTTATGTCTAGGGGTCCTGTGCAGGAGGGTCTTGGGGTAGTGTTTACCGAATGGTAATGCCGAAGCCAGCTGTAACACTTAGGCAAATTCAAGATCAAACCTATAGATGTTCCCAGCCTTATACTTAGTCGTTTAGAGACTAGTATTCTGAACACAACATGCCTCGGTGTTGTGTTATCCGAGGTGTCAGACT
The DNA here is from genome assembly GCF_000478725.1 of Eutrema salsugineum. Lineage (NCBI taxonomy): Eukaryota > Viridiplantae > Streptophyta > Magnoliopsida > Brassicales > Brassicaceae > Eutrema > Eutrema salsugineum. The sequence continues at coordinate 14,033,544 of NW_006256486.1, forward strand.
GAGGGAATGGCCAAAAGTTTGGAGAATTTGCCTCGGTATCAAGATATGCCGAGGGGTTCACACCAAGGCCTAATAAAACACTTAGCACCTTGACAGCTCTCTTGAATCCGGAATGATATGTTTGTCTTCCGTTTGCAGTAATTCTCAGCTCAGTTACCCAAATGACTCGAACCTAAGCCCAAACGATAGTTGACTCAACCAGTTCAAATTTTGATGAAGAACGTACATCCATCTGAGGTCGGAAAAGCTTCCTGGTAAGCCAATCTTTAAGGCGCACTGCACTGGTCTGGATTGGCCTTTAGACCTGTGTTTCTTCTGTTTACGTTATCTCCCAGCTCCATGCTTTAAATCTCCTGAATCCAAGTTTTCTGGAAACTAGATTCAATGATCTCAAATTTTCGTTGATACACCGGAGATTGGATCCTACGGGAAGGGTTTCGTTCTGGGTGATCTCTGAGGCGTGTCAGATTGGTTCGGAACGGATGCGAGACAGATTCGGCTGCTGTTGGCTATATCTCTCACCTTAGTGCTCCAAATCCATTGATTAAAACTTTCCTGGAACCGTGACTCAATCGTCTTGATTTTCAATGAAACCTGGGAAGCTGAATCAGATGGTAAGACTTTCCAGTAACGCGATCTTTGAGGCGTATTGGCATAGGAGAATTCTTGCGTAGAAAGATGTACCGCGGTACACGTTTTGGCCAACGTTCATGTATATCACGGTACAACATTTTGGCCGATAAAACAATTTTCCTGCGACATGAACTTTTGGCCGAGACTGCTCGATCCGGTATGCAACTTTGGCCGGTAAAATCCTTTATGTGGTATATGGTTTAGCTCATTCTTTCACCATTTATTCACCTGGTTTCACCTTTTCCACTCCAAGTGACCTCCAAAGTACCTAATAGACACTCCAAACATGCAAGACTCACTTGGACCTAATGCAAAGTCTTAAAATTCTAAAACAAAGATGAAACACAATAAATCTATCTAAAATGCATGCGTGAGACTCTATTCTTAGACTAAAAAAACACCCTAAACATGCAAAGATATGAATATATCAACTCTCCCACACTTATCCTTTGCTTGCCCTCAAGCAAACTATAACAAATGAGAGAGAGAGGCTGAATGTTTGGGAGTTCACATTTTTTTAAAGAGAGAGAGAGAGAGTTGATCATCAAAAGAGTTCAAGCTCATGGTCCTAGTTACTAGTTCTTAATTGCAATGCAAACTGATGTACTCATAAAAACTAGCCATACTCATCACCAAATGAACCAAGCTCAAGTGTCAACCTTCACAAGAATTCCTAACTCCAGCCTTTTGTTATTCATTTAAGTTTCATGTGGATCATGCTCATGGAAATCATGTGAATTCATTTGGCTTGGGACTGGGTTTTGAGATTAAAATGATCCAATATAAGTCACTGGTTACTCCATGCAAAGGGATCTCTTAAGAAATAATAGACTTTAGTAAAATGCTAACGGTAAAAAGCAATGGATGCATACAAACACAGAATTATATCTACCCACACCCAAAAATGCTTTCACTCCTTACTCTAAACCTGTGAAGTCTCTCTTCTTAAGCTACCCTTTCCCAATGGCATTTGCCTTTAGTGAACACCAGCTCTCATTCACTTCTTTTCATTTTATCTCTAGGGAAATGTTCTCTTTTCTTTTCAAACACTTAATGAGATTTTGTTTATTTAAACACTTAGCTATTTATTTAATATAGTCTCTCTCTTTTTGATTCTTTTCTTTTCTTTTCCAGAGACTTTAAACTTCAACTCAGAGATTTCTTTTCATTTCTCACTCTCCATTTCTTTTCAGAATACATTCCCCAACACAGCACCATTTTCTCTCCCATTTCCACCTCTCAAGATTTTTCTTTCAGCTCACAAACCCAAAAAACCTCCCATACACTCGCCTAAACCTATACTAGCCCTTGATGATGGACTAGTATCTACATGCAGCCCTATCTCTGTCGCTCTAAACCCAACACGTTTTACCAAGTCTACTAGAAACAAGGCCTCACACATATGCACACACTAAGGTTTCTTGGCTTCAAAGATGGTTTGGCTAAATGCAGGGAACTGTCTCAAGATGAGAGAACAACTATTTGAGCTAGCAAGAGTGGCAAAAAGGGATAAGAGAGCTCAAATATTTTATGGTACCCATGAATTCACAATGATATGCACAAACATGATAATTGGATTGTCAAATTATGGTTTTCACGCAAGCAAGGCTGGAGTTAATCACCACTTGATCCAACTAACACAGAACCATTGAGACACTAGTTACAAGCATGGTTCACCCTTGATTTCATACCAGTTTTGCAAGCACTAAAGAACTAATAACTAAGGCCATGAACCAAATTCTTAAGATGATGCTCTCTCTCAAAGAAACCTATCATTACTCCCATGCAAATGATGCAAACCTATATAATTATGCAACTCTAGACTCAATCCTAAAAATGTGAATGCAACTAAATGAACATTTTTTGTGAAAATTTTTCAAAATTTTCAATTTTTTTGGTTTTTCTATGCATTTAGATGTTAATGCATGATCAATGAGCCTCAAGACTCTTAAATAGCAAATGAGATCAAAGAAAACATGGTTAGTAGACACTAAACCCCTCCCCACACTTAACTAACACGGTCCCTTGTGTTATAAAAATATGAAAGAGGAGTGAAAAGCAAAAGCAAGAAAAATGCAAATGAAAAATCAAGAACTATATGCATATATTGATATGTTCATAATTTGCATCATTTAGGTTGCATAAATCATTCAAAATCATGTTTTATTTCATGCATTTTAGGTCCTTAGGGTTTGTTTTAGAACTTAGGAGATGCATTAGGTCCCAATGAGTCTTTGCATGTTTTGAGTGTCTATCAGGTGAATATGGAGCTGAAAAGATGAATCCAGGAGGTGGAATGGTGAGCAAAGCTTGAAAAAGTGGAAAAATTGGGTCTTAGGAGATTATCGGCCATTCTCGCTGACCAGGAAGGTTTTACATGTACCGCGGGAAGCTTTACCGGCCATTTTCATGTACCGCGAATGAAGTGTATCGGCCAAAATCTCCGGGTGTGAAAGTGCCTCAGAAAGTCGCCTGTCCGGGGAGCCTTCCGGTCCGATTCAGACGGCGGGTGCTTTATAGAAGTTGGAGAGCATTGGAGCACGGTCTCATAGCAAGTGGAATCGTGAAATTCGGACGCGTGAGCAGAGAGATAAGCTCGTCGGAAGGAACCCCTGTCTCGCAGGTATTCCGGACCGAGCAGATCAGTTCTGAAAGATGCGAAGGACGGTGCACTTCCACGCCGATTCAGCTTCCGGGGCCTTCATGAGAATCAGAGACATTTGAGTCTTCTTTCCAGAACATCCAAGATCAGTCAATTCGGAGCTTTGACCAGAAAGATACGGTCTCCGGAATGAACACATGTCTAGACGCCTTTCTCTGGTCGTGTAAATGCACTTCAAAGATGTGCCCTCCAGGAAACCTTACACTTCCCAAGCACTGAAACTTCATTCATCAAAGTTGTAGACAAATGAGTCCTCTGTCTTCTGAAACCGGAATCACTCAATTCGGACAAGTCTCCAGGAAGTTACACTCTCCGGAATGCGAGATGGTCCAGACAGCCCAGAGCGACTAAGTTAAGCATGCCGCGATGGAATGCCACGGTCCACACTTGGCCGTGGCAACTTTTGTGCACCCTCGGCAAATGACACGATCTTCATGCCACGGTCTACACTTGACCGTGGCAAACACACACTTGGCTGAGAGGAACTTCTTGCAACCTTCGGCGATTGATACGGCCTAAATGCCACGGTCTGAGGCTTGACCGTGGCAACCTCTTGCAACCTTCGGCGATTGGCACGAGCTGAATGACACGGTGTGGCTGGAGAAAACTTCTACACAGCTTCGGCTTTTGACACGATTTCAATGCCACGGCCTGAGACTTGGCCGTGGCAAGCATAGACTTGGCTGGGACGGATTTCACATGCATGCGGGTTTTGGCACGGTCAGAATGCCACGGTCTGGGGGCTTGACCGTGGCAACCTTTACACATCTTCGGCGTTTGACACGGTAACTTGCCACGAGTTCCAGATGAAGCTTGATCAGACCATGGCATCAAAAGGAACCAAGAACACAAGTAAAGACTTTGACACGGTCAGGATTGCCACGGTCACTCCAAGAGCACACCAGACCGTGGCAAACCTACACTTACCCATCAAGGCCGGGTCAGTACCCGGTTTTTTCCGGGTTGACCTGGTTCGCCCAAGCCTCCTTTATAAGGTTTTTAGACCTAATTTGTAGAAGACACTTAATCTACTTTTAGTCTTCTTTCCCCTTTGGTGAAAACCTACTTAATACACTTTGTTTTAGAGAGTTTAAAATCGATTTGCAGTTTCTTTCCATCTTGTTCATCATTTCTTATCATCAAATCAAACTTCTAATCATGATTAACAACACATCTTGCAAAGGATCTAGTGTGTTGATCATGATTAGTGAGTAGTTACCTTAATGAGGTTCTAGATGTGTAGGTTAGGGTGCTAAAGTGTTAGATTAGGAATGCTTAGGGCTGGATTCATTGATTCATTTCTCTAAACAACTGTTCTCTATGCTAGATCCTTGATAATCACTTGAGATCTAGATTCTGGGAATTTCATGCACCAAAAGTGTTTGATGAAATTCCTGAAAGAGTTGTATTAGAGGTTTAAGCATTTTTCTGCATGGTGATGTATTGTTATTTGCTTGAATGATCATTGAGAACTGTTTATTAATGCATATTGATTCATATTTCACAAATGGGAATTTGGTTTGAAAATGGATTAGTGTAGGGGTTAATACCTTCATGAGAGGATTAACCTAGATTAGAGTTCTTAATCACTTGAATCATGTCTCATCATTGTCATTAGCATTTCTGGTTTAGCACCAAAGCACCCTAATCAACTATCATGTCTAGAATCTCATGCCTCCATCATATCATATTCACATCATTTGTCATTGTCATTTGACTTTAAACCTGTTTAAGTTGTTAGTTGTCATTAGTTAATCAAAATCACTCTTGTTTGCTTGAATTAAGAACTTGATCACATAGTTTAGTGTCTAACACCACATCTGGATTGATAAACCTCTTTGTGCTACATTGACAAGGGGATTGATAGCCCTGAGACCCTAAAAAGTCTTATCTATCAATTGGCGCCGTTGCCAAATTGTGGTTGATTAGCATTAAGCTCTGATCTGTTCTTGAGATCAAGTGCTTACTTTCTTGTTTTTACTGATTCCTTTCAAGTTCTGTTTGTGATTTCAGGTGTATGAACACCAGGTCTAGATCAAGAAGCTGTGGTCCACCTTTCCCTCTCAACGACAACATCAACCTTTTGGTACCAAGGAGGAGAAGGGACAGACGTGGTAGACAGATTGATCAGGCTGACATGGAAGACCAAAGAGATCACGTGGTAGATATAGAACAACCGGTTCAGGAGCAACAGGCTCAGGGTAATGGAGTTGGTCAAGGGCTTCATCAGGGTAATGTTCATCAGGAACAGGTGCACCATCAACAAGCTTATGTCCACCAAGGACAAGCTCAAGCTCATCAACAAAGGCATCAGGCCAATGTTCAACAAAGACAACAAGTGCACCACCAACCCCACCCTTTCCAACCACAGCAAAGAAGATATGAGCAACCCCAAGTCTATGTTGGAGAGAATGACAGGGCCAATGCTCATCAGTATGGAGCTGGTATTCAGGCACCACCTGTGCAAAACAACAACTTCGAAGTGAAGGCATCTTTGCTGAATATGGTCCAGAACTCAAAGTTCCATGGGTTAGCAATGGAAGATCCCTTAGAACACTTGGACCAGTTTGATAAGGTGTGTGATCTGACCAAGATTAATGGAGTTTCAGAAGACAGCTTCAAGCTAAGACTATTCCCATTCAGTCTTGGTGACAAAGCTCATCAATGGGAAAAGAATCTTCCAAGAGGCTCCATTCAAACCTGGGAGCAATGCAAGCAAGCCTTCTTATCTAAGTTCTTCTCCACCTCAAGAACTGCAAAACTGAGGAACCAAATCTCTAGCTTCACTCAGCACAGCAATGAAAGTTTTGGTGAAGCATATGAGAGATTCAGGAGCTACACAAACCAATGCCCACACCATGGGTTTAGTGAGGCTTCTCTTCTCAGCACACTGTATAGGGGAGCTCTTCCCAAGATTAGAAACCAGCTGGATACTGCTTCCAATGGGAACTTTCTGGGTAAAGAGATACATGCTGCTTTAGAGCTAGTGGAGAACTTAGCATTGAGCAATGATACTTATGGTGAAGACTATGACAGATCAAATAGGTCTGAAGGTTCAAGCTCAGAACAGAGGCTCACCAGAGAAGTTAAGGAGTTGAGGAGTGAATTAGACAAGCTGAAATTCACCACTCAGAAGCCAATGCATTTTGTTGAAGAGTATGAGGAACCTTCTCAAATCTTTGAGAACATAAGTGAAGAAGGTCTTACCCAAGAGGAGCTCAACTACATTGGGAATCAGAGGTTCCAAAGATATCAGTATGGTAATGCCAATCCAAACCTCTCTTACAGGAACATCAATGTAGCTAACCCACAAGACCAGGTCTATCCCAATTCTCAAGCTCCAAAGAACTTTGTTCCCAAGAACAACTTTCAAGGGTCATTCCAACCCAAGAATCAATTTGGTCAGAATCAGAGTTTTGGTCAGCAACAGCAACCATTTCAGGGCACTGGTTACACTTCACAGCAGCCAAAGGCACCACCAGGGTTTGGTCCACCACAGTTCCAACAGCAGGCGCCGGTTCAACAACAGTTTCAGCCACCAATGGTTCAACAGCAGCCACAGATGGGTACAGATATGTTTGGTATTCTGCAACAACTACTTCAGGGTCAACAGACTATGCAGCAGGAAATCAAGGAACTGAAGCAAAACCAGGCATCAAGCTCAAGGAACCAAGGTCACCTACCTGGAAAACCAGAACCCAACCCCAAGGAATATGCCAAGGCCATTACACTGAGGAGTGGCAAGGAGTTACCTGGTATTGAGAACAACAAAGTGATCATTGAGGACAATGATCAACCTGAGGGGGAGGCAGCCTTAAAGGATGATCAAGTTGCTGAGAAACCAAGGACAGAAAAGGGTAAAAAGGTAGCAAAGGAACCAGAACCAGAGAAGAAGTATGTGCCACCAACTCCATACCAACCCAAGCTCCCATTTCCAGGGAGATTTAAGAAGCAACTAGTGAACAAGGCAAGAGCTGTATTTGAGAAGGCACTCAAAGAGACACCACTCACAATGCCTCTCATTGATGCATTCTTAATGATGCCAAAGATGGGGAAGTTCTTGAAGGATGCAATTCTGAACAAGACAAAAGAGCTTCAAGGCATGGTAGTACTAAGTCATGAATGCAGTGCTATCATTCAGAAGAAGTCCATTCCAAGGAAGTTAACTGATCCAGGGAGCTTCACACTCCCTTGTGCTATTGGACCTCTTCTATTCTCTGGATGTCTTTGTGATCTAGGAGCATCAGTCAGCTTGATGCCATTCTCCATAGCAAAGAAGCTGGGCTTTAGAGTATTCAAGCCTGCAAGGATCTCTCTCATCCTTGCAGATAGATCAGTTAGATTTCCTGTTGGTATGTTGGAAGATCTACCTGTCAAGATAGGTGGTTTTGAGGTTCCAACAGATTTTGTTGTGCTGGAAATGGATGAGGAACCAGTAGATCCTCTCATCTTGGTCAGGCCATTCCTAGCCACTGCAGGAGCTATTATTGATGTGAGAGGTGGGATAATAGAGCTTCAACTTGGGTCTGAAAGGCTCAAGTTTGATGTGAATGAGATGATGAAGAAACCCACCATTGAAGGTCAATGTTTCTATGTGGAGACAATGGATCAGTTGGCTGATGAGTTGCTTGAGGAGCTGAACACTGAGGATCCTCTTCAAGCTGCTCTAACTCAAGAAAAAGGAGACAATGGGCTCTTAGCTGAAGCAAGTGAAGGGTATAAGCTGTATCTGGACGATGCAAGAGAGCTGGGTCCTAAAACAAGGTTTTTGGAGCTGGAACAAGGTGGTTCTGAGGTTTTTGCAATCAAGGAATCAGCCACCAGCCAAAGCAGCTTGGACCAGGACTGGAATGAGGCTGATGCACCCCCTGTTGAGCTCAAACCTCTACCAACAGGGCTCAGGTATGCTTTCTTAGGCTTAAACTCCATATATCCTGTCATCATCAATGATAGCCTATTAGAGGATCAAGAGAGTGCATTGCTTAATGAAATAAGAAAGTTCAGGAGAGCCATAGGGTATTCTTTGGCTGATATTAGAGGGATCTCTCCTGACATTTGTACCCATAGGATCCACCTAGAGGACCAATCTATGTCCTCTATTGAGCATCAACGAAGACTTAACCCCAACCTTAGGGTAGTGGTTAAGAAGGAGATACTAAAACTTCTTGAGGCAGGGATAATTTACCCAATCTCTGACTCAAGATGGGTGTCTCCTGTTCATGTTGTGCCCAAGAAAGGTGGGATCACAGTGGTGAAAAACGATAAGGATGAACTCATAGCTCAAAGAACCATAACTGGCCATCGCATGTGCATTGACTATAGGAAATTGAATTCTGCTTCTAGAAAAGATCATTTCCCTTTACCATTCATTGATCAAATGCTTGAAAGGTTAGCTAATCATCCTTATTTTTGTTTTCTCGATGGGTATTCGGGGTTCTTCCAAATTCCCATAGACCCCAGGATCAAGAGAAAACAACATTCACCTGCCCTTATGGCACTTATGCTTATAGGAGAATGCCCTTCGGTTTATGTAATGCACCAGCCACTTTTCAAAGATGTATGATGCACATTTTCTCTGACATTACTGAAGAGAAAGTTGAGGTGTTCATGGATGACTTTAGTGTCTATGGCTCCTCCTTCTCGGATTGTCTCTCTAATTTGACACAGGTGTTGGAGAGATGTGAGCAGCACAACTTGGTGCTGAACTGGGAGAAGTGTCATTTCATGGTGCAAGAAGGAATAGTTCTTGGGCACAAGATCTCTGAAAAGGGTATTGAGGTTGATAAGGCAAAGGTGGAAGTAATGGTGAACCTGCAAACCCCCACTTCAGTTAAAGGGATAAGGAGCTTCCTTGGTCATGCAGGGTTTTATAGAAGATTCATTAAGGACTTCTCAAGGATTGCCAGGCCCTTAACAAGACTGTTGTGTAAGGAAGTGGATTCATCTTGATGCTGAATG
>NW_006256485.1:0-3693 GCF_000478725.1 Eutrema salsugineum
AGATGATTGCAACTTTGAGACTTGCGGCCTTAGTGAAAATGTCAGCCAACTGATCTTCACTTCTTGTATAGCACGGCAGCACAACTCCTTCTTCAATCTTCTCTCGAACTTTATGGCAATCGATCTCAATGGACTTAGTTCTTTCATGGAATACCGAGTTGGTTGCAATGTGAATGGCCGCCTGGTTATCACAATGCATAGTGATCGGGTTTTCTTGTTCAATGCCGAGATCCTTTAGAAGAGCCTTGAGCCATGTCAGTTCACTAGTGAGCTTCCTCATAGCCCTATATTCAGCTTCCGCTGTAGAGCAAGAAACCACCTTTTGCTTCTTTGTCTTCCATGTTACAAGATTACCACCAATAAAGGTGCAATAACCGGTTGTAGACTTTCGATCTGTTCTATCTCCAGCCCAGTCTGAATCACAGTAGCCCACAATTTCAGTACTGTTGTTCTTTCCCATCCAGATACCTTGACCAACACTGCCCTTAAGATATCTCAGAATCCTCTCCACCATATTCCAATGATAGACCGTAGGAGCTTGCATGTGTTGGCTAACTTGATTTACCGCAAAGCAGAGGTCAGGTCTTGTAAGAGTGAGGTAAATCAGCTTACCAACTAGTCTTCTATACCGAGATACATCCTTGAAAGCCTCATCTGACTGCTCCCCCTTTCGATTGACCTTGTAGCCTTCTTCAAGTGGGGTCTTGGCCGGCTTAGCTCCAAGTTTACCGGTTTCAACGAGAAGATCCACCACATATTTTCTTTGGGATAAGAAAAGGCCCTCAGGAGATCTACAAACTTCTATCCCAAGAAAGTATTTTAACGCGCCAAGGTCTTTGATATCAAAGGCCGAGTTCAGACAAGCCTTTGTTTTCTGTATCCCCTCCTTATCATCACCAGAGATGATCAAATCATCGACATAGACCAAGACCACCACAATGCCGTTAGATCCCTGGAGAGTGAACAGGGTGTGATCAGAGTGCGACCTTTGGAACCCATGCTCCTTGAGAGTAGAACTAAGCTTTTGATACCAGGCGCGCGGTGATTGCTTTAATCCATAGATAGCTTTTCGAAGCCTCAAAACTTTTCCTGGCTCAACCATGTCTTCAAGACCTGGTGGAGGAGTCATATATACTTCTTCTTGAAGCTCCCCTTGAAGAAATGCATTCTTGACGTCCATTTGCCAAAGATCCCACGAAAGATTTGTAGCCAGGGATAACACAACCCTCACGGTATGAAGCTTGGCCACAGGTGCAAAAGTATCTGTATAGTCTTCACCATAGGTCTGAGTAAACCCTCTTGCTACTAAGCGAGCCTTGTATCTCTCAATATCACCATTACTTTTGTATTTAATGGTGAATACCCACTTGGAGCTTACTGCTTTCTTCCCTGATGGTAAGTCTTCGATATCCCATGTGTGATTGCGCTCCATGGCCCCTCTCTCATCTCCAATAGCATCAACCCATTCCTTGTAGTCTTTAGCTTCATCATAGCTCTGAGGTATATAGTGTTGATCTATTTTCCCAAGGAAGGCTTGATGATCTTCAGGCAAAAGGGCAAGAGAACAAACGGCTTGAATAGGATGTGCAACAGCTTGACTATTATAGTATACCCTCGTGTTTATCCAGTTTGATGGATCTTTTCTGAGCCTGGTACTGCGGCGTAATGGCGGAACAACCTCCTCGACTGCTTCATCAACACCTTTCTTGACCTGTAGCTCTATAACCTCTGTCTCAAGGTCCACTTGCGGCTGTTCCTGAGTCACCTCACCGTGTGCTTCATTCTGGAGGCATTCCTCATCAGTATCAACTTCTTGAGCAGGAGCCTGAACCGGTTCTGAGGCTGGCATGGACGAGTCTTGATTTCCAAGGTGATCTAGAAGGAATCTCAAGCTTGTTGCGAGATCTGATGGAGATCTTGACAGGTCTTTGAGACTCTCCCAATCTTTCTTATCATAGTACCCACGGCCTTCAAGGAACTTGACTTCTCTGGACACATACAAGCGGCTGTTGATTGGATCATAGCATTTGTACCCCTTTTGAGTTGCTGAATATCCAAGGAACATGCATTTTGTACTCTTGGCTTCTAGCTTGTTTCTTTGTTCTCCTGGTATAAACACAAAGCAAACACACCCAAAGACACGTAAGTGATCAAGAGAAGGCTTAGTCTTGTTCAATACCTCAAATGGTGAGATGTCTTGCAGAACTTTTGTTGGGGTTCTATTGATGAGGTAACACGCGGCTAGCACTGCATCTCCCCAAAAGCGTTTGGGCACGTTGGCATGAAACATCATAGATCTGGCCACCTCCATTAAGTGTCTGTTCTTTCTCTCAGCAACTCCATTTTGCTGAGGGGTATAAGGACAGCTAGTCTGGTGTAAGATCCCGTGTTTTGCTAGATGTTCTTTGAATTTTTGGCTTGTGTATTCACCCCCATTATCTGATCTAAACACTTTAATCTTGGCATTAAACTGGTTAGTAACATAATTTTGAAAGTTTAAAAAGGCTTCAAATACACGATCTTTAGAGGGTAGCAATGTGATCCAAGTATATTTCGATTTTTCATCAATAAAGGTCACAAAATATTTGTTGCTATCCCTAGACATGCATGGTGAAGTCCAGACATCAGAGTGCACAAGATCAAAGCAGTTTTCATAGATAGTAGATGATTTAGGGAAAACGATTCTACAATGTTTGCCAAGGATACAAGATTCACAACTAGAGTGATCAAAAGAAACATCAGGCAACATTAATCCTAAAGCACGAGAATGAGGATGGCCTAATCTAGCGTGCCATATAGCATTTGAACTAGCTGAAAAACAAGAATTAAAAGAGACAGCATCTAAATCATTTGGTGAAACATCTTCAAGTACATAAAGCTCATCTTTGGTTCCACCTTTCCCAAGTAACTTTCCACTCTCAATATCCTGAAAATGAACATCGTTAGGACCAAATATTGCATAGCAATTTAGATCTCTAGTTGCTCTTTTAACCGATACTAAGTTGGAAGTAAACTTAGGCACAAAAAATGCTTCACTTTTCTTGTTAAACAGTTTTAATTTTCCAGTTCCTTCTATGGGAATTCCATCGCCATTTGCTATCACCACTCTTCCTAAAGCCGGTTCTATGTTATCTAACAACTTAGGGTTACTTATCATATGATGTGAAGCCCCTGAGTCTACAACAAGAGTGCTATTAGGTTTATGAGGCAAGAAATCGATACCAGACTGCTTGGAGGCAAAGGCTTTGATTAGAGCCTCCAAGTCACTTTTCCTCACAAATTCCACCGAGGCATTCAAGGCAGTTGCCTCTCCTCCTGATGTAGACGCGGTTGCACCTTCACGAGAGAGATTGGCTCTTGGCTCCTTGAACTTGCTCGGCTTAAGATGAGGGTGGAGAATCCAGCATTTGTCTTTGTTATGACCCTTCTTCTTACAGTGGTCACAGATCCAAGGCTTCTTATCTTCAGAAATGTATGCCTTATTAGCCGATATGAGCTCACTTTTCTTGAAGAGAACAATCGAGCCTTGCTCCTTCTGGATTCTTGCACAGACATCTTCAAGAGATGGTAGCTTATCTTCCCTCAAGATATGCTTGATAAGATCGTTGAACACAGGACTCAAGGAGAGAAGAAGTCCAAAGACCTTATCTTGCTCTCGCCTCTCATTTAGCAACACCGGATCCATAGTACTTG
>NW_006256484.1:0-3692 GCF_000478725.1 Eutrema salsugineum
GTCGATGATTATGCTGAAGAGTTTCTCTGCTTCTCACGCGAAATGAGATTTATGATACTGAAATGCAGCTAGTCTCGCGTTGAGGCCTCAGATTCAAACTGCATTGTCGCAATTTGATCCTGCTACGGTGTCGGAAGCTCAAAGACGTTCTGTTGCTTTTGAACAACAGTTTCGTTCAGGGTCGTCAGGGTGGAATTCGGGTGGCGTGAGAAACCGGATTCCTGGTGCAGAGGCTGTTGCGGCTCAAAGTGGTGGGAAAGAGCTGGTGGAATCCTCTAATTCTTCGAAAGAGAATGTTGTTGGTGGTGTCAATGAACAAGCTTTGCGGCGTTCTGCGAGACCATCTACTTTACGTTGTTATGCCTGTGGGGAGGTTGGACATCGCCAAACTTCTTGTCCGAGTCAGAAGCGACGAGGTTTGTTGGTGGATGATGTGAAGTGGGATACCAATGATTTGTACGATCAGGAGCAGGGGGATTTCGATGATGATCTCCCAGAAGACCACAATCATGGAGATCAAGGGACTTTGTTGATGCTTCGACATATTTGTTTGTCACCAGTCGCGATCGAAGAACCATGGTTGCGCACTCATATCTTCCAGTCCACTTGTACTGTCAAGGGTAAGGTGTGTCGTTTCGTTATCGATTCCGAGAGCTCACGTAACGTGATTTCGGAGAAGGCGTTTACGAAATTGGGGTTGATTCATGAGGACCATCTTACGCTGTACAAGTTGACATGGTTGAAGACGGGTAATGAAATTCGGGTGACTCATCGTTGCTTGGTTTCTTTATCGATTGGAGCTTTTTACTAAGATAAGTTATATTGCGACATCGCACCGATGGATGTAAGCCACATTTTACTGGGTCGCCCATGGCAATATGATCGAAATATCCTTCATGATGGTCGGCGAAATGCTCATAGTTTCGTATTTGAGAACAGGCGTATTGTTCTGTTTCCAACGTTACCGCGATTTTAGTTAGAGAAGCTGCCAAAACCGATTCCATCACCGGGTACCTCTTGTGCTTTGTTGTGTTCTCGATCGGAGTTTGAACATGAGTTCAAGGATTCAGGTCGCGCTTGGTTACTTGTTCCTGCTTCGCCATTGACAGACACGCCTCTTTCAGCGTTGCCACCTAAGTTTGCAGAGCTCTTAGCAGAATTTGGAGATGTATTTCCGCCTGAGATACCTCTTGGTTTACCACCTCTTCGTTATATACAGAACCAAATCGATCTGGTTCCTAGTGCTCAGCTTCCTAACAGGCATCATTATCGCATGAGTCCGCAGGAGCACGAAGAGTTGAGACGGCAAGTGGAGGAGTTGATTTTGCGAGGTTATGTTCGAGAAAGTTTGAGTCCTTGCGCAGTGTCTGCACTCCTCATTTTTAAAAAGACGGTTCTTGGCGAAAGTGTATTGACAGTAGGGCTATTAACAAGATCACAGTGAGGTACCGTTTCCCAATTCCTCGTCTCGACGATCTTTTGGATCAGACGGGAAAAGCATCAGTGTTTTCCAAGCTGTATCTGAAAAGCGGGTATTATCAAATCCGCATATACCCAGGTGATGAGTGGAAAACGGCATTCAACACTCGAGAGGGTTTGTTCGAATGGTTAGTGATGCCGTTTGGGCTCTCTAATGCGCCCAGCACGTTCATGAGAGTCATGAATCAGGCTCTGCAACCGTATATTGGACATTTTGTCATTGTTTACTTCGACAAAATTATCATTTTCAGTGCTTGTCTCGAAGACCACAGTGATCATTTGCGACAGGTTCTGATGGTGTTACAGAAAGAACAGCTATTTGTGGCAAGGCAAAAATGTGAATTTGGAGTCGATCGCGTTTTGTTCCTTGGGTACATTGTTTCTAGCGAAGGTCTTTCCATGGATTTGAGCAAGGTGGACGCAATCCGTTTGTGACCGACACCAGAAACTGTGGCAGAGGATCGTAGTTTTCATGGGCTTGCTTTGTTTTATCGCAGATTTGTGCCACACTTCAGTACAATTATGTCACCGATTACTGATTGTATGAATGCAAGCATGTTCTCTTGGTCTCAACTAGCAGCCAAGGCTTTCAACTTGATTAAACAGAAGCTTACCACCGCACCGATTTTGGTGTTACCTGATTTCGATCTTCCATTTGAGCTTCATTGCGACGTCTTGAAGCTTGGGATTGGAGCAGTGTTGAGTCAAAAATCCAAGCCTGTTGCTTTTTACAGTGAGAAGCTGGCTGGTGCGAGAATTCGATATAACACATACGATATCGAATTCTATGCTATTATACAGGCGATAAAGCATTGGATATATTATCTATTTCACCGGGAATTTGTGCTGTATACAGATCACGATGCCTTAAAGCATTTAGACAGCCAGATTAAAGTCTCTTCCCGACATGCGACATGGATTGCCTTCCTGCAACAATTAACTTTCACCATTCACTATTAGTCCGGAAAGATGAACAAAGTTGCAGACGCGCTGAGCCATAGACATTGTTTGGTTGCCACACTGCAGATTTCGGTGCCTGGTTTTGCTGCATTCGCAGAGTTGTACGAGTCAGATCCATACTTTGCGTCGATTCTGCGTGATGTTCAGCTGGATTTGCGGTCAGAATTTTATTTGCATGATGATTTTCTGTTCAAAGGCAATCAGATTTGTGTTCCACAAAGCAGCCTGCGGTTGCGGATTATACAAGAGCTACAAGATGAGGGCCATGTGGGGCGTGATCGAACGCTACAGCTCGTTACAGCTTCGTATTTCTGGCCAACGATTCAGAGAGATGTGGAACGGTTTGTAGAGAGGTGTCGTGCTTGTCAGCTTGCGAAGGGACGATCTACCAACGCAGGTCTGTACCTTTCTCTTCCTGTTCCAACTCAACCATGGGAATCTGTCAGTATGGATTTTATCTTGGGCTTGCCGAAAACGCAGAGAGGCAACGACTCCATCTTCGTCGTCGTCGACCGTTTTTTCAAGATGTCTCATTTTATTGCGTGTAAGAAGACGACGAATGCAGTTCGGTGGCACAGTTGTTCTTTAAAGATGTTTATCGTCTTCATGGACTATGACATCTATTGTCTCTGATCGAGACACTAGCTTTCTCAGCCATTTATGGAGGTCGATTTGGAAGTTGTTAGATACAAGTCTTGACATGAGCACCGCGTACCATCCTCAAACGGATGGCCAGACAGAGGTCACTAACAGAGCAGTGGGTAATATGTTACGCAGTCTGGTTGGAAACAATATTCGATCATGGGAATCGAAGCTTCCGCAGGCGGAATTTGCTCACAACCATGCTTTTAATAGGAGCTTGGGTTTCTGTCCTTTCCAGGTGGTGTATGGAGTGATTCTGCGGGGGACCTTTGGATCTTACTGCCTTGCCAGATCGTACTCGGATGCACGGCACAACTCTGGATTTTGTCTCTTCGCTGCAAGAGGTCCATTCTAAGGCTGTCATCAATTTGGAGAGCTCAGCGAAGAAGTACAAGGAGGCTGTCAATAAGCATCGACGTGAGGTTCTGTTTGAACCTGGAGAACTGGTTTGGGTGGTCTTGACAAAAGATCGACTTCCTGCAGCTGAGTACAACGAACTTCACTCTCGCAAAATCGGCCCAGTTAAGATTCTCAGCTGCCACCGCACATCAAAACCGCCAATGTCTTCAATGTGAAGTATCTCAGTCCGTTCATGGCGACAACACGTCCAG
>NW_006256483.1:0-3679 GCF_000478725.1 Eutrema salsugineum
CGTATATCAGTAATCAGTAATCAGTATGACTGGGGAAAAATAATGGTTTAGTGTACACTAACCTAAGGATACTCTCCTGCTGAAAGTTTTCTCTTCGTCGTAGGCCTTCCTGATTGACGTTTTGACTTAGGTGGCATAATATTCAGGTCACGCACCTCTGCTGGGATACGAATGTCGTCAGGGTCAGGCACTGGTAGGATTTTGCCACAAACTGTTGCACTCCAAATTGATTTCTTAAGAATTGGATCAACCAAACTACTGTACTCCACTTGCCGAAGCCTAGCCGCGGCCATTGCATGTCGGCAAGGGTATTTCAATGTCTGAAACTCTAGACATGAGCATGTTTTTTTTAGGAGATCAACAAGCCGCCGTACACCAAACTCAGAACTCACTTCAATCTCCCACAAAGAAATGCCTTGAACCGATAGTACAGCAGATTTTTCAAGCTGAAGGTTCATTAACTTGTCAACTTCTTCTGGAATGTCACCATCCATCTTTTGAATTTTCTCTCTTCTGCATTCAAGCCACCTACTTAACATTCGCCTGATAAATTCTAGCATTGCAACGATTGGACTGTCTCTTGCAGCGAATAGTGCATTGTTCAGAGACTCCGCAATGTTACTGGAGGTCATATTATACCTCTGACCAGAAAAGTGTGATCTAGTCCATGTACTCCCAACAACGATAATCAACATCCTTCAGCCTTGCGTATAGTTTCTAGAAATTAGAAACTGTGAACGCTTCTCCAGCCTTTCCGACCAACCCTTTCTGACCGGAACCTTTGTATTTACCGTGAACATTTCTCTGGATATGGACAAGACATGCACCGTGGTGTGACTGTGGATACCATTTCTTTTTAGCTTTGGTAATTCCACCGTGCCTATCCGAGATAATAGTAAGATCAGAGGAATCTAGAATAATGTCTACCAACTTCTCAAAGAACCACCTCCATGTCTGATCAGACTCTGCATCGACAACGGCGAACGCTATTGGAAAAACCTGGTAATTAGAATCTTTTCCACTGGCCGTTAATAGACAACCCTTATACTTACCAGTCAGGTGAGTCCCATCAACAACAACTACTTGTTTCAAATGTTTCCATCTAGATATACACGCAGCCAATGCCATAAATACGGACTTAAACCTGGTCATACATTTTCCATCTTTTTCATCTCTGATCGGTTGACAAATGCGTTATGGTGCCGGGGTTAGCATACTTGAGCACATGGAGGTAAATCAGTAATAATTTGAAAGAAGTCTCCTCTGTTCCGTGAGCAGAGTATATAGCCAGCTCCTTAGCTTTCCAGCATTTCCAGTACGAGGCTGTAATATTATATTCGGAGAGAACAATCGCAGGTAGTTCACTCGCACGTGGACCAACTATTGCATTCTCATACTTAGACTTCAGCAGAGCCGCCATGACTTTAGTAGTAGCATGCTTAGAAAATTTCTTTCTTGTATCGGGGTGGCATGTATGCTTCAAGCACGCCTTCCTCACCTCATACAATGCAGACTCGCCAACTTGACACCATAACACCCTCCAATCACATATCTTTGCTGGACATTCGGCGACTGTGTACTTCTTCGCATGCTTTTTGAATTTGAACGTTTCTTCAGCGCATTGATGACCAACGTGATTTTAAAGTGTTCCTTGTTCCTGAACTTTTTCCCAACCCATATCTCTCCATCTTCATTTGACAAATCAAGTTCATCGAAATCCCCTCCCCATATCATCAGAGACTGGTGCCACATCCGGAAATCCATATAGTTCTATACGTTTAATCGCTTTCTTCTGCTCTGCACCGCCATTCTGGCGCCCCCAACCGACATCACCTGTTGGAGTCTGCACAAAATCATCATCATCTCCATGGGGAGCCAGAACCTTCTCACATACAGTCCTCTTTCTTCCAGGAAAATGAATAGGACTCTCCGTTAAGACAATGGAGTAGTCCATATGGTTTGAATCACTCGGCTCACTTCCGCGACTACTTCCACAACCCCCTGAACTACCAGAGTCATCCTTATCCTCATCAAATCCAGGTTTAGAATGGAAACCATTACCATCTGCTAGTACGTAATCATTCCACCAGTCAAAATCATAATCCGGATCATAATCATCATCAGAGCCGTATGCGTTATCGTCAACATCATCAGCTTCCTTCTCTTCTGAATCTCTCGCCTCGTCTGATTCCTGAGACATTTTTAATTCCAACTCAGGGTGGTCAACAGAGACAGCGTGACTTGGAACATCAGGTATTACATTAACGGAGGTGTTAGTGCTGGCCTTAGCCTCTACTTTCTCTGATTCCTGGGAAATTTTTAATCCCAATGGAGGATGGATTACAGAGACAGCTTCAAGTTGTACACCTTTGGAGGTGTTCATTGCGGCCTCTGCCTATACTTTCTCGGCATGTGCTATCAGCAAACAATCATCGATATCTTCATCATCTGCTTCATCATCGGGTTGACTAGACTTTGCCGAAGAAGAGGCTATGAAGTTTGTTGGCCCTAAGGACTTTCGCCGTTCCCTAGCAATTTGAACTTCAAGACTTTCCTTCCGTTTCAATCTCACCATTTTACCATTTACTGACTCCTTGAATGTGACAAATAAATTCACAGACTTGTCAGACTTATGCAGCGAAAGGAAGAATTTGTACTCTCGAGGAGTAACTATCACACATGGACAACTCCCATCACCATTAAGCTCAGCTAGAACATCATCAAACCAGTAGGAAATCTCCACCGAAACAACTCTCGGGTCTAATCCGAACTCATGCGCAATCAGATTTCTCAAATTATCTGGTCCGGACACATCTTTGCAATTTATGCACCTTCCACGATGAGATATGTCCATTTTGAAATCCCAATCTCCTGTATAGTACCTTATCCATGTTCCCGCCATAACAAGAATGAACGCATCCACTGCAAATCGCGAACACCATATCTAAAAAACTACTGGCAAATAGCGAACACCAGAACGAAAAAATTCGAAAATAACAATGACAAATCTATGGGTGTACAATAATAGGATTAAGTAGCTAACCGTGGTTGTTGTCCTCTTGATCATTGCATAATTTCCCCTTCAATTTCAACATCTTCTGGAAAGGGAAACTAGGGCTTCTAATTTAGTTAGGGTACTTTGTTTCTTATTTTAACCAATTTATCTCCATTATCTCTAATTAACCACAATTTTTCCTGCCAAAAATAAAAAGAGAATGGGAAGGGTAGTTTTACGTCTAATGAGTTGGGTAGTTTTCGGCCCATAATCGAGGCCCAGTAAGGTGGTTTTTGGAAATTTCATTCCGAAATTCGAAATCAGGCCCAAAAAACGACCCAATCACGTGCGTAAGTGCTCTCTTCCCGGTTGTTATGCGCGCGGACACAGACTACGCCTGGGACCCACGGTATTTTCTGCGTCTGTCACTCTCTAAGGGCAGACTTCTCTGTCTCTCTTTCTCTCAGAAAGAAGAGTAAATTTGGCATTATGAAAGTATGTCCCTACCCTAACTAATTAAAACATAAAACTACCCTTTTCTCAAATAAAAACTTAAAAACGTCTTTATTTTCAAAACAATCCTTGATTCTTTCCATTTGGTTTTGCTTTGATTCAACGCTTTGTGGAAGCTGATACGTTTGCACCGTCGTTTTATCTAAGTAGTAATGAATAATCCACAGTCGT
>NW_006256482.1:0-832 GCF_000478725.1 Eutrema salsugineum
TGCATCTCCTTCCACATTTAGGATTCTCTACTTCCTATTTCTATTCTCAGAATCCCCCAATGTCAATATAGTGCCATTTTGGATCAGAATATGACTTTTCTTACAGAGAGTCCCAGTTTTCTGTTTTTCATAGGAGAGATTGGGTGTATCCAAATGAATAAGAATACATGTAAATGATGCATCTCCTTCCACATTTAGGATTCTCTACATCCTATTTCTATTCTCAGAACTCCCCCTCGTCAATATAGTTCCATTTTGGATCAAAATATGACTTTTCCTAATCAGAGTCCAGTTTTCTGATTTTTATAGGAGAGATTGAGTGTATCCAAAGGAATAAGAAAACATATGAATGATGCATCTCCTTCCACATTTAGGATTCTCTACTTCCTATTTCTATTCTCAGAACTACCCCTTGTCAATATAGTGCCATTTTGGATCAAAATATGACTTTTCCTAAAGAGAGTCCCAGTTTTCTGTTTTTCATAGGAGAGATTATGTGTATCCAAATGAATAAGAAAACATGTAAGTGATGCATCTCGTTCCACATTTAGGATTCTCTACTTCCTATTTCTATTCTCAGAATCCCCCTCTGTCAATATAGTTCCATTTTGGATCAAAATATGACTTTTCCTAATCAGAGTCCCAGTTTTCTGATTTTTATAGGAGAGATTGGGTGTATCCAAAGGAATAAAGAAAACATATGAATGATGCATCTCCTTCCATATTTAGGATTCTCTACTTCCTATTTCTATTCTCAGAACTTCCCCTTGTCAATATAGTGCCATTTTGGATCAAAATATGACTTTTCCTAAAGAGAGTCCTAGTTTTCTGT
>NW_006256482.1:932-1646 GCF_000478725.1 Eutrema salsugineum
CTAATATCTCAGAAGCCCCCAATATCAATATAGCGCCATTTTGGATCAGATCAGAATACGACTTTTCCTAAAGAGAGTCCCATTTTCTGATTTTCATAGGAGAGATTGGGTGTATCTAAAGGAATAAGAAAACATATAAATGATGCATCTCCTTCCACATTTAGGATTCTCTACTTCCTATTTCTATTCTCAGAATTCCCCCTTGTCAATATAGTCCCATTTTGGATCAAAATATGACTTTTCCTAAAGAGAGTCCCAGTTTTCTGTTTTTCATAGGAGAGATTGGGTGTATCCAAATGAATAAGAAAACATGTAAATGATGCATCTCCTTCCACATTTAGGATTCTCTACTTCCTATTTCTATTCTCAGAACTCCCCCTTGTCAATATAGTTCCATTTTGGATCAAAATATGACTTTTCCTAATCAGAGTCGAGTTTTCTGTTTTTCATAGGAGAGATTGGGTGTATCCAAATGAATAAGAAAACATGTAAATGATGCATCTCCTTCCACATTTAGGATTCTCTACTTCCTATTTCTATTCTCAGAACTCCCCCTTGTCAATATAGTGCCATTTTGGATCAAAATATGACTTTTCCTAAGCAGAGTCGAGTTTTCTGATTTTTATAGGAGAGATTGGGGTGTATCCAAAGGGAAATAGAAAACATATAAATGATGCATCTCCTTCCACATTTAGGATTCTCTACTTCCTATTT
>NW_006256482.1:2372-3741 GCF_000478725.1 Eutrema salsugineum
ACATTTAGGATTCTCTACTTCCTATTTCTATTCTCAGACTACATCGTGTCAATATAGTGCCATTTTGGATGAAAATATGACTTTTCCTAAGGAGAGTCCCAGTTTTCTGTTTTTCATAGGAGAGATTATGTGTATCCAAATGAATAAGAAAACATGTAAGTTATGCATCTCCTTCCACATTTAGGATTCTCTACTTCCTATTTCTATTCTCAGAATCCCCCAATGTCAATATAGTGCCATTTTGGATCAGAATATGACTTTTCCTACAGAGAGTCCCAGTTTTCTGTTTTTCATAGGAGAGATTGGGTGTATCCAAATGAATAAGAATACATGTAAATGATGCATCTCCTTCCACATTTAGGATTCTCTACTTCCTATTTCTATTCTCAGAACTCCCCCTCGTCAATATAGTTCCATTTTGGATCAAAATATGACTTTTCCTAATCAGAGTCCAGTTTTCTGATTTTTATAGGAGAGATTGAGTGTATCCAAAGGAATAAGAAAACATATGAATGATGCATCTCCTTCCACATTTAGGATTCTCTACTTCCTATTTCTATTCTCAGAACTACCCCTTGTCAATATAGTGCCATTTTGGATCAAAATATGACTTTTCCTAAAGAGAGTCCCAGTTTTCTGTTTTTCATAGGAGAGATTATGTGTATCCAAATGAATAAGAAAACATGTAAGTGATGCATCTCGTTCCACATTTAGGGATTCTCTACTTCCTATTTCTATTCTCAGAATCCCCCCTTGTCAATATAGTCCCCATTTTGGGTCAAAATATGACTTTTTCCAAAGAGAGTCCCCAGTTTTCTGTTTTTCATAGGAGAGATTGGGGTGTATCCAAATGAATAAGAAAACATGTAAATGATGCATCTCCTTCCACATTTAGGATTCTCTACTTCCTATTTCTATTCTCAGAACTCCCCCTTATCAATATAGTTCCATTTTGGATCAAAATATGACTTTTCCTAATCAGAGTCGAGTTTTCTGTTTTTCATAGGAGAGATTGGGTGTATCCAAATGAATAAGAAAACATGTAAATGATGCATCTCCTTCCACATTTAGGATTCTCTACTTCCTATTTCTATTCTCAGAACTCCCCCTTGTCAATATAGTTCCATTTTGGATCAAAATATGACTTTTCCTAATCAGAGTCGAGTTTTCTGATTTTTATAGGAGAGATTGGGTGTATCCAAAGGAAAAAGAAAACATATAAATGATGCATCTCCTTCCACATTTAAGATTCTCTACTTCCTATTTCTATTCTCAGAACTACCCCTTGTCAATATAGTGCAATTTTGGATCAGAATATGACTTTCCGAAAGAGCGTTTCCAGTTTTCTGTTTTCATAGGAGAGATTGGG
>NW_006256482.1:3841-4597 GCF_000478725.1 Eutrema salsugineum
GACTTTTCCTAAAGAGAGTCCCATTTTCTGATTTTCATAGGAGAGATTGGGTGTACCAAAGGTATAAGAAAACATATAAATGATGCATCTCTTCCACATTTAGGATTCTATACTTCCTATTTCTATTCTCAGAACTTCCCCTTGTCAATATAGTGCCATTTTGGATCAAAATATGACTTTTCCTAAGGAGAGTCCAGTTTTCTGATTTTCATAGGAGAGATTGGGTATATCCAAAGGAATAAGGAAACATGTAAGTAATGGATCTCCTTCCACATTTAGGATTCTCTACTTCCTATTTCTATTCTCAGAATCCCCCAATGTCAATATAGTGCCATTTTGGATCAGAATATGATTTTTCCTAAAGAGAGTCCCAGTTTTCTGTTTTTCATATGAGAGATTGGGTGTATCCAAAGGAATAAGAAAACATATAAATGATGCATCTCCTTCCACATTTAGGATTCTCTACTTCCTATTTCTATTCTCAGAACTCCCCCTTGTCAATATAGTGCCATTTTTCATCAAAATATGACTTTTCCTAAGGAGAGTCCAGTTTTCCGATTTTTATAGGAGAGATTGGGTGTACCCATAGGAATACGAAAACATAGAAATTTTGTATCTCCTTCCACATTTAGGATTCTCTACTTCCTATTTGTATTCTCAGAACCCTCCCTTGTCAATATAGTTCCATTTTGGATCAAAATATGACTTTTCCTAAAGAGAGTCCCAGTTTTCTGTTTTCATAGGACAGATTGGGTG
>NW_006256481.1:0-1257 GCF_000478725.1 Eutrema salsugineum
TTAAATAAATAAAACAACACACTATTAAAAGAATGTGAAGTATACAAAATTAAGATTAAAGCAAAAAATAAATAAAAACTCACATGAAGTAGATATGTCTGATGTAATCCGACTTGAACTCCTCACAAAATCATTTGAATTGCTTAAATCTCTAAAAATCATATCAAAAGCACCAGAAATAGGTTTTGCTGATTGTGATTGACTGGTAGATGCGATCTTCTGTTTTTTAGTAGTTTGGTTCTCATAATTTTCGTTTACATGCCGATTTTTCTTTGAACTATGCATTGCATAAGAAGGTGAACATACATTCAAATAGAGGTAAATGTTAACACGAAGAACGCGATGAAGCGGAAAAGTTTATTTATATAAATAGTAGTTGTTTGTTATAAAATTCAAATTAAAGGTGATCCCTTATGAATAGGAAAACAAATATTCTACATTTAAATTCATATATCTAAATCCACAATTATAGATAATAAATATAGAGAAAGAATCAATTTATATGAATTAATAGTTATTTGTTATAACATTCAAATTAAATGTGATCCCTTATGATTAGGAGAACAAATATTCTACATTTAAAATTCATATATCTAAATCCATAAATATAGATAATAAATTTAGAGAAAGAATCAATTTAGTTACAAATTGCCAAACTTAAAAGGATAAATATAGTTAAGTAAAGTAAGTAATACTGTTAAAAGACATAAGTTTTAATATATTATCCATATACGTGATAATTGATGACTTTGTTTTCGGTTAGTAGTTATTGATATTTTTGGATGTATATATTCTTATAAGTATATATAATTTGTTACAAATAAATCAAATTTCCATTTAGAAATAAATAATATAGACTACATTAGAATTTGATTATAAGCTAATGATGTTTGTATAGTATTTAATATATAAGTGATGATATCATTTGAATGATGATCATACAATGTTCAAAGAAAAATTATAAAATTATTAAAAGACTTCATACATTAACAAAATACTAACAGTAATGAACGAAATCAAAATATTCTTAAAAAATAACCATCCGATTACAAAATTTAAATGAAGAAGCAAAGTTCAATAAAAAATAACGATAAATGAAACAATACTACAGACGGATAAATGCATCACAAAGTAGTTCCAATAACTGATTTCGGTTCTTAAATCATGGCTTCTCTGTTTCACAGTCTTAAGCGGTAGAGTACTTTGATAGTCTGAACAGTTTCTCATCTTACACTTCTTCTTTGCAGCTGAATACTC
>NW_006256481.1:2073-3402 GCF_000478725.1 Eutrema salsugineum
GTTTCTTAAATGTTTTCTCAGGATACAGTTCTTTTAAGTAATCCATATCATGAGGGAGAACCTTTTTAGAACAGGCTCCGCATGACATGTAATACCAACCAAACTCAGTGTCAATAGACATAATTGTGGCCATTGTAACACATTTGACAACCTTGAAAATTAATAATGATATTAGAATCAAATATATGTTATAAAAATTGAACTGACATAATATATAATTACCTCAGAAGCAGCAATAATTTCGCTAATAGTCCTTCGAGGACTATGCAAGAAGAAATTGTCCCTTACTGATACATAATTGACAATAGTCAACTGATTTGGATGAGTATAGGTCAGGGTTAAACCATCTTTTGGCAATCTGTGTAAATTAGATTACATAATATTTAGAATATAAAACTTGATAAATAAATAAAATTATGAATATAATTAGTTTTACCTCTCTTTAAAAGCCAAACTCTCTGGGAAGACTGGATCAGTAATAACCATTGAACAGTTGTAGCAATTGCCAACACTCCAAACACCTTGATAAAGTTTTAACTTTCCAAACCGCAAAACAGCAACAATCACAGCATCATTAGCATGTTGAGCCACACTTTCAAGATTTTCAGCGAATTGTCCCCAAAGAACACAATTAAGTCGAACATTTCTACATTGAAAACGATAAAGGAAATTGAGGAAAAGGATAATATACAAAAATCTCCAATATATAGAGCATTAGTGTTAGATTAGTAAGGTAAATGCTAACTCTGTATCACGGATCTCCATAGAAAGCCTCTTTGTCTGTCTCTTTCCAACATTCAAGATCTCCACATCCCCAATACTCACAATTTGTCCAATAACATCTAAAATAAAAGAAATCATATTAGTACTTTATAATTACGCAAACAAACTATATATCAAATAAATAATTTAGTAATTAAACAAACTTGCCTATCAAGAAATCTGGATTCATTTTGCCTTCGTGAATATCACTAAACTTGACAAACTTGAAACCTAAGATTCTTGGATCCATTTCTTCTGCCGGTTTGACAGATGTAGTTGATGCGAAAAAGATTTTGTAAACGTGAGGGCTGGTCTTGAACTTACTACCGTTATGAGCCACTTGAAAATTTGTGATAATTCTAGAGGCACCTTCCTCTAACAGATTTTCATTTTTCTTGATGAACTCCTTCTTCAAAGTTACATGCATGGTTTGATTCTGTGTATATATAAAAGAATATGCATATTTTAAAGATACATAGGTTTGAATAAAAATGAAAATAAATGAAAACAGTCGTGAAATATATAGATTAGTACAAAACCTCAAAAGTAACATAGATAGTATACCTT
>NW_006256481.1:4257-5341 GCF_000478725.1 Eutrema salsugineum
GAAATGCGTAAATATATAGATACTTACTTAATCCGTTGAAAGTTTTAATTATGATAAATAAAGTTTGAAAACATGTATCTAGGAAAATATTACGTTTCGAAAATATAGAAAACAAAGAATTCAATGTAGAATATGCCAAAATATAGAAACTTACTTAATCCGTTTGAATTTTAAAATATTGCTATTAGTTGTTTAGGAATTTCCTCTAGGAATATATTAATCTTTAAAAATTATAGGAACGAAGGAATTTAATGTTGAATATTCGAAAATATTTTAAAATATATGAAGAAGACGTGTTTGAAAAATTTATTGCAGTTAAATGTGATTTAGGAAATAACGGTCTGTTTGGCTATAAAGATACTAGGAGAATTAAAATTAAACGAATTAATAATGTAGCTAAATACCAACTTTAATCCTAGAACTGCCAAGTGTCCAATAGTGCTTCCACTTTAATATATTGGAGATATGTATTGTTTTATTTATGATTAGTTGAGACAGCGATAAATATAAATATAGAAACCTAAGAAAATTTAAAAGAGTAACAGAGAAATAGAAAATAAGTTAGTTGATTAAATAATCTTATCTCAACAAACTTCTCTACGTCATGTCTACTTATGTAGATGTAATCAATACTATAACATCTAACCAATTGATCAATGGAATTTAACAGAAAACAAAAAAATTGTATCAAAGGGGAAAAAAAAAATGAAATGTTCAAAAGGGATCACGTGAAGATCACGTGGAGATTTTGGTCAAATAGAGAAATTCAGTTGGAACTTAAGTAATTAATTTTTACGTTCCACCGACTCGGGGACAGCTGCATCTGACTCAGTGCCTCAATGTTGACTTGGCAGTCTCTAAATTAATATTTGTATATTTGTATATTTGTGTATATAGTGGAGTACTATTTGTTGACAAAAAAAAAAAACAAAATGGAGTATTATTTACACATACGAGTTTTATTACTATTGATTGAATTAACAAAGTACTATATAAAGTTTTAAATAAAGTCTATCTGAAATTTTATTACTCTAATTTTCTATATAACCAATACATGTAAATCAACTGACTAATGTCTTTTGGC
>NW_006256480.1:0-360 GCF_000478725.1 Eutrema salsugineum
TAAAGAGAGAAGCTTAGAGGGAAAGACATCTCTTTGCTTGATGCAGAAGTAACCTAAGGTCTTCAAGATGATCTTGTACGGATTGTACGGCCAAGATGGAGAAGAAAGATCGACCTTGATTAACAGTAGAGACTCCTAAATGTTGAAGGAGACGCATCATTTACTTGTTTTCTTATTCCTTTAGCTACACCAAAACTCTCCTTTGAAAATCAGAAAACTGGGACTCTTTCTGAGAGAACTCATATTCTGATCCAAAATGGCACTATGTTGACAAGAGTGAGTTCTGAGCATACAATCAAGAAGTAGAGACTCCTAAATGTCGAGGGAGACGCAGCATTTACTTGTTTTGTTATTCCTTTA
>NW_006256480.1:705-1464 GCF_000478725.1 Eutrema salsugineum
TGGCACTATGTTGACAAGAGTGAGTTCTGAGCATACAAATAAGAAGTAGAGACTCCTAAATGTTGAAGGAGACGCATCATTTACTTGTTTTCTTATTCCTTTAGCTACACCAAAACTCTCCTTTGAAAATCAGAAAACTGGGATTCTTTCTGAGAGAAGTCATATTCTGATCCAAAATGGCACTATATTGAAAAGAGTGAGTTCTAAGCATACAAATAAGAACTAGAGACTCCTAAATGTCGAAGGAGACGCATCATTTACTAGTTTTCTTATTCCTTTAGCTAAACCAAAACTCTCCTTTGAAAATCAGAAAACTGGGACTCTTTCTGAGAGAAGTCATATTGTGATCCAAAATGGCACTATATTGACAAGAGTGAGTTCTGGGCATACAAATAAGATGTAGAGACTCCTAAATGTCGAAGGAGACGCATCATTTACTTGTTTTCTTATTCCTTTAGCTACACCAAAACTCTCCTATGAAAATAAGAAAACTGGGACTCGTTTTTAAGAAAACTCATATTCTGATCCAAAATGGCACTATGTTGACAAGAGTGAGTTCTGAGCATACAAATAAGAAGTAGAGACTCCTAAATGTCGAAGGAGACGCATCATTTACTTGTTTTCTTATTCCTTTAGCTACACCAAAACTCTCCTTTGAAAATCAGAAAACTGGGACTCTGACTGAGAGAAGTCATATTCTGAACCAAAATGGCACTATATTGAAAAGAGTGAGTTCTAAGTATACAAATAAGAACTAGA
>NW_006256480.1:2130-3690 GCF_000478725.1 Eutrema salsugineum
CGCGGGATTTACTTGTTTTCTTATTCCTTTATCTCCACCAAAACCTCTCCCTATGAAAATCAGAAAACTGGGACTTGTTTTAAGAAAACTCATATTCTGATCCCAAAATGGCACTATATTGACAAGAGTGAGTTCTGAGCATACAAATAAGAAGTAGAGACTCCTAAATGTCGAAGGAGACGCATCATTTACTAGTTTTCTTATTACTTTAGCTAAACCAAAACTCTCCTTTGAAAATCAGAAAACTAGGATTCTTTCTGAGAGAGTCATATTCTGATCCAAAATGGCACTATATTGACAAGAGTGAGTTCTAAGCATACAAATTGTTGAGAAGACCAATAAAAGGCTTAGACATTATAAGTATCGGTTTGATCCTTTAATATCAATACCGAGACTAATAAATGACTAAGTCCAGAATAATAAAGGCCAATGGTATCAAGGAGCTTCAGGCCCATCAAAGTGTCCAAGAATGAGTTCTCAAGTCAAAGGAACCGATGGAGGGAAGATAAAAGTCAACAGGGAAGTGGTTAGAACCTATTTAGACATGTGACTCCCGCGCATGGCTGTCACTTTCAGTCTCGGGATCTAGTTCCCTTTGTCTCTCTCTGTAACGGTCACCTAGCTAGGGCTTCCAGCCTCTTTTTGTCTGTCTATAAGTGCATTGTAACGAGAACCTAAGACAAGATGATAATGGAGACTCTTTATTCTCTCTTTCTTGTTCATCATTTCTTTTCATTCTGCAAACTATTATCTCTAATCTCTCAATAATTTCACATGGTATCAGAGCATTTGATCCATATTCTCTTTCTTTAATCTCTTTCTCTTTACAAACTCCTCATAATCTCTAGTTCTTTCTCTTCTATTCTCGCCGTTCTTCCTGTTCTTTACTTGCTCATTCTCGACTTCCCTTTATTCACCGGGTAAAAGCTTTACCTAGCGGTCCAAATCTTTCTCATGGAGAACACCAAGACAGTGGTGATTCCAGTTACTCTCAAGGGAGTAAACTATCTCTTGTGGTCTAGAACCACAAAGACGGCTCTTTGCGGTCGCGGCCTTTGGAACCATATCTTGGAAGATAAATCTCCAAAGGAAGGAGCAAGCGATGAGAAAAAGAGCGAAGAACTCACTGCCGAGGAGACCAAGTGGTTTCAAGAAGATCAGACGGTCCTCGGCCTCATCCAAAACTCATTAGATCCGGCGATTCTTGAAGCTTACTCCTACTGTGAGACCGCAAAGGCTCTATGGGAAACTCTCAAGAACGTTTATGGAAATGACACTAACCTGAGCCGTGTCTTTGAAGTCAAGAAAGCTATCAATGACCTAAGCCAGGGAGACATGGAGTTTAAAGATCACTTTGGGAGGTTCAGATCCTTGTGGGCCGAGTTTGAGATGCTAAGACCAGCTACAACCGATCCAGTGCTACTTAATGCTCGCCGGGAACAAGATAAAGTCTTTGGACTCCTACTCACTCTAAACCCTATCTTTAATGACCTCATCAAGCATATACTGCGTGAGACAAGCTTCCAAGCCTTGATGAAGTCTGTGCTCGCATTCAGAAGG
>NW_006256480.1:4511-5498 GCF_000478725.1 Eutrema salsugineum
GGTGACTATGTGAGGAAAGCCGACTTGGAAGCTGTGATCAAAGCCATTGCCTCTTGAAGGAGTCTGGTATCACTTCTTTACTCAAAAGTCTAGTAATGATCTTATTATAGACTCGGGTGCTTCACACCATATGATTAGTAACTCGCATTGCTTAAAGATATTAAACCGGCTTTAGGTAATGTAGTTATTGCAAATGGTGATAAAATTCCTGTTGAGGGCATTGGTAACTTGAATCTATTTGATAAGAGCTCTAAAGCCTTCTTTATGCCTAAGTTTACATCTAATCTTTTGTCGGTTAGAAAAGCCACTCAAGATTTAAATTGTAAAGCTATCTTTGGGCCTAATGATGTTCATTTTCAGGATATTGAGAATGGCAAAGTTCTTGGAAAGGGTGGAGTTAAAGATGAGCTTTATGTTCTTAAGGACTTATCTACAAGCACACCTGATTCGTTATCTACTAGTTCTTGTTTTTCTGTTTGTTTAAATGCAATGTGGCATGCTAGACTAGGTCATCCCCACTCTAGAGCTTTAGAATTAATGTTACCTCATGTTTCCTTTGATCATTCAAGCTGTGAAGCATGTATTCTTGGTAAACATTGTAAAACTGTTTTTCCAAAATCGGCTACTATCTATGAGAACTGCTTTGATTTAGTTCATACTGATGTTTGGACCTCACCCTGCTTGTCTAGAGATAACAACAAGTATTTTGTCACATTTATCGATGAAAAATCGAAATATACTTGGGTTACTCTTCTTCCTTCAAAGGATCGAGTGTTTGATGCATTCTTGAACTTTCAAAATTATATTACTAACCAATTTAATGCAAAGCTTAAAGTGTTAAGATCAGATAATGGTGGAGAATATACTAGCCAACGATTCAAAGAACATCTTGCAAAGCACGGCATCATGCATCAAACGAGTTGTCCATACACACCACAACAAAACGGGGTGGCCGAGAGGAAACCCGCACATCGGACTAAGTGCTTG
>NW_006256479.1:0-3658 GCF_000478725.1 Eutrema salsugineum
AGATTCTATTGCGATGGGCTGTCTACCTCTTATTTCTAGTCTCAAAACTCTCATTTGTCAATATAAAGCAAATTGGGATCAGAATATGACTTTTACTAGTAAGAATCTCAGTTTTCTGATTTTCATAGGAGATTTGAGTTGGATCTAAAGGAATTAAAAACATAGAAATGATGCATCTCCTTCCACATTTAGGAGTGTCTACCTCTTATTTCTAGTCTCAAAACTCTCATTTGTCAATATAAAGCAAATTGGGATCAGAATATGACTTTTACTAGTGAGAATCTCAGTTTTCTGATTTTCATAAGAGATTTGAGTTGGATCTAAAGGAATTAGAAAACATGGAAATGATGCATCTCCTTCCACATTTAGGAGTGTCTACCTCTTATTTCTAGTCTCAATACTCCCATTTCTCCATATAAAGCAAATTGGGATCAGAACATGACTTTTACTAGAAAGAGTTCCTGCTTACTGATTTTCATAAGAGAATTGAGGTGTATCTAAATGAATTAAAAACATGGAAATGATGCATCTACTTCCAAATTTAGAATTGTCTACCTCTTATTTCTAGTCTCAAAACTCCCACTTGTCAATATAATGCCAATTGGAATCAGAAAATGACTTTTACTAGAAAGTGTCCTAGTTTTCGGATTTTCATAGGAGATTTGAGGTGGATCTAAAGGAATTAGAAAACATGGAAATGATGCATCTCCTTCCACATTAAGGAGTGTCTACGTCTTATTTCTAGTCTCAAAACTCCCACTTGTCAATATAATGCCAATTGGGATCATAATATGACTTTTACTAGAAAGAGTCTCAGTTTTCTGACTTTCAAAGGAGAATTGAGATGTATCTAAAGGAATTAAAAACATGGAAATGATGCATCTCCTTCTACAGTAAGGAGTGTCTACCTCTTATTTCAAGTCTCAAAACTCCCATTTGTCAATATAAAGCAAATTAAGATCATACTATGACTTTTACTAGAAAGAGTCCTTGTTTTCAGACTTTTATAGGAGAATTCAGGTGTATCTAAAGGAATTAAAAACATGGAAATGATGCATCTCCTTCCACATTAAGGAGTGTCTACCTCTTATTTCTAGTCTCAATACTCCCATTTCTCCATATAAAGCAAATTGGGATCAGAACATGACTTTTACTAGAAAGAGTCCCTGCTTATTGATTTTCATAAGAGAATTGAGGTGTATCTAAATGAATTAAAAACATGGAAATGATGCATCTACTTCCACATTTAGAATTGTCTATCTCTTATTTCTAGTCTCAAAACTCCCACTTGTCAATATAATGCCAATTGGAATCAGAAAATGACTTTTACTAGAAAGAGTCCTAGTTTTCTGATTTTCATAGGAGATTTGAGGTGGATCTAAAGGAATTAGAAAACATGGAAATGATGCATCTCCTTCCACATTAAGGAGTGTCTTCGTCTTATTTCTAGTCTCAAAACTCCCACTTGTCAATATAATGCCAATTGGGATCATAATATGACTTTTTACTAGAAAGACTCTCAGTTTTCTGACTTTCATAGGAGAATTGAGGTGTATCTAAGGGAATTAAAAACATGGAAAATGATGCATCTCCTTTCAACAGTAAGGAGTGTCTACCTCTTATTTCTAGTCTCAAACTCCCATTTGTCAATATAAAGCAAATTAAGATCCATACTATGACTTTTACTAGAAAGAGTCCCTGTTTTCTGACTTTTATAGGAGAATTCAGGTGTATCTAAAGGAATTAAAAACATGGAAATGATGCATCTCCTTCCACATTAAGGAGTGTCTACCTCTTATTTCTAGTCTCAAAACTCCCATTGTTCAATATAAAGCAAATTGGGATCAGAATATGACTTTTACTAGAAAGAGTCCCAGTTTTCTGACTTTCATAAGAGAATTGAGGTGTATCTAAAGGATTTAAAAACATGGAAATGATGCATCTCCTTCCACATTTAGTAGTGTCTACCTCTTATATCTAGTCTCAAAACTCCCATTTGTCAATATAAAGCAAATTGAGATCATAATATGACTTTTACTAGAAAAAGTCGCAGTTTTCTGACTTTCATAGGAGAATTGAGGTGTATCTAAAGGAATTAAAAACGTGGAAATGATGCATCTCCTTCCACATTTAGTAGTGTCTACCTCTTATTTCTAATCTCAAAACTCTCATTTGTCAATATAAAGCAAATTGGGATCATAATACGACTTTTATTAGAAAGAGTCCCTGTTTTCTGACTTTCATAAGAGAATTGAGGTGTATCTAAAGGAATTAAAAACATAGAAATGATGCATCTCCTTCCACATTTAGGAGTGTCTACCTCTTATTTCTAGTCTCAAAACTCTCATTTGTCAATATAAAGCAAATTGGGATCAGAATATGACTTTTACTAGTAAGAATCTCAGTTTTCTGATTTTCATAGGAGATTTGAGTTGGATCTAAAGGAATTAAAAACATAGAAATGATGCATCTCCTTCCACATTTAGGAGTGTCTACCTCTTATTTCTAGTCTCAAAACTCTCATTTGTCAATATAAAGCAAATTGGGATCAGAATATGACTTTTACTAGTGAGAATCTCAGTTTTCTGATTTTCATAAGAGATTTGAGTTGGATCTAAAGGAATTAGAAAACATGGAAATGATGCATCTCCTTCCACATTTAGGAGTGTCTACCTCTTATTTCTAGTCTCAATACTCCCATTTCTCCATATAAAGCAAATTGGGATCAGAACATGACTTTTACTAGAAAGAGTTCCTGCTTACTGATTTTCATAAGAGAATTGAGGTGTATCTAAATGAATTAAAAACATGGAAATGATGCATCTACTTCCAAATTTAGAATTGTCTACCTCTTATTTCTAGTCTCAAAACTCCCACTTGTCAATATAATGCCAATTGGAATCAGAAAATGACTTTTACTAGAAAGTGTCCTAGTTTTCGGATTTTCATAGGAGATTTGAGGTGGATCTAAAGGAATTAGAAAACATGGAAATGATGCATCTCCTTCCACATTAAGGAGTGTCTACGTCTTATTTCTAGTCTCAAAACTCCCACTTGTCAATATAATGCCAATTGGGTAGGTGCACTTTTACTAGAAAGAGTCCCTGTTTTCTGACTTTTATAGGAGAATTGAGGTGTATCTAAAGGAATTAAAAACATGGAAATGATGCATCTCCTTCCACATTTAGTAGTGTCTACCTCTTATTTCTAGTCTCAAAACTCTCATTTGTCAATATAAAGCAAATTGGGATCAGAATATGACTTTTACTAGTAAGAATCTCAGTTTTCTGATTTTCATAGGAGATTTGAGTTGGATCTAAAGGAATTAGAAAACATGGAAATGATGCATCTCCTTCCACATTTAGGAGTGTCTACCTCTTATTTCTAGTCTCAATACTCCCATTTGTCCATATAAAGCAAATTGGGATCAGAACATGACTTTTACTAGAAAGAGTCCCTGCTTTCTGATTTTCATAAGAGAATTGAGGTGTATCTAAATGAATTAAAAACATGGAAATGATGCATCTACTTCCACATTTAGAATTGTCTACCTCTTATTTCTAGTCTCAAAACTCCCACTTGTCAATATAAAGCAAATTGGGATCATAATACGACTTTTATTAAAAAGAGTCCCTGTTTTCTGACTTTCATCAGAGAA
>NW_006256478.1:0-2266 GCF_000478725.1 Eutrema salsugineum
ACAGCTAAACCACGGAGCTTATTTAGGATTCTCTACTTCTTATTTCTATTCTCAGAACTCCCCCTTGTCAATATAGTTCCATTTGGGATCAGAATATGACTTTTCCTTAAGAGAGTCCTAGTTTTCTGTTTTTCATAGGAGAGATTGGGTGTATCCAAAAGAATTAGGAAACATGTAAGTCATGCATCTCCTTCCACATTTAGGATTCTCTACTTCTTATTCCTACTCTCAGAACTACCCCTTGTCAATATAGTTCCATTTGGGATAAAAAGTTGACTTTTCCTAAAGAGAGTCCCAGTTTTCTGTTTTTCATATGAGAGATTAGGTGTATCCAAAGGATTACGAAAACATGTAAACGATGCATCTCCTTCCACATTTAGAAGTCTCTACTTCCTATTTCTATTCTCAGAACTCCCCCATGTCAATATAGTGATATTTGGGATCAGAATTTGACTTTTCCTAAAGAGAGTCCTAGTTTTCTGTTTTTCATAGGAGAGATTGGGTGTATCCAAAGGAATTAGAAAACATGTAAGTGATGCATCTCCTTCCACATTTAGGATTCTCTACTTCTTATTCCTACTCTCAGAACTACCCCTTGTCAATATAGTTCCATTTGGGATAAAAAGTTGACTTTTCCTAAAGAGAGTCCCAGTTTTCTGTTTTTCATATGAGAGATTAGGTGTATCCAAAGGATTACGAAAACATGTAAGCGATGCATCTCCTTCCACATTTAGAAGTCTCTACTTCCTATTTCTATTCTCAGAACTCCCCCATGTCAATATAGTGACATTTGGGATCAGAATTTGACTTTTCCTAAAGAGAGTCCTAGTTTTCTGATTTTCATAAGAGAGATTGGGTGTATCCAAAGGAATAAAAAAACATGAAAGTGATGCATCTCCTTCCAAATTTAGGATTCTCTACTTCCTATTTCTATTCTCAGAACTCCCCTTTGTCAATATAGTTCCATTTGGGATCAGAATATGACTTTTCCTAAAGAGAGTCCCAGTTTTCTGATTTTCATAAGATATATTGGGTGTATCCAAAGGAATAAGAAAACATGTAAGTGATGCATCTCCTTCCAAATTTAGGATTCTCTACTGCCTATTCTATTCTCAGAACTCCCCCTTGTCAATATAGTTCCATTTGGATTAAAAAGGTGACTTTTCCGAAAGAGAGTCCCAGTTTTCCGTTTTTCATAGGAGATATTTGGTGTGTCCAAAGGATTATGAAAACATGTAAATGATACATCTCCTTCCACAATTAGGAGTCTCTACTTCCTATTTCTATTCTCAGAACTCCCCTTTGTTAATATAGTTCCATTTGGGATCAGAATATGACTTTTCCTAAAGAGAGTCCTAGTTTTCTGTTTTTCATAGGAGAGATTGGGTGTATCCAAAAGAATAAGAAAACATGTAAGTGATGCATCTCTTCCACATTTAGGATTCTCTACTTCCTATTTCTATTCTCAGAACTCCCTTTGTCAATATAGTTCCATTTGGGATCAGAATATGACTTTTCCTAAAGAGAGTCCCAGTTTTCGGATTTTCATAAGATATATTGGGTGTATCCAAAGGAATAAGAAAACATGTAAGTGATGCATCTCCTTCCAAATTTAGGATTCTCTACTGCCTATTTCTATTCTCAGAACTCCCCCTTGTCAATATAGTTCCATTTGGATTAAAAAGGTGACTTTTCCTAAAGAGAGTCCCAGTTTTCCGTTTTTCATAGGAGATATTGGGTGTGTCCAAAGGATTATGAAAACATGTAAATGATACATCTCCTTCCACAATTAGGAGTCTCTACTTCCTATTTCTATTCTCAGAACTCCCCTTTGTTAATATAGTTCAATTTGGGATCAGAATATGACTTTTCCTAAAGAGAGTCCTAGTTTTCTGTTTTTCATAGGAGAGATTGGGTGTATCCAAAAGAATAAGAAAACATGTAAGTGATGCATCTCCTTCCACATTTAGGATTCTCTACTTCTTATTTCTATTCTCAGAACTCCCCCTTGTCAATATAGTTCCATTTGGGACCAGAATATGACTTTTCCTAAAGAAAGTCCTAGTTTTCTGATTTTCATATGAGAGATTAGGTGTATCCAAAGGATTATGAAAACATGTAAACAATGCATCTCCTTCCACATTTAGGAGTCTCTACTTCCTACTTCTATTCTCAGAACTCCCCCATGTCAATATAGTGCCATTTGGGATCAGAATATGACTTTTCCTAAAGAGAGTCCCAGTTTTATGATTTTCATAAGAGATAT
>NW_006256478.1:3294-4054 GCF_000478725.1 Eutrema salsugineum
GAAACATGTAAGTGATGCATCTCTTCCACATTTAGGATTCTCTACTTCCTATTTCTATTCTCAGAACTCCCCCTTTGTCAATATAGTTCCATTTGGGATCAGAATATGACTTTTCCTAAAGAGAGTCCCAGTTTTCTGATTTTCATAAGATATATTGGGTGTATCCAAAGGAATAAGAAAACATGTAAGTGATGCATCTCCTTCCAAATTTAGGATTCTCTACTGCCTATTTCTATTCTCAGAACTCCCCCTTGTCAATATAGTTCCATTTGGATTAAAAAGGTGACTTTTCCTAAAGAGAGTCCCAGTTTTCCGTTTTTCATAGGAGATATTGGGTGTGTCCAAAGGATTATGAAAACATGTAAATGATACATCTCCTTCCACAATTAGGAGTCTCTACTTCCTATTTCTATTCTCAGAACTCCCCTTTGTTAATATAGTTCCATTTGGGATCAGAATATGAGTTTTCCTAAAGAGAGTCCTAGTTTTCTGTTTTTCATAGGAGAGATTGGGTGTATCCAAAAGAATAAGAAAACATGTAAGTGATGCATCTCCTTCCAAATTTAGGATTCTCTACTTATTATTTCTATTCTCAGAACTCCCCTTTGTCAATATAGTTCCATTTGGGATCAGAATATGACTTTTCCTAAAGAGAGTCCCAGTTTTCTGATTTTCATAAGATATATTGGGTGTATCCAAAGGAATAATAAAACATGTAAGTGATGCATCTCCTTCCAAATTTAATATTCTCTACTGCCTA
>NW_006256478.1:4154-4764 GCF_000478725.1 Eutrema salsugineum
TAAAGAGAGTCCTAGTTTTCTGTTTTTCATATGAGAGATTAGGTGTATCCAAAGGATTACGAAAACATGTAAACGATGCATCTCCTTCCACATTTAGAAGTCTCTACTTCCTATTTCTATTCTCAGAACTCCCCCATGTCAATATAGTGATATTTGGGATCAGAATTTGACTTTTCCTAAAGAGAGTCCTAGTTTTCTGTTTTTCATAGGAGAGATTGGGTGTATCCAAAAGAATTAGGAAACATGTAAGTCATGCATCTCCTTCCACATTTAGGATTCTCTACTTCTTATTCCTACTCTCAGAACTACCCCTTGTCAATATAGTTCCATTTGGGATAAAAAGTTGACTTTTCCTAAAGAGAGTCCCAGTTTTCTGTTTTTCATATGAGAGATTAGGTGTATCCAAAGGATTACGAAAACATGTAAACGATGCATCTCCTTCCACATTTAGAAGTCTCTACTTCCTATTTCTATTCTCAGAACTCCCCCATGTCAATATAGTGACATTTGGGATCAGAATTTGACTTTTCCTAAAAAGAGTCCTAGTTTTCTGATTTTCATAAGGGAGATTGGGTGTATCCAAAGGATTACGAAAACATGTAAACAATGC
>NW_006256477.1:0-741 GCF_000478725.1 Eutrema salsugineum
TATTCCTTTAGCTACACCAAAACTCTCCTATGAAAATCAGAAAACTGGGACTCTGTTTAATTAAAGTCATATTCTGATCCAAAATGGCACTGTATTGACAAGAGGGAGTTCTGAGCATACAAATAAGAAGTAGAGACTCCTAAATGTCGAAGGAGACACATCATTTACTTGTTTTCTTATTCCTTTATCTACACCAAAACTCTCCTATGAAAATCAGAAAACTGGGACTCTTTTTAAGAAAACTCATATTCTGATCCAAAATGGCACTATATTGACAAGAGTGATTTTGAGCCTACAATTAAGAAGTAGAGACTCCTAAATGTCAAAGGAGAAGCATCATTTTACATGTTTTCATATTCCTTTAGCTACACCAAAACTCTCATATGAAAATCAGAAAACTGGGACTCTGTTTATTTAAAGTCATATTCTGATCCAAAATGGCACTGTATTGACAAGAGTGAGTTCTGAGCATACAATTAAGAAGTAGAGACTCCTAATGTCGAAGGAGACGCATCATTTACCTGTTTTGTTATTCCTTTATCTACACCCAAACTCTCCTATGAAAATCAGAAAACTGGGACTCTTTTTAAGAAAACTCATATTCTGATCCAAAATGGCACTATATTGACAAGAGGGAGTTCTGAGCATACAAATAAGAAGTAGAGACTCCTAAATGTCGAAGGAGACGCATCATTTACTTGTTTTCTTATTCCTTTAGCTACACCAGAACTCTCCTATGAA
>NW_006256477.1:5327-6035 GCF_000478725.1 Eutrema salsugineum
TCATTTACTTGTTTTCTTATTCCTTTATCTACACCAAAACTCTCCTATGAAAATCAGAAAACTGGGACTCTTTTTAAGAAAACTCATATTCTGATCCAAAATGGCACTATATTGACAAGAGTGATTTTGAGCATACCATTAAGAAGTAGAGACTCCTAAATGTCAAAGGAGAAACATCATTTACATGTTTTCATATTCCTTTATCTACACCAAAACTCTCCTATGAAAATCAGAAAACTTGGACTCTTTTTAAGAAAACTCATATTCTGATCCAAAATGGCACTGTATTGACAAGAGTGAGTTCTAAGCATACAAATAAGAAATAGAGACTCCTAAATGTCGAAGGAGACGCATCATTTACTTGTTTTCTTATTCCTTTAGCTACACCAAAACTCTCCTATGAAAATCAGAAAACTGGGACTCTGTTTATTTAAAGTCATATTCTGATCCAAAATGGCACTGTATTGACAAGAGTGAGTTCTGAGCATACAATTAAGAAGTAGAGACTCCTAAATGTCGAAGGAGACACATCATTTACTTGTTTTCTTATTCTTCTAGCTAAACCAAAACTCTCCGATGGAAATCAGAAAACTGGGACTCTGTTTAATTAAAGTCATAATCTGATCCAAAATGGCACTATATTGACAAGAGGGAGTTATGATCTTACAAATAAGAAGTAGAGACTCCTAAATCTCGAGGAGACGCATC
>NW_006256477.1:6135-7546 GCF_000478725.1 Eutrema salsugineum
GAGTGAGTTTTGAGCATACAATTAAGAAGTAGAGACTCCTAAATGTCAAAGGAGAAGCATCATTTACATGTTTTCATATTCCTTTAGCTACACCAAAACTCTCCTATGAAAATCAGAAAACTGGGACTCTGTTTATTTAAAGTCATATTCTGATCCAAAATGGCACTGTATTGACAAGAGTGAGTTCTGAGCATACAATTAAGAAGTAGAGACTCCTAAATGTCGAAGGAAACACATCATTTACTTGTTTTCATATTCTTCAAGCTAAACCAAAACTCTCCGATGGAAATCAGAAAACTGGGACTCTGTTTAATTAAAGTCATAATCTGATCCAAAATAGCACTATATTGACAAGAGGGAGTTCTGATCTTACAAATAAGAAGTAGAGACTCCTAAATCTCGAAGGAGACGCATCATTTATTTGTTTTCTTATTCCTTTAGCTACACCAAAACTCTCCTTTGAAAATCAGAAAGCTGGGACTCTTTTTTTAAGAAAACTCATATTCTGATCCAAAATGGCACTATATTGACAAGAGGGAGTTCTGAGCATACAAATAAGAAGTAAAGACTCCTAAATGTCGAAGGAGTCGCATTATTTACTTGTTTTCTTATTCCTTTATCTACACCAAAACTTTCCTATGAAAATCAGAAAACTGGGGACTCTTTTTAAGAAAACTCATATTCTGATCCAAAATGGCACTGTATTGACAGGAGTGAGTTCTAAGCATACAAATAAGAAATAGAGACTCCCTAAATGTCGAAGGAGACGCATCATTAACTTGTGTTCTTTTTCCTTCAGCTACACCAAAACTCTCATATGAAAATCACTCATATCAATATAGTGTTTTTAAGAAACTCATATTCTGATTCAAAAATGGCACTATATTGACAAGAGTGAGTTTTGAGCCTACAATTAAGAAGTAGAGACTCCTAAATGTCAAAGGAGAAGCATCATTTACATGTTTTCATATTCCTTTAGCTACACCAAAACTCTCCCTATGAAAATCAGAAAACTGGGACTCTGTTTAATTAAAGTCATATTCTGATCCAAAATGGCACTATATTGACAAGAGAAAGTTATGATCTTCCAAATAAGAAGTAGAGACTTCTAAATCTCGAAGGAGACGCATCATTTACTTGTTTTGTTATTCCTTTAGCTACACCAAAACTCTCCTTTGAAAATCAGAAAACTGGGACTCTTTTTAAGAAAACTCATATTCTGATCCAAAATGGCACTATATTGACAAGAGGGAGTTCTGAGCACACAAATAAGAAGTAGAGACTCCTAAATCTCGAAGAAGACGCATCATTTATTTGTTTTCTTATTCCTTTATCTACACCAAAACTCTCCTATGAAAATCAGAAAACTGGGACTCTGTTTAATTAAAATCATATTCTGATCCAAAATGGC
>NW_006256477.1:8184-8959 GCF_000478725.1 Eutrema salsugineum
AGGGAGTTATGATCTTACAAATAAGAAGTAGAGACTCCTAAATCGTCGAAGGAGACGCATCATTTACATGTTTTGATATTCCTTTATCTACACCAAAACTCTCCTATGAAAATCAGAAAACTGAGACTCTTTTTAAGAAAACTCATATTCTGATCCAAAATGGCACTGTATTGACAAGAGTGAGTTCTAAGCATACAAATAAGAAATAGAGACTCCTAAATGTCGAAGGAGACGCATCATTTACTTGTTTTCTTATTCCTTTAGCTACACCAAAACTCTCCTTTGAAAATCAGAAAACTGGGACTCTTTTTAAGAAAACTCATATTCTGATCCAAAATGGCACTATATTGACAAGAGTGAGTTTTGAGCATACAATTAAGAAGTAGAGACTCCTAAATGTCAAAGGAGAAACATCATTTACATGTTTTCATATTCCTTTAGCTACACCAAAACTCTCCTATGAAAATCAGAAAACTGGGACTCTGTTTAATTAAAGTCATATTCTGATCCAAAATGGCACTATATTGACAAGAGAGAGTTATGATCTTACAAATAAGAAGTAGAGACTCCTAAATCTCGAAGGAGACGCATCATTTATTTGTTTTCTTATTCCTTTAGCTACACCAAAACTCTCCTTTGAAAATCAGAAAGCTGAGACTCTTTTTTTAAGAAAACTCATATTCTGATCCAAAAT
This sequence comes from Eutrema salsugineum, assembly GCF_000478725.1. Lineage (NCBI taxonomy): Eukaryota > Viridiplantae > Streptophyta > Magnoliopsida > Brassicales > Brassicaceae > Eutrema > Eutrema salsugineum. The sequence continues at coordinate 8,879 of NW_006256477.1, forward strand.
GGAACTATATTGACAAGAGGGAGTTCTGAGCATACAAATAAGAAGTAAAGACTCCTAAATTCGAAACTGGAAGTCAATCAC
>NW_006256476.1:0-3625 GCF_000478725.1 Eutrema salsugineum
GTTTGGATAACAAAGTGAAATGGTAACAAGCAGGAATTTTGCCGAAGCAATGCAACAATAGTGAAAATAAAGCACTTTGAAAGACAAGTAAAACACTAGTCGATGTAAAACGAGTGAATGAAAAACTAGCCGAAGTGAAAACAAAGCTAGAGATAGCTAATGGCAGCGGAACCAAAAAAATATTAAGAAAATGTGTAAGTGTAGTGTATATGTACCTACTCCCCCTCTTTTAGGAGAGGGGACAGCTGAACCCATCCGAGGATGGCTGCCTACGTACCCTTTGTAGGGATCAAGCCATCCCGTAGTTCATGTTTGTCGCGATGCATTTCTAGTGATAGTATTTCTTCAGATCCAGAGTTAAAATCGAGCTCCGGATTATAGATTTCGTGGCTTTGTACTGCTCGTCTAAAATCTTCATTTCTTCCTCATTCACGACGAAGTCCGATGATCGATGCAGAGTGTCCTGGATTGTTTGAGGCGTGTTCAGCGCCATCTCCCGTCGAAACACCAATTTGTACCACAAGGATCGCTTTAGGGCTTCAAGGGCGGCCTTGTCACTTATTCCTTCTACTTTGGACACAACATCTTTGAACCTTGCCATGTAATTCCAAAGCGGTTCGTTCGGTCCTTGAGATAATGTCCATAAATCAGCGTCGGAGGTTCCTCGGTCCATGAACATCGAGTATTGTTTAAGGAATAAAGTGGAGAGCTGTTGGAAACTGTAGATTGAATTGCGCTCCTGTCTTGAGAACCATTCCAGTGCGGCTCCTTTGAGGTGTTCGACAAACAGTATGCAAAAACTGGCATCCCTCTCCTGCTCGTTTAAATTGGCCGCCCATTAATCTATCTTGAAAGCACCCTAATCTACCTATCTAAAGCCGCTTAAATGACTACTCACTGATCATAACGAGCTCACTAAGTCCTTTGCAAGACGTGTAGCTAGTCATGATAAGGAGTTTGATGCTTGATGATAAAAGAAATGAAGAAAGAACAAGATTCTGATGCAAAAACGAGATATCGGATTAGATTAATCAGGTTTCACAAAAGAGGCAAGTTTTTAGAGCTAAAACAGATAAGAGATAAGATGATTAGGTTTTTGGTCCTAAAATGTATTTATAGCAAAGGGAAAGTGTCGCGGGTCAGCCCGAAACAAACCGGGTACTGAGCCGCCTTCTTGGGTTGATGGGTGAGTGCCACGGTGTGTCGGAGAGTGAAGCCGAGGTCTTCATGTCGAGGAGTGCACGTGAGTCAGGATTCAAATGAAGATCTCGTGAAGAACACGTCAAGAACATGCATGAACCCTAGTCTTTGATCTATCTTCACGTGTGTGTTCTTGAGCCGTCTTGTTCTTGATTCTGGGTTTGTGACAAGGGACCTTGGGATATTATGCCGAGGGGCTTGGTAGTCGAGGGGTTCGGGAGAACAGAGTCCGGCATGCACCGCCGAGGTCATTACACCGAGTGCCACGTTCAACATTTAGTCGTTTCCAGCTTCACTTCTTACGTGTGCATGCCCTGATCCCAACATGCCGAGGCATCAGCACGAGGTCTAGTCCCAGAATACTCCCAAGATATGAGCCTTGACTTGGGCGATGTCGAGGTAATGACGCCGAGCCCTGAGAAAATACTTAGCGCGTATCGCAACTCATTTGGGCTCGTATCGACCATATTGCCCTTCCGGAAATAGTAACTTTCAACACACGACTCAAATTTCTCTGAGACCAGTTCCATAGTCAAGATGACTCAATAAGCTCGAACTTTGGTGAAGGAACCGTCGGAGCTTGGGAAGTGGAAGGCTTCCTGGATTTCACATCTTTGCACCGCATCGGATTCACCGGAAAATAAGCTTTTGAACCAATGTGAACTCCGGAGACCTTATCTTTTGAACCACTCCTCCGAACTGAGCGATTCCAACTCCCCCTGAGAAGTTCCTTCATAGATCTCAAACTTTGATGAAGACAAGACAGGCTAGTTTGGTCCGGAAAGGCTCCGTCCGCCGTGATCTTTGGAATCCGCCGTTCTGTTCTCGGATGCGCGTAATGCTGGTGCATCTTCCGGAAGCTGTACTTTTCTCCTCACTGGTCCGAATTGGATGATTCCAACTGCTCTGGAATCTTTTCTTGATTTTCTCCAACTTTGATGAAGACTCCGCCAACTGATTCGGACCGGAAGGTTCCCCGGATTGCTGATCTTTGAAATGCGCGGGCAAAGACAGGTTTTGGTCGAGAAAAGCTTCCCGCGGTAAGGAAAATGACCGAGGGCTATGTACCGCGGTAAGCTTTTTAGCCGTAAAATTCTCTCGCCTCGGCCAAAAACTTAACCCGTGGTATTTTGCACCCGATACTCGACCCAGGCTGATTTTGGTCGATAGGAAAGGGTTTTGGTCGGTAATGAGCGCTCGGTAAGCTTTTTGGCCGAGGTTTCTGTCCAGCCGGTACGAGTTTTGGCTGAGAAATTCCTCCAAGCGGTTTTCACCATTTTTGACCCTTTTCTTCACCGTTTTCTTTTCTGCTCCTCTTCTTAAGCTCCAAATGGCTCCCAAAGCACCTGATAAAGACTTCAAAACATGCAAAACTCTTTGGGACCTAATGCAAGCCCTAAATCCTATTTTGATGCCTAAAGACTCAATTTACATGGGAAAACACATGATGAGGATTCTAAAATGCACTCTAAATGATATAAAATATAAACATATCAACGGGATTCTGACCTTTCCCGGCTCGGGAATCCTAGCCACCGTGATACTAGCCGTGAACGGTGTTCTTTGAGTTTCTTCGAGCATTCGATCAATCTCCGGTGCAGCGCTTATTGCGTTGTGTACTTGGGATTTTATGGCTCGGATCTCAGCGACTGTCTGAGCCATAGAGACTTGGAGTTCTTCCATCTCCTAAGTTTGGGCGCAGGTCATTCTTCTTGGCTTACCAAGTTGCCTTTGCTCCTCTCTTCTTGGCTCGTCCTCGAAATCCACTTGCTCGACCCATCGAAGATTCTACTCTTCCTCGGTTAGGTTGTTTTCATGGCTCAGGTCGACATTTCCATCAGTCTGGATTCCGTTAAGCGCCGAGGCAAGTTCATCGCGAGTGATTCTCTGAGCCGAGCCGGTTTGCTGGGGATCCCTGTTCCCCTCTCTCTGTTGGGCGTCCAAATCGATGACGTTCGCAGTACCTTCGTCTCCTGGATTCCTAATATTTCGGCGAAGCGGAGGCGGATCGGTGATGTTTGACTGGGTCGCTGCTGGAGTTTGTTCGTCGAAGGGGCGAAACATCGGGGGTGTCCTAGGATTCCTCGTGCGGTCGCCAATTGTTCCTACAAGGGTTGAGAGGTCGAAGCGTCTCCTAACTCCATCCGTCAGGTCGGAGATTCTGGCTCTCCAAGTTGGGTGTCTCCTTTCAGTTGCCATTGCATCGAGCCGTTCTATGATCGCTTCTTTTCTCTTGTCCTGCTCCTCGATCTTCTTCATCAGGGTGGACAGCATGCTCCTCATCTCGTCCTGAGTTTCAGTGGTTGTCATCGCATTCGCTAGGGGAACATCCTTCTCCGTGTTGTGGTCGTTGCTGTTCTCGTCTCCGGGTGCGTCGGTCGTCATCTTCTTTGGATCTCAAGCTCTTGACGATATTCAGTAAGAT
>NW_006256475.1:0-3623 GCF_000478725.1 Eutrema salsugineum
GAAATGAAGCATCTCCTTCCACATTTAGTAGTTTCTACCTCTTATTTCAAGTCTCAAAACTCTCACTTGTCAATATAATGTCAATTGGGATCAGAATATGACTTTTACTAGAAAGAGTCCCTGTTTTCTGATTTTCATAGGAGAATTAAGGTGTATCTAAAGGAATTAGAAAACAAGGAAATGATGCATCTCCTTCCACATATAGCAGTTTCTACCTCTTATTTCAAGTCTCAAAACTCCCACTTGTCAATATAATGCCAATTGGGATCAGAATATGGCTTTTACTAGAAAGAGTCCCACTTATTTCAAGTCTCAAAACTCCCACTTGTCAATATAATGCCAATTCGGATCAGAATATGTCTTTTACTGGAAACCTTCCACTGTTTTCTGATTTTCATAGGAGATTTGAGGTGTATCTAAAGGAATTAGAGAACTTGGAAATGAAGCATCTCCTTCCACATTTAGTAGGTTCTACCTCTTATTTCAAGTCTCAAAACTCTCACTTGTCAATATAATGTCAATTGGGATCAGAATATGACTTTTACTAGAAAGAGTCCCTGTTTTCTGATTTTCATAGGAGAATTAAGGTGTATCTAAAGGAATTAGAAAACATGGAAATGATGCATCTCCTTCCACATTTAGCAGTGTCTACCTCTTATTTCAAGTCTCAAAACTCCCACTTGTCAATATAATAACAATTGGGATCAGAATATGACTTTTCCTAGAAAGAATCACAGTTTTCTGATTTTCATAGGAGATTTGAGGTGTATCTAAAGGAATTAGAAAACTTGGAAATGATACATCTCCTTCGACATTTAGTAGTGTCTACATCTTATTTCAAGTCTCAAAACGCCCACTTGTCAATATAATGTCAATTGGGATCAGAATATGACTTTTACTAGAAAGAGTCCCTGTTTTCTGATTTTCATAGGAGAATTAAGGTGTATCTAAAGGAATTAGAAAACAAGGAAATGATGCATCTCCTTCCACATTTAGCAGTTTCTACCTCTTATTTCAAGTCTCAAAACTCCCACTTGTCAATATAATGCCAATTGGGATCAGAATATGACTTTTACTAGAAAGAGTCTCACTTATTTCAAGTCTCAAAACTCCCACTTGTCAATATAATGCCAATTCGGATCAGAATATGTCTTTTACTGGAAACCTTCCACTGTTTTCTGATTTTCATAGGAGATTTGAGGTGTATCTAAAGGAATTAGAGAACTTGGAAATGAAGCATCTCCTTCCACATTTAGTAGGTTCTACCTCTTATTTCAAGTCTCAAAACTCTCACTTGTCAATATAATGTCAATTGGGATCAGAATATGACTTTTACTAGAAAGAGTCCCTGTTTTCTGATTTTCATAGGAGAATTAAGGTGTATCTAAAGGAATTAGAAAACATGGAAATGATGCATCTCCTTCCACATTTAGCAGTGTCTACCTCTTATTTCAAGTCTCAAAACTCCCACTTGTCAATATAATAACAATTGGGATCAGAATATGACTTTTACTAGAAAGAATCCTAGTTTTCTGATTTTCATAGGAGATTTGAGGTGTATCTAAAGGAATTAGAAAACTTGGAAATGATGCATCTCCTTCGACATTTAGTAGTGTCTACATCTTATTTCAAGTCTCAAAACGCCCACTTGTCAATATAATGCCAATTGGGATCATAATATGACTTTTAGGATCAGATATGACTTTTACAGAAAGAGTCCCTGTTTTTTTGATTTTCATAGGAGAATTAAGGTTATCTAAGGAATAGACACATGGAACTGATGCATCTCCTTCCACATTTAGCAGTTTCTACCTCTTATTTCAAGTCTCAAACTCCCACTTGTCAATATAATGCCAATTGGGATCAGAATATGACTTTTACTAGAAAAAGTCTCACTTATTTCAAGTCTCAAGACTCCTACTGTCATATAATGCCAATTCGGATCAGGATATGTCTTTTACTGGAAACCCTTCACTGTTTTCTGATTTTCATAGGAGATTTGAGGTGTATCTAAAGGACTTAGAGAACTCGAAATGAAGCATCTCCTTCCACATTTAGTAGTTTCTACCTCTTATTTCAAGTCTCAAAACTCTCACTTGTCAATATAATGTCAATTGGGATCAGAATATGACTTTTACTAGAAAGAGTCCCTGTTTTCTGATTTTCATAGGAGAATTAAGGTGTATCTAAAGGAATTAGAAAACATGGAAATGATGCATCTCCTTCCACATTTAGCAGTGTCTACCTCTTATTTCAAGTCTCAAAACTCCCACTTGTCAATATAATAACAATTGGGATCAGAATATGACTTTTACTAGAAAGAATCCCAGTTTTCTGATTTTCATAGGAGATTTGAGGTGTATCTAAAGGAATTAGAAAACTTGGAAATGATGCATCTCCTTCGACATTTAGTAGTGTCTACATCTTATTTCAAGTCTCAAAACGCCCACTTGTCAATATAATGCCAATTGGGATCATAATATGACTTTTACTAGAAAGAGTCCCTGTTTTCTGATTTTCATAGGAGATTTGAGGTGTATCTAAAGGAATTAGAAAACTTGGAAATGATGCATCTCCTTCGACATTTAATAGTGTCTACATCTTATTTCAAGTCTCAAAACGCCCACTTGTCAATATAATGCCAATTGGGATTAGAACATGACTTTTACTAGAAAGAGTCCCACTTATTTCAAGTCTCAAAACTCCCACTTGTCAATATAATGCCAATTCGGATCAGAATATGTCTTTTAATGGAAACCTTCCACTGTTTTCTGATTTTCATAGGAGATTTGAGGTGTATCTAAAGGAATTAGAGAACTTGGAAATGAAGCATCTCCTTCCACATTTAGTAGTTTCTACCTCTTATTTCAAGTCTCAAAACTCTCACTTGTCAATATAATGTCAATTGGGATCAGAATATGACTTTTACTAGAAAGAGTCCCTGTTTTCTGATTTTCATAGGAGAATTAAGGTGTATCTAAAGGAATTAGAAAACAAGGAAATGATGCATCTCCTTCCACATATAGCAGTTTCTACCTCTTATTTCAAGTCTCAAAACTCCCACTTGTCAATATAATGCCAATTGGGATCAGAATATGACTTTTACTAGAAAGAGTCTCACTTATTTCAAGTCTCAAAACTCCCACTTGTCAATATAATGCCAATTCGGATCAGAATATGTCTTTTACTGGAAACCTTCCACTGTTTTCTGATTTTCATAGGAGATTTGAGGTGTATCTAAAGGAATTAGAGAACTTGGAAATGAAGCATCTCCTTCCACATTTAGTAGTTTCTACCTGTTATTTCAAGTCTCAAAACTCTCACTTGTCAATATAATGTCAATTGGGATCAGAATATGACTTTTACTAGAAAGAGTCCCTGTTTTCTGATTTTCATAGGAGAATTAAGGTGTATCTAAAGGAATTAGAAAACATGGAAATGATGCATCTCCTTCCACATTTAGCAGTGTCTACCTCTTATTTCAAGTCTCAAAACTCCCACTTGTCAATATAATAACAATTGGGATCAGAATATGACTTTTACTAGAAAGAATCCCAGTTTTCTGATTTTCATAGGAGATTTGAGGTGTATCTAAAGGAATTAGAAAACTGGAAATGATGCAT
>NW_006256474.1:0-3620 GCF_000478725.1 Eutrema salsugineum
AGAGCGCAGGGCGCAAGACTCAGGGCTTAGGGCTTACGGTATGGAATGTGGTTAGTTTTTATTAATCTAGAGGTAGAATGTAATGAGGTACTTTAAAAATAGAGCGACGAGAATTATTTTCTTTATTTACTATATGTATTAAAAATTTTAATATTTTTTTACGGATTAATTCACTAATTATGAGATATTTTTAAATATTTTACATAGCTTGTTCTAATACTTATATACATTTTACTTAAATTTGGGAACTAGACTGTGGATGTTCAGATCCCTATTTGTCTTTGATTATCCATGCAAATAGGGGTTAGCCATGATGTATATAGAGTTTTTCAAAAATTAATTGATGAAAAATAATAAAATTGCAAAATAACATTCAAAAACTAGTTTAATTTAATATTTATCTAGTGTTAAAATGATGTTAGGTCTTTAAGAAATAAAATAAAGAGAATTAGTTTTTTTATTTACTATATTTATTCATAAAATTGAATTTTCAGAGGGATTAGTTCACTGATTTTGAAGTATTTCTAAAAATTTTAGTTATCCCGTATTAATACCTAAATACATCCTATATGGAGATAGTAAATAGATTACAGAGGTTTAGGTTTCTACTTGTCCTTAAATATCTAAAAAGTTGAGATCTCATAAAAGTTATCCAACTAATAGATGATGTATATAGAGTTACATAAAATTACTTGTTAAAAATAATTAATTTACCCAATAACATTCAAAATAAGTTTAGTTATACAAAGTTTAGGATTTAAAGATTTTATCGACAAGAATATTTTTAAATTATTAATATTAATCAAGAGTTAAAATATGATTAGATATTTTAGAATTAAGATGGAATTAACATTAAAAATATTCAATTTTAAGAATTTAAGGCTTATGGTTACATCGCAGGGCATAGGGTTAGGGCAGAGGGCTTAGGGTTAGGGCGCAGGGCGCAGGCTTAGGGTGCAGGGCGCAGGGCTTAGGGCTTACGGTATGGAATGTGGTTAGTTTTTATTAATCTAGAGGTAGAATGTAATGAGGTACTTTAAAAATAGAGCGACGAGAATTATTTTCTTTATTTACTATATGTATTAAAAATTTTAATATTTTTTTACGGATTAATTCACTAATTACGAGATATTTTTAAATATTTTACATAGCTTGTTCTAATACTTATATACATTTTACTTAAATTTGGGAACTAGACTGTGGATGTTCAGATCCCTATTTGTCTTTGATTATCCATGCAAATAGGGGTTAGCCATGATGTATATAGAGTTTTTCAAAAATTAATTGATGAAAAATAATAAAATTGCAAAATAACATTCAAAAACTAGTTTAATTTAATATTTATCTAGTGTTAAAATGATGTTAGGTCTTTAAGAAATAAAATAAAGAGAATTAGTTTTTTTATTTACTATATTTATTCATAAAATTGAATTTTCAGAGGGATTAGTTCACTGATTTTGAAGTATTTCTAAAAATTTTAGTTATCCCGTATTAATACCTAAATACATCCTATATGGAGATAGTAAATAGATCACAGAGGTTTAGGTTTCTACTTGTCCTTAAATATCTAAAAAGTTGAGATCTCATAAAAGTTATCTAACTAATAGATGATGTATATAGAGTTACATAAAATTACTTGTTAAAAATAATTAATTTACCCAATAACATTCAAAATAAGTTTAGTTATACAAAGTTTAGGATTTAAAGATTTTATCGACAAGAATATTTTTAAATTATTAATATTAATCAAGAGTTAAAATATGATTAAATATTTTAAAATTAAGATGGAATTAACATTAAAAATATACAATTTTAAGAATTAAGGCTTACGGTAGATCGCAGGGCATAGGGTTAGGGCATAGGGCTTAGGGTTAGGGCGCAGGGTTTAGGGCGCAGGGCGCAGGGCTCAGGGCGAAGGGCTTAGAGCGCAGGGCGCAGGACTTATGGCTTACGGTATGGAATGTAGTTAAGTTAGTTTATATTAATCTAGAGGTAGAATGTAATGAGGTACTTTAAAAATAGAGTGACGAGAATTATATTCTTTATTTACTATATGTATTAAAAATATTAAAAATTTTTTACGGATTAATTCACTAAGTACGAGATATTTTTAAATATTTTACATAGCTTGTTCTAATACTTATATACATTTTACTTAAATTTGGGAACTAGACTGTGGATGTTCAGATCCCTATTTGTCTTTGATTATCCATGCAAATAGGGGTTAGCCATGATGTATATAGAGTTTTTCAAAAATTAATTGATGAAAAATAATAAAATTGCAAAATAACATTCAAAAACTAGTTTAATTTAATATTCATCTAGTGTTAAAATGATGTTAGGTCTTTAAGAAATAAAATAAAGAGAATTAGTTTTTTTATTTACTATATTTATTCATAAAATTGAATTTTCAGAGGGATTAGTTCACTGATTTTGAAGTATTTCTAAAAATTTTAGTTATCCCGTATTAATACCTAAATACATCCTATATGGATATAGTAAATAGATTACAGAGGTTTAGGTTTCTATTTGTCCTTAAATATCTAAAAAGTTGAGATCTCATAAAAGTTATCCAACTAATAGATGATGTATATAGAGTTACATAAAATTACTTGTTAAAAATAATTAATTTACCCAATAACATTCAAAATAAGTTTAGTTATACAAAGTTTAGGATTTAAAGATTTTATCGACAAGAATATTTTTAAATTATTAATATTAATCAAGAGTTAAAATATGATTAGATATTTTAGAATTAAGATGGAATTAACATTAAAAATATTCAATTTTAAGAATTTAAGGCTTATGGTTAGATCGCAGGGCATAGGGTTAGGGCAGAGGGCTTAGGGTTAGGGCGCAGGGCGCAGGCTTAGGGTGCAGGGCGCAGGGCTTAGGGCTTACGGTATGGAATGTGGTTAGTTTTTATTAATCTAGAGGTAGAATGTAATGAGGTACTTTAAAAATAGAGCGACGAGAATTATTTTCTTTATTTACTATATGTATTAAAAATTTTAATATTTTTTTACGGATTAATTCACTAATTATGAGATATTTTTAAATATTTTACATAGCTTGTTCTAATACTTATATACATTTTACTTAAATTTGGGAACTAGACTGTGGATGTTCAGATCCCTATTTGTCTTTGATTATCCATGCAAATAGGGGTTAGCCATGATGTATATAGAGTTTTTCAAAAATTAATTGATGAAAAATAATAAAATTGCAAAATAACATTCAAAAACTAGTTTAATTTAATATTTATCTAGTGTTAAAATGATGTTAGGTCTTTAAGAAATAAAATAAAGAGAATTAGTTTTTTTATTTACTATATTTATTCATAAAATTGAATTTTCAGAGGGATTAGTTCACTGATTTTGAAGTATTTCTAAAAATTTTAGTTATCCCGTATTAATACCTAAATACATCCTATATGGAGATAGTAAATAGATCACAGAGGTTTAGGTTTCTACTTGTCCTTAAATATCTAAAAAGTTGAGATCTCATAAAAGTTATCCAACTAATAGATGATGTATATAGAGTTACATAAAATTACTTGTTAAAAATAATTAATTTACCCAATAACATTCAAAATAAGTTTAGTTATACAAAGTTAGGAT
>NW_006256473.1:0-4053 GCF_000478725.1 Eutrema salsugineum
ATGAATCTACTCTCATGCAATATGTACAACTTAGAAGAGATGAGATCCATAATATGGTCTATAAACTTAGAAATCCTAATCGATATGTATGCCTATCGAAAAGTCCTCAAACAACTTGACTCTCTGGGACAAATCTACATGATGCAATGGATGATAAAAGAAATGAAAGAATGCAAAAGATGAAACAGAAAAGTTAATTAGATAGAAAGGAGAAAGAACAATGGATCAGGGGAAGAATCCCCATCTCCATTGCCTAACCCTAGAAAAACAAAGTTTGGTGGCTCAAAATCTCATTACAGGAGCACACACCCGTTTAGGGCTGCTAAGAAATGTATTTATAGGTCCTAAGGTCTTTCAGGTCTCATTTAGGGCTTCTCTGAAGAGGAATAGCAAAGTGGACTTTGATGTTGGGCCTTGTAGCTCATCATTAGGTCCACCAGAGGTGAGAGTCTTCCAGGGCAGGTAAAACATAGTTTTTCCGCGGGTGAGAGTCCTTCCGGAGCCGGTGAATTTGGTCAAGTTGTTCTCCATGTATCTTTTGATTGCACCGTTGGATCTTCGTGATGTAAAGTGCTATGGAAAGCTGGTTGTCTCCTCTTGATTTTCTCCAAATTTGAGCTGGAGGCAGATGGTGAAAAAGTCTTTATTTGAGGCTGAACTTCTGACGGTCTGACTTTGAGCTGAAAATGTGGATTTCTTCTATTTTGCCATCAATTTGCTTAAGTTTCCTGAAAAGAGCCTTTAAACTATGAATACATAGAAATCATAATAAAAAATTCCTAAAAATGATTTATACCTTTGAAAAAGCATTTGATATCAATGGTGAAAATGGGTACAAATACGGTGTTATCAACTCCCCTAGACTTAGACTTTGTTTGTCCTCAAACAAAACAATATCAAATCTGGAAAAATATCATTCAACAAAAATGAGAGGGAACTCAAAAATATCAGCAACCATACTTCTAGACCTTAATTATGGACAATGCATCAATAAGATCAAGTCTAGAAAATTCTCACCAAAATACAAACATAACTCGTCCGTTAATCCGTCATGCGAAAATCCACACACGTAGAACAAACTTCTAGTCAACTAGCTCTTAACATTCATTAAAGGTTTCAATGATTCTCATCAAAAGGATATTAAACAAGGCATTCAAGGTTAGTTATCAAAAAGCTTTTTAATCGTAAGGCTTGATGTGTTTAAGGTTACCTTTTTCTGGAGAGACAGAACATTATGCAAAACAGCAAGAGAGGATGGAACTGTCAATGGCCCCACAGTTTTCAGTCACATTCTCCTTGCTTCAAGATTTCTGATCTTCTTTCTTAAAGTTCTCCTTGTAACTCCCCCAGGCTTGGATCTTTGTCCAGGTTGTGGATCCATAACTCCTTAGGTGAATACCTATTGCCTTGGCTCAAATGATTTCGGCTTTTAAGACTCTTTAGGCTCTTGGTTTCCTTTCTTTTCTTTCTTTTTCTCTTTTTTTTTTGGGAAAGGAGAAACCGCCTTTTGACTTAGAGTCTTAGTGAGCACGAAAATTACCTTTAAGAATGAGCTTTTTGAGACATCATGAGGCTTGCTAAGATTGCATGGTACACTTCCTTCCCGGTTGCATTCAGTCCTTCTCTTGAGTGACTGAAAACTATTTTGTTCCTCCCTCTCCGACGTTTTTGCACATATCTGTCGATATAAACTTAAGAGAGAATGTATGAGGTTTGAACATAAAGGTTTGGGTTAAGGGTAAGGTAACAGCTAAAGATGAACTGGCCATCTAGGACAACAAAGAATGGTAACTGATAACACCTGATTTTGACCACTTTTCACCATTGATTTCAAATATTTTTTCAAAGGTTTTAATCAGTTTTAGGAACTTTTATTATGATTTCCATGTATTTGTAGTTTCAAGGCTCTTTTCAGGAAACTTAGGGAAAATGATGGCAAGATGGAAGAAATCCACTTTTTCAGCTCAGAGTCAGACCGTCAGAAATGAAGACTTTATCACCGTCTGATCCATCTCAAATTAGGAAAAACTCCAGAGGAGACAACCAGCTTTCCTTATCACTTTACATCACAAAGATCCAACGATGCAATCAAAAGATACATGGAGAACAAATTGACCTAGTTCACCAGTCCCAGAAGACTCTCACCCGCGGGAAACACATGTTTTACCTGCCCTGGAAGACTATCCCTTAGGACGAGCCACAAGGCCCAACATCAAAAACCCACTTCGCCATTCCTCTAAATGAGACCTGGAAGACCTTAGGACCTATAAATACATTGTTTAGCAGCCGTAAACGGGTGTGTGCTCCTGTAATGAGATTTTTAGCCACCCAAATCTGTTTTTCTAGGGTTAGGCGATGGAGATGGGGATTTTTCCCCGGATCCATTGTTCTTTCTCCTTTTTATCTTATTAACTTTTCTGTTTCATTATTTTGCATTCTTCTATGTCTTTCATCATTTATTGCATCACGTAGATTAGTCCCAGAAAGCCAAGTTGTTTGAAGATATCGACAAGCATATATATCGATTAGGGTTTCTATTGTTCTAGACCATATCATGGATCTCATCTTTTCTAAGTTGTTCATAAACCGTGAGAGTAGATTCAGGACCTATTCTCTGAGCCTACGATCGATCAGAGCCACGAGAGTGTTGTATCAGATCATCCGTACCTAACTTCAGAAGAACATAGTCGCTATAGGAGTCGAAAGCTACCTATAGAGAAGATGTGAGCAGACAAATTCAATGTCTAATGCATGATCTTAAGTTTAGCATGCGAGCGAGAGTTAATTGCTAGATCTAAGTGATTAGTTGATTAAGGTGACAAGAGTTGGTTAATCATACATATGTCTATTCTAGTTCCATGCAGATTCCCATAAAAAGATGAAGATAAATCGCCCGGAAGCTAATTGAAAATGCCATCATACATCGATTAGAGTAAACCGGAGAAGTCTAAGTCGCAACCTATGAGTTTAAGAGTCTTTAGTTTGAGTCGATATGCTTTAGATATTCTTTTAACAATTCATCCTACATTGCATCTTATTTCCTGTGAATATTAGATTAGGTTTAGTTTAGGATCTTAACCAAAAACCCCAAAACTTTTATTGGTTTATGACTTTGCTTACTTCCCAGTTTGTTGTTTCTCGCAGATTAGACATCCTTCATGTGGATCGACACCCTAAGTCCTACAACGTACATCTGTGCACTTGCAGACACTAGGGTTTTATAAATTTATAACTTTTGGAGGACCAGCGGGCTTGTTAAAAAACAACCCTAGGCCCGCAAGCCCATCAAGTTTTTGGCGCCGTTGCCTGGGAGGATTTTAGTCTATGGAGGTCTAAACCTGAGAGGTTGAAGCCACAGAAGACTATATATATGTCGAGTTTCTGCCAAAGCAACATAGGAAGTAAACCAAATTCATAAACACCCTAACTTTTTGTTTTTCTGCTTATTCTTTCTTCTGTTTTCCCTAGTTTCAGAAATTTTTGAAGCATGGATCATCCAAGAAGAAACCCTGATCCCGAGAGAAGGTCTTGCGACCTGTGTGAAGCTCCTTGCGCATGTGAATCACCATCTAGGCGTGATTTTGATCATCATCTTCGGAACCCTTATCTGAACCACCACATTGAGACTCGCGACCTCCACACCATCGAGATGAACCCTATTCGCCACACTTGGTGAATCGTCGACCATCTCATCCTCTTCCTTATCAGATTCTACACCAGAAGGCTGAGGCTGATCGATTTAGGCTCCAACTAGATCGATTAGATACCACACTAAATGAGTTTCTTGATCTACAAGCCATTGCTGAATCTAACCTTTGTTTGAAACTAGATTCAATGTCCTCTGGTTTTAGCAGGAAGTTTGAATCTCTCTCTAATCGTTTGGAGACTCTGAAGGAACAAAAACTCAAGGATAATGCAATTCTAGAGCAGAGACTTAAAGATGTTGAAGAAGGAGAGGCAAAAAATGCAATTGCTCTCCACCGTGCACTTAGGGAACAAAGAGGCTGCAATGTCCTAATCGAAGACTTGGAGAGAGATTTCAAAGACAGCAAG
>NW_006256473.1:4153-15909 GCF_000478725.1 Eutrema salsugineum
TACTCTGATGGAGACAAGATAGAGATGAGTGAAGAGATGGAAAAGATCACAAACAAGAAAAATAGCTTGATGCTACTTTAGACAAAGTTGTGTATGCTTTAGATGAAGTAGAAGAGAAAGTTGAAAATCTTTCTAAAGATCATAAGGAGTATGATCTGAACTCTGGAATCAATGATTTGCATACCCAAGAAGTGCCTGACAACCACTGGAAACAAGAAAACAACAATGGAGAAGAAGCGATCGAAGAAGCAAGCATGGAGAGCCGGAGGAAGCTGACCGCGGCTGCGAGCACTTCACCCGCGGCCAGAGTCACTTCCACCGTGGCTCCGAGCTCCTCACCCGCGGTGGAGCATGACTTCTCAGATTGGGAGAGCTTTCAACCTCTTTCTGAAACATGTTCATCAGAAAACCAACTTCATGTGACCAGACCTAGGTTGTTTGGTCAAGCTGTCTTATCAGTCACTGCACAAGCATCAAAGGAAAATGAAGAATCCAACACTTATGAATCTTGCAATATGGTTTACACTTGTGACAATGAGCTTCAAGAGCAATTCTCAGAAGATGAAGAGTATGGTTTGTTTATAAAAGATCCAAACCCTGGGGACGATTCATCTGATGACAACATAGAACCAATTACCAAGAGCATATCCAGAGAGAGACTAATCAAATTCAACAAGTTTGTGAAGTCCATTCCTCTCTACCATGGGTTCGACGAGATCTGGAAGCAAGGCTACCTTCAAGTTTTCTTCAGATATAACAAGGAGACTAAGGAGAACATCTCTACATATTTAGAAGGGGCAGGTATCTATCTTTTACTAGATCATCACCTGATGCAGCTGTTTACAGGATCCATCTCAAAGATCCCCAAGAAGCCAGTGACTACACAAACAAGATCAGCAAAGAAGCACTTCAAGAGTTCAATCAAGTAGTTCAAACTCTGCCCAAAGGAATTTCTTTTGCCAAAGCATGTAGAGACCACATGATAGGCCACTTCTTTTGTGACAGCAAAGAATCAATCCAATAGATGAAAGACTTTTTCACACACGCCCAAGAAGGTAGACCAGTTCGAACTCTGCACAAAGTTCAAGCCAAAGATCAATTTCTTATCTCTTGTGACATTAGAGGTGAAAGATTCCTCAATATTCTTTGTGATTCTGGAGCTTGCATTAACATGATGTCCAAAACAACTGCTTTGAGACATGGAATTAAGCACATCTCAAGTACCAAGACAAAGATTAGCTTAGCAGATGATTCAAATGCAATACCAAGAGGAATAGCCCGAGACATTCCTCTAAGGATTGGATATTGCATTGCACATGTCGATCTATACATAGTGAAGACCAAATATGACTCTTATCCATTTATTCTTGGATGGCCTTTCTTAGCAACTTCTGGAGCCATCATGGATTGGCCCAACAGGAGAGTTTCTTTTGCTAATATCGACAAGGACATCTACTTTGAAGCTACATCACTTAAGAGCAAAAGAGGAGAGCATAAAGCCCAAGCATTTGAACCAGAAGAACTCTAGAGTGATGAAGAACCTGCAAGACAGAACATGAGGATTTTGAAAAGGACTTGTCTTAGGAAAAGATCCTATTTGAACTAAGTCTTTTTCTTTGCAAAGTCTAGCTAAGGACTATAAACCAAAGCGCTTGATGGGTTGCAACCCATTTAGGTACTTATTTGCTTCTGTTTAGCTTTCTTTTTCTATTAAAGTTTTGTTTTTCTTATTTTAGACAGGCTTTATTATGCCACAAAAAAAGAGAGAAAAGGAGCTGACCGCGGCCAAAAGAGGTTCAGCCGCGGCCAGCAAGCATTTTGCCGCAGCCACGAAGCCTTCAACCACGGCCAGCACGCGTCCTACCTGGGCAAGGATGTCTTGACCCGCGGCCAGCACCAGTCGGCCACCCTTGGCCATTTCTACCTCTACCTTGATTCAAATCTATCCAAGTTGGATCAAGCACCACTCCACACCATCCACCATCCACCATTTAACACCCTACCACCACCACAACCACCCCACAATCCATCACCAATACCAGGTAAGTTTTCTTTTTCTTAATCTTATTAAATTTTCACATACTCTGTTTCTCATCCTTGCCTGATTTATTTCACACTGGGGACAGTGTGATTTAAGTCTGGGGGAGGATTTCATCCCTTCCTAACCATCTTTTCTTGCATGAACCTTTGCATTCTGCATTTTTCTTTAAAAATTTTCAATATTTTCGATTTTTCTTAAAAAATTTCAAATGTCTTTTGAGTTTCAAATACATTTTGAGGGAATAATGACAAAATCGATGATTATAACCAACCTGTTTGCTTCTACGCCAATCACTCATGAAAGCTCTTTCAAGGTTTAGTACTAGACTAGGCGGTAGCTAGAGTACTTACACTACGAAATCCCACCAGGGGACTTCTATTCATGAAGATCTTTTCTGACAGGATATACTAGCTCATTTTACTTAGACTTAATCTTGACATCTAATTTTCTCATCAATGGTTTTAAAAAGGTATCATGATATACATCTAGGACATCTTTACCTTATTGTTACCACTCTTTGTTGTCCTAGATGGCCAGTTCACCTTTAGCTGGTACCACACCCTTAACCCAAACCTTCATGTTCAAACCTCATGCATTCTCTCTTAAGTTTATATCGACAGATATGTGCAAAAACGCCGGAGAGGGAGGAACAACATAGTTTTCAGTCACTCAAGAGAAAGACTGAATGAGACCAAAAGGGAGTGTGCCAAAAATCTTATGATGCCTCGGAAAAGCTCATTCTAAAAGGTAAATTTCGTGCTCCGTAAGACTCCAAGTCAAAAGGCAGTTTCTCCTTTCAAAAAAAACAAAAAAAAAAGAGAAAAAGAAAGAAAGGAAAAGAAACTAAAAGCCGAAAAGAGTTTTAGAAGCCGAAATCACTTGAGTCAATGCAATAGGTATTCACTTAAGGAATTATGGATTCACAACCTAGACAAAAATCCAAGTCTGGGGGAACTATAAGGAGAACCTGAAGAAAGGAGATCAGAAATCTTAAAGCAAGGAGAATGTGACTGAAAACTGTGGGGGCATTTACAATTCCATCTTCTCTTGTTGTTTTGCATAATGTCCTGTCTCTCGAGAAAAAGGTAACCCTAAACACATCAAGCCTTACCATTAAAAAGCCTTTTGATACCTAACCTTGAATGCCTTGTTTAAATCCCTTTGATGAGAATCACTGAAACCTTTAATGAATGTTCAGAGCTAGTTGGCTGGAAGTTAGTTCTAAGTGTATGGATTTTTCTAGAGATTTTGAGCCACCAAACTCTATTTTTCTAGGGTTAAGCGATGGAGATGGGAATTCTTCCTCAGATCCATTGTTCTTTCTCCTTTTTATCTTATTAACTTTTCTGTTTTATTCTTTCGCATTCTTCTATATCTTTCATCATTCATTTCATCATGTAGATTAGTCCTAGAGAGTCAAGTTGTTTGAAGATATCGACAAGCATATATATCGATTAGGATTTCTATTGTTCTAGACCATATTTTGGATCTGATATCTTTCAAGTTGTTCATAAAGCATGAGAGTAGATTCATGACCTATTCTCTGAGCCTAGGATCGATCAGAGCCACGAGAGTGTTGTATCAGATCATCCGCACCTAGCTTCAGAAGAACATAGTCGTGTGAGCAGACGAATTCAATGTCTAATGCATGATCTTAAGTTTAGCATGAGAGCGAGAGTTAATTGCTAGATCTAAGTGATTAGTTGATTAAGGTGACGAGATTTGGTTAATCATACATATGTCTATTCTAGTTCCATGCAGATTCCCAGAAACAGATGAAGATAAATCGCCCAGAAGCTAATTGTAAATGTCATCATACATCGATTAGAGTAAACCGGAGAAGTCTATGTTGCAACCTATGAGTAGTTTGAGTCGATATGCTTTAGATATTCTTTTAACAAGTCATCCTGCATTGCATCTTGTTTCCTGTGAATATTAGATTAGGTTTAGTTCAGGATCTTAACCAAAAACCCCAAAACTTTTATAGGTTTATGACTTTGCTTACTTCCCAGTTTGTTGTTTCTCGCAGATTATACATCCTCCCTGTGGATCGACACCCTAAGTCCTACAACTTATATTTGTGCACTTGCAGACACTAGGGTTTTATAAAATTAAAACTTTTGGAGGACCAATGGACTTGTTAAAAAAAAACTCTAGGCCTGCAAGCCCATCAGTAACAATAAGGTAAAGATGTCCTAGATGTATATCATGATGCCTTCTTAAAACCATTGATGAGAAAATTAGATGTCAAGATTATGTCCAAGTAAAATGAGCTAGTATATCCTGTCAGAAAATATCTTCATGAATAGAAGTCTTCAGGTGGGATTTCATAGTGTAAGTACTCTAGCTACTGCCTAGTCTAGTACTTAACCTTGAAAGACCTTTTTATGAATGATTGGTGTAGAAGCAAACAGGTTGGTTATCATCATTGGTTTTGTCATTATTCCCTCAAAATGTATTTGACCTATGAAAACACTTTTTGAAACTCAAAAGACTTTTGAAAAGTGCAGAATGCAAAGGCTCATGCGAGAAAGATGGTTAGAAAGGGATGAAATCCTCCCCCAGACTTATATCACACTTTCCCCAGTGTGAAATAAATCAGGCAAGGATGAGAAATAGAGTGTGAAAAATTGAAAAGATGAGGGAAAAGAAAACTTACCTGGTGTTGGTGGTGGATTGTGAGGTGATTGTGGAGGTGGTAGGATGTTGAATGGTGGTGCATGTGGAGTGGTGCTTGATCAAATGGGGTTTGATTTGAATCAAGGTAGAGGTGGAAGTAGCTAAGGGAGGCCGGAGTGGTGCTGGCCGCGGGTCAGGAGGTCGTGGCTGCAGTGAAATGCTTGCTGGCCGCGGCTGAACCTCCTTTGGCCGCGGTCAGCTCCCTTTTTTTTTTTTTTTAGATTCATACTAAGGCCTGTCTCAAATAATAAAAAAAAAACTTTAATAGAAAAAAAAGTTAAACAAAAACAATAAGTACCTAAATGGGTTACCTCCCATCAAGTGCTTTGATTATAGTCTTAGCTAGACTTTGCAAAGAAAAAAGACTTAGTTCAAATAAGATCTGTCCTAAGACAAGTCCTTTTCGAAGTCCTTTTGTTCTCTCTTGCAGGCTCTTCATCACTCCAGAGTTCTTCTGGTTCAAATGCCTGAGCTTTATGCTTTCCTCCTTTGCTCTTAAGTGGTGTAGCTACATAGAAGATGTCCTTGTTGATATTTGCAAAAGAAACTCTCCGATTGGGCCAATCCATGATGGCTCCAGCAATTGCTAAGAAAGGCCATCCAAGAATAACTGGATATGAGTCATCTTTGGTCTTTACTATGTATAGATTGACAGGTGCTATGCAATCTCCTATCCTTAGAGGAATATATCGGGCTATCCCTCTTGGTGTTGCACTTGAATTATCTGCTAAGCTAATCTTTGTCCTGGTACTTGAAATGTGCTTAATACCAAGTCTCAAAGCAGTAGTTTTGGACATCATGTTAATGCAAGATCCAGAATCACAAAGAATATTGAGGAATCTTTCACCTCTAATGTCACAAGAGATAAGAAATTGACCTTTTTCTTGAACTTTGTGCAGAGTTCGAACTGGTCTACCTTCTTGGGCGTGTGTGAACAAGTCTTTCATCTCTTGAATAGATTCTTTGCTGTCACAAAAGAAGTGGCCTATCATGTAGTCTCTACATCCTTTGGCAAATGAAATTCCTTTGGGCAGAGTTTGAACTACTTGATTGAACTTTTCAAGTGCTTCTTTGCTGATCTTGTTTGTGTAGTCATTGGCTTCTTGGGGATCTTTGAGATGGATCCTGTAAACAGCTGCATCAGGTGATGATCTAGGAAAAGATAGATACCTGGTTCTTCTGAAATAAGTGTAGATGTTCTCCTTAGCCTCCTTGCTGTGTCTGAAGAAAACTTGAAAGCAGCCTTGCTTCCAGATGTCATCGAATCCATGGTATAGAGGAATGGACTTCACAAATTTGTTGAATTCGATTAGTCTCTCTCTGGACATGCTCTTGGTTATTGGTTCTGAGTTGTCATCAGATGAATTGTCCCCAGGGTTTGGATCTTCAACAAACAAACCATACTCTTTATCTTCTGAGAATTGCTCTTGAAGCTCATTGTCACAAGTGTAAACCATGTTACAAGATGCATAAGTGTTGGATTCCTCCTTTTCCTTTGATGTTTGTGCAGTGATTGAGAAAACAGCTTGATAAAACAACCTAGATATGGTCACATGTGGTCGGTCTTCAGTTGAACAGGTTTCAGGAGGAGGTTGAAAGTTATCCCAGTCTGAAGAATCATGCTCCACTGCGGGTGAGGAGCTCGGAGCCGCGTTGGAAGTGGCTCTGGCCGTGGGTGAAACGCTTACAGCCGCGGTCAGCTTCCTACGGCTTTCCATGCTTGCTTCTTCATTCCTTCCTCCTCCATTGTTGTTCTCTTGCTCCCAGTGGTTTTCAGGCACGTCTTGGGTATCCAAATCATTGGTTCCAGTGTTCAGATCATACTCCTTATGGTCTTTAGAAAGCTTTTCAACTTTCTTTTCTACTTCATCTAAAGCATAGACAACTTTATCTAAAGTAGCATCAAGCTCTTCTGTCTTGTTTTCAACCTTAGCTACGCCTTGCCACAGCTCCCATGTGTAGTCGTAGGTCTGGTTCTTGCTTTCATTCAGCTCCTTGTCCAAGTCATCGATCTTGAAAGTTAGGGTTTGCAGCTCCCTTTCACTTTGCCGAATGTGTAACTTGTTCTTATCTTGCTCTTCTTTGATAGACTCCATTCTCTGATTCAACACTTCATTGTCTTTGGTTCTCTGATTCTCCAGTGTCTTCACTTGCTCAGAGAGGTCATCAAACCTCTTGTTAAGGTCGATGGTGATGGCATCTATCCTTGTTTGCAGGGCAGCTTTGATGAGAGCTTAGGAGGCAAGGAACTGATTCAGCTTGGCTTCTAATCGATTTAGCAGGATGTTAAATTGATTTTTCTCATAATTCTGGTGCAGAATTTGATGAGGTAAGATATGAGATGGTCGACGGTTCACCAGGTGTGGCGAATAGGGCTCATCCCGGTGGCTTGGAGTTCACGAGTCTCCATGGTAATGGTTCGGATTAGGGTTCCAAACATGATGATCGGAATCACGCTTGGATGGTGATTCACATGCGCAGGGAGCTTCACACAGGTTGCAAAACCTTCGCTCCGGATTATGGTTTCTTCTAGGATGATCCATTCTTCAAGGATTCTGAAACTAGGACAAGCAAGAAGAAAGAATAAGCAGAAAAATAAAAAAAGTTAGGGTGTTTATGAGTTTGGTTTACTTCCTATGTTGTTTTGGCAGAAA
This sequence comes from Eutrema salsugineum, assembly GCF_000478725.1. NCBI lineage: Eukaryota > Viridiplantae > Streptophyta > Magnoliopsida > Brassicales > Brassicaceae > Eutrema > Eutrema salsugineum. Next base: position 11,528 of record NW_006256473.1, read on the forward strand.
CTCGATATATATATAGTCTTCTGCGGCTTAAACCTCCCAGGTTTAGACCTCCAGCGACTAAAAACCTCACCGACAATGGCGCCAAACACTTGATGGTCTTGAGGGCCTTGGGTTTGTTTTTAACAAGCCCATTGGTCCTCAAAAAGTTTTAAATTTATAAAACCCTAGTGTCTGCAAGTGTAAATATGTACGTTGTAGGACTTAGGGTGTCGATCCACAGGGAGGATGTCTTATCTGCAAGAAACAACAAACTGGGAAAGTAAGCAAAGTCATAAACTCATGGGGTTTTGGGGTTTTTGGTTAATAATCCTAAACTAAACCTAATCTAATATTCATAAGAAATAAGATGCAATGCAAATAAATTGTTAAAAGAATATCTCAAGCATATTGATTGGATTGTCGGTGTGTCGAGGGTTGCCAAGTTTTACCCTAAATGAAATCAATAGCCGCAAGTGCACAGCTGATCGATTGTAGTACTTAGGGATCGAATCCACAGGGAAGGAGGATCTTTTCCTGCAAAAGCCTTCGAAAGAAATATAAAGTAAGGAAGTCTAGAACCAAACGGTTTTATGGGGGTTTTGGTGGTGTGTTTAAAATGTAAAAACGAAATCTAAAAAGAAACTACGGGAATTAAATGGTCTAATAACTAAACTTAACGAAAATGAATAAAAACGAGAAAAACGGATATTGTAATTGCTTAAATGAAAATTAACTAAAAAGGAATGAGAATCATGAACTAAAGCTTGAAATAAAAACGGTGTGAATCTATAGGAAAGAAGGCGTTGGGGTTCAGGGAAGTTTTCTCAGGGGTACGAACGATTCAAAACATTGCTAGAGAGTACAATTGATAAGATCTTAGCTTAGACTTTTCGAACTGAAGTCACGGACGTATGAATACGTCACTGTCGTGATCATAGTGTTCAAGACATCTTTGGACGTCACTTGGGGTTTCTCCAAATGAGGGAATCATTTTGGGCTTCAGAAATGGGCCTTCGGGCTCGGAGTTGGCTGGCCGCGGTCGGGAGGGCTGTGACCGCGGGAAATGGACTGCTGGCCGTGGTCGGGATGCTTCTGACCACCGGAAATGGCCTGTTGGCCGCGGGTGGAATTGCTTGCCGGCTGGTTTACGGGACATCTTGCTCTTCGCGTATCTTTTGATTGAACCGTTGGATTGCCAAGCTGTAAAGTGTGCTGAAAAGCTGATACTTCCATCTTTAAGGTCTCCAAATTTGAGCTGGATCAGACGGTGAGAAGGCCTTCAATCAGGGGTGAACTTCTGACGGTTTGACTCTGAGCTGAAATCTGGTTTTCTATCCATTTTTTTAAGCTTTTCCCTAAGTTACCTGAAAAGAGCCTTGGAACTACAAATACTAGAAAAACGTAATAAAAGTACTTAAAAGCAATTAAAAACATAGAAAAAGTATTTCAAAACGATCCATAAAAGTGGTCAAAATACGGTGTTATCACATATCGACTCAAACTATAGACTCTAAACTCATAGGTGGCGATTTAGACTTCTTCGGTTTACTCTGATCGATGTTTGGTGGCATTTCCAATTAGCTTCCGGGCGATTTATTTTCATCTGTTTCTGGGATCTGCATGGAACTAGAATAGACATGTGTATGATTAACCAACTCTCGCCATCTTAATCAACTAATCAATCAGATCTGACAATTAACTCTCGCTCTCATGCCAGAAGTAAGATCATGCATTAAATATTGAATTCGTCTGCTCACATCTTCTCTATAGGTAGCCCTCGACTCCTATAGCGACTATGTTCTTCTAAAGCTAGGTATGGATGATCTGATACAACACTCTCGTGGCTCTGATCGATCCTAGGCTCAGAGAATAGGTCATGAATCTACTCTCATGCAATATGAACAAGTTAGAAGAGATGAGATCCAGAATATGGTCTAGAAACTTAGAAATCATAATCGATATGTATGCCTATCGAAAAGTCTTCAAACAACTTGACTCTCTGGGACAAATCTACATGATGCAATAAATAATAAAAGAAATGAAAGAATGCAAAACATGAAACAGAAAAGTTAATTAGATAGAAAGGAGAAAGAACAATGGATCAGGGGAAGAATTCCCATCTCCATCGCCTAACCCTAGAAAAACAAAGTTTGGTGGCTCAAAATCTCATTACAGGAGCACACACCCGTTTAGGGCTGCTAAGAAATGTATTTATAGGTCCTAAGGTCTTCCAGGTCTCATTTAGGGATTCTCTGAAGAGGAATGGCGAAGTAGGCATTAATGTTGGGCCTTGTGGCTCGTCATTAGGTCTACCGGGTGAGAGTCTTCCAGAGCAGATAAAACATAGTTTTGCCGCGGGTGAGAGTCTTCCAGGGCCGGTGAATTTGGTCAACTTGTTCTCCATGTATCTTTTGATTGCACCGTTGGATCTTTGTGATGTAAAGTGCTATGGAAAGCTGGTTGTCTCCTCTTGATTGTCTACAAATTTAAGCTGGAGGCAGACGGTGAGAAAGTCTTCATTTGAGGCTGAACTTCTGACGGTCTGAGCTGAAAATGTGGAAATCTTCCATTTTGCCATCAGTTTCCCTAAGTTTCCTGAAAAAAGCCTTGAAACTACAAATACATAGAAATCATAATAAAAGTTCCTAAAACTGATTATAAAATTTGAAAAGTCATTTGAAATCAATGGTGAAAATGGGTTTACAGTGTTATCACCAAGTACCTACCATATCGTTACATCTAGACCATGAACCAGCATCAGGATAATCATTCGGAGGTTTAGAGATAGTAATGTTGATAAAGCCAAGTTTATTGCGGATATTCAGAGCCGTTTGAACGGGGCAACGCCATGAGTGGAAATCAGTGCCTGTCATCAATCGATCGGTCACCAGCTGAAGTCCCGCGTGATTGGCGTTATGCAGAAGTAGGGATTGTTGTATTGATTGAAGTTATTCGCCATCGGCGACAGTGAAGATTGTGAGTGATTAGAAGAAGACATTGCGAAGAAGATGAATCGCAAGAGATGTGAAACCCTAGGATTTGGGAAAAAACAAACACAACTCGTCAGATCAAGGTCTAATCGAGGAAAACAACGATTAAGAAGGAAAATGACTCGATGAAATGAAGAATCGATTTGAAAAGAGTTAGAAAGATGAATTCAGAAACAGATGCACTCATTGTCGAAGTAATTGCGCGGCTCTGATACCATATCAAGAGTGGCAACGAAGAAGAAGAAGCTACGAGAGAGAGAGTGCAAAAGAAAAGAAAGATTTCTGATTAATTGTAAAATGAATGTACAGAATTCGTTATATTCTGTAGTACTCAGCTTTAAGTTAATAACAAACTATTTGCCAGCTCACACTTGCACATTCACACTTATACTCGTGTATTCACACTCATAATATGTTCTTTACAAAAAATAACAAACTATTAAATTCTATCTATTTTGATATATCTAATTGAACCAGTTACGTTAACTATAATTTCGGATGAAGGGATTGTTTTCTACTTGATTTCAGGTTGGGTTAAAGTTTTAAATCCCAACATCGTTCTCGGAAATTGTAACATCCTTATTCTTGGTATATGTGGAAGCGCTTATAAGAATTGATTTGGCTACCTATGTCATCAAAGTGTACTTATCTTTTTGGGCACTGGTCTTGAGAGAACTCCAGAGTTAAGTGTGCTTATGCTGGAGCAATCTCAGGATGGGTGACCTACCGGGAAGTGGTCTGCGGTATCGTTCCAGTGAAGACAAAGCACGGCGAAAGATCACGTGGTGATTGCAGGGACAGTAGACAAGTCTTACGAGCCTCCCTAATATGAACCTCACTGAATTCGACACTCACTAAACTGGATCTAAGGGATAGCCTTGCAATCAAGCGAGTGGTTTCAAGGTTTTTGGACTTGATGAGACTCCAAGGGTTGCGGAAGACCCTTAATGAATTGGTTTTCGAATCAACTAAGGATATTACACACCAAAGTAGAATCGAAAAGGCCTTGAAGGATATTACACACCAATAAGAGAGTTTGATCTTACTTAGAAAATATTTTGATAAAAAGATAAGATGATCTCAAAAGAGAGTTTACAAGAGAATATAAAGAGAAGAACAGGAGAGTCTACAAAGCATTAAAATGTCTAGGAACCAGTTCTTTGAAAGCTGGCCAAGTTTGAATTCAAACATCCTTCACACGCTCCTCTTCTTCTTCTTGGACTCGGCTGATGGGCTTAGATGTGAGGTGATCCAGACTATGCCTCATTAAAAACCTATCTCAAGAAAACTCATTGGGACAAAACTTGAGATAGGGAAAAAGAGTACATATCTGGATCACAAGCCCATTAGCCTTCTCGGACTTGGATCACAACTAGAGTAGTTGTATTCATCTCTTTCCTGTTGTCCATAAGC
>NW_006256472.1:0-1154 GCF_000478725.1 Eutrema salsugineum
TGATGCATCTCCTTTCACATTTAGCAGTTTCTACCTCTTATTTCAAGTCTCAAAACTCCCACTTGTCAATATAATGCCAATTGGGATCAGAATATGACTTTTACTAGAAAGAGTCCCACTTATTTCAAGTCTCAAAACTCCCACTTGTCAATATAATGCCAATTCGGATCAGAATATGTCTTTTACTGGAAACTTTCCACTGTTTTCTGATTTTCATAGGAGATTTGAGATGTATCTAAAGGAATTAGAGAACTTGGAAATGAAGCATCTCCTTCCACATTTAGTAGTTTCTACCTCTTATTTCAAGTCTCAAAACTCTCACTTGTCAATATAATGTCAATTGAGATCAGAATATGACTTTTACTAGAAAGAGTCCCTGTTTTCTGATTTTCATAGGAGAATTAAGGTGTATCTAAAGGAATTAGAAAACAAGGAAATGATGCATCTCCTTCCACATATAGCAGTTTCTACCTCTTATTTCAAGTCTCAAAACTCCCACTTGTCAATATAATGCCAATTGGGATCAGAATATGACTTTTACTAGAAAGAGTCCCACTTATTTCAAGTCTCAAAACTCCCACTTGTCAATATAATGCCAATTCGGATCAGAATATGTCTTTTACTGGAAACCTTCCACTGTTTTCTGATTTTCATAGGAGATTTGAGGTGTATATATAGGAATTAGAGAACTTGGAAATGAAGCATCTCCTTCCACATTTAGTATTTTCTACCTCTTATTTCAAGTCTCAAAACTCTCACTTGTCAATATAATGTCAATTGGGATCAGAATATGACTTTTACTAGAAAGAGTCCATGTTTTCTGATTTTCATAGGAGAATTAAGGGTATCTAAGGGAATTAGAAAACATGGAAATGATGCATCTCCTTCCACATTTAGCAGTGTCTACCTCTTATTTCAAGTCTCAAAACTCCCACTTTGTCAATATAATAACAATTCGGGTCAAAATATGACTTTTACTAGAAAGAATCACAGTTTTCTGATTTTTCATAGGAGATTTGAGGTGTATCTAAAGGAATTAGAAAACTTGGAAATGATACATCTCCTTCGACATTTAGAGTGTCTACATCTTATGTCAAGTCTCAAACGCCCACTTGTCATTATAATGCTCAATGAGATCAGAATATGACTTTTAC
>NW_006256472.1:1806-3438 GCF_000478725.1 Eutrema salsugineum
TTAGTAGTTTCTACCTCTTATTTCAAGTCTCAAAACTCTCACTTGTCAATATAATGTCAATTGGGATCAGAATATGACTTTTACTAGAAAGAGTCCCTGTTTTCTGATTTTCATAGGAGAATGAAGGTGTATCTAAAGGAATTAGAAAACATGGAAATGATGCATCTCCTTCCACATTTAGCAGTGTCTACCTCTTATTTCAAGTCTCAAAACTCACACTTGTCAATATAATAACAATTGGGATCAGAATATTGCTTTTACTAGAAAGAATCCCAGTTTTCTGATTTTCATAGGAGATTTGAGGTGTATCTAAAGGAATTAGAAAACTTGGAAATGATGCATCTCCTTCGACATTTAGTAGTGTCTACATCTTATTTCAAGTCTCAAATCGCCCACTTGTCAATATAATGCCAATTGGGATCAGAATATGACTTTTACTAGAAAGAGTCCCTGTTTTCTGATTTTCATAGGAGATTTGAGGTGTATCTAAAGGAATTAGAAAACTTGGAAATGATGCATCTCCTTCGACATTTAATAGTGTCTACATCTTATTTCAAGTCTCAAAACGCCCACTTGTCAATATAATGCCAATTCGGATCAGAATATGTCTTTTAGTGGAAAGAGTCTCAGTTTTCTGATTTTCATAGGAGATTTGAGGTGTATCTAAAGGAATTAGAGAACTTGGAAATGAAGCATCTCCTTCCACATTTAGTAGTTTCTACCTCTTATTTCAAGTCTCAAAACTCTCACTTGTCAATATAATGTCAATTGGGATCAGAATATGACTTTTACTAGAAAGAGTCCCTGTTTTCTGATTTTCATAGGAGAATTAAGGTTTATCTAAAGGAATTAGAAAACATGGAAATGATGCATCTCCTTCCACATTTAGCAGTGTCTACCTCTTATTTCAAGTCTCAAAACTCCCACTTGTCAATATAATGACAATTGGGATCAGAATATGACTTTTACTAGAAAGAATCCCAGTTTTCTGATTTTCATAGGAGATTTGAGGTGTATCTAAAGGAATTAGAAAACTTGGAAATGATGCATCTCCTTCGACATTTAGTAGTGTCTACATCTTATTTCAAGTCTCAGAACGTCCACTTGTCAATATAATGCCAATTGGGATCAGAATATGACTTTTACTAGAAAGAGTCCCTATTTTTTGATTTTCATAGGACAATTGAGGTGTATCTAAAGGAATTAGAAAACATGTAAATGATGCATCTCCTACCACATTTAGTAGTGTCTACCTCTTATTTCAAGTCTCAAAACTCCCACTTGTCAATATAATGCCAATTGGGATTAAAATATGACTTTTCCTGGAAAGAGTCCCAGTTTTGTGATTGTCATAGGAGAATTAAGGTGTATCTAAAGGAATTAGAAACCAAGGAAATGATGCATCTCCTTCCACATTTAGCAGTTTCTACCTCTTATTTCAAGTCTCAAAACTCCCACTTGTCAATATAATGCCAATTGGGATCAGAATATGACTTTTACTAGAAAGAGTCCCACTTATTTCAAGTCTCAAAACTCCCACTTGTCAATATAATGCCAATTCGGATCAGAATATGTCTTTTACTGGAAACCTTCCACTGTTTTCTGATTTCATAGGAGATTGAGGTGTATCTA
>NW_006256472.1:4378-5177 GCF_000478725.1 Eutrema salsugineum
CTAGAAAGAGTCCCTGTTTTCTGATTTTCATAGGAGAATTAAGGTGTATCTAAAGGAATTAGAAACATGGAAATGATGCATCTCCTTCCACATTTAGCAGTGTCTACCTCTTATTTCAAGTCTCAAAACTCCCACTTGTCAATAAAATAACAATTGGGATCAGAATATGACTTTTACTAGAAAGAATCACAGTTTTCTGATTTTCATAGGAGATTTGAGGTGTATCTAAATGAATTAGAAAACTTGGAAATGATACATCTCCTTCGACATTTAGTAGTGTCTACATCTTATTTCAAGTCTCAAAACGCCCACTTGTCAATATAATGTCAATTGGGATCAGAATATGACTTTTACTAGAAAGAGTCCCTGTTTTCTGATTTTCATAGGAGAATTAAGGTTTATCTAAAGGAATTAGAAAACATGGAAATGATGCATCTCCTTCCACATTTAGCAGTTTCTACCTCTTATTTCAAGTCTCAAAACTCCCACTTGTCAATATAATGCCAATTGGGATCAGAATATGACTTTTACTAGAAAGAGTCTCACTTATTTCAAGTCTCAAAACTCCCACTTGTCAATATAATGCCAATTCGTATCAGAATATGTCTTTTAGTGGAAAGAGTCTCAGTTTTCTGATTTTCATAGGAGATTTGAGGTGTATCTAAAGGAATTAGAGAACTTGGAAATGAAGCATCTCCTTCCACATTTAGTAGTTTCTACCTCTTATTTCAAGTCTCAAAACTCTCACTTGTCAATATAATGTCAATTGGGATCAGAATATGACTTTTACTAGAAAGAG
>NW_006256471.1:0-1855 GCF_000478725.1 Eutrema salsugineum
TGCTCGACTCCGTAAGGTCCCCCTTGTCAATATAGTTCCATTTGGGATCAGAATCTGACTTTTCCTAAGGAGAGTCCCAGTTTTATGATTTTAATAGGAGAGATTGGGTGTATCCAAAGGAATAAGAAAACATGTAAGTGATGCATCTCCTTCCACATTGAGGATTCACTACTTCTTATTTCTATTCTCAGAACTCCCCCTTGTCAATAAAGTCCCATTTTGGATCAGAATATGACTTTTCCTAAAGAGAGTCCTAGTTTTCTGTTATTCCTAGGAGAGATTGGGTGTATCCAAAAGAATAAGAAAACATGTAAGTGATGCATCTCCTTCCACATTTAGGATTCTATACTTCGTATTTCTATTCTCAGAACTTCCCCTTGTCAATATAGTTCCATTTGAGTTCAGAATATGACTTTTCCTAAAGAGAGTCCCAGTTTTCTGTTTTTCATAGGAGAGATTGGGTGTATCGAAAGGAATAAGAAAACATGTAAGTGATGCATCTCCTTCCACGTTTAGGATTCTCTACTTCTAATTTCTATTATCAGAACTCCCCCTTGTCAATATAGTTCCATTTGGGATCAGAATCTGACTTTTCGTAAAGAGAGTCCCAGTTTTCTGATTTTCATAGGAGAGATTGGGTGTATCCAAAGGAATAAGAAAACATGTAAGTGATGCATCTCCTTCCACGTTTAGGATTCTCTACTTCTAATTTCTATTATCAGAACTCCCCCTTGTCAATATAGTTCCATTTGGGATCAGAATCTGACTTTTCGTAAAGAGAGTCCCAGTTTTCTGATTTTCATAGGAGAGATTGGGTGTATCCAAAGGAATAAGAAAACATGTAAGTGATGCATCTCCTTCCACGTTTAGGATTCTCTACTTCCTATTTCTATTATCAGAACTCCCCCTTGTCAATATAGTTCCATTTGGGATCAGAATCTGACTTTCGTAAAGAGAGTCCCAGTTTTCTGATTTTCATAGGAGAGATTGGGTGTATCCAAAGGAATAAGAAAACATGTAAGTGATGCATCTCCTTCCACGTTTTAGGATTCTCTACTTCCTATTTCTATTATCACAACTCCCCCTTGTCAATATAGTCCCATTTTGGATCAGAATATGGACTTTTCCTAAAGAGAGTCCTAGATTTCTTTTTTTCATAGGAGAGATTGGGTGTATCCAAAGGAATAAGAAAACATGTAAGTGATGCATCTCCTTCCTCATTTAGGGATTCTCTACTTCGTATTTCTATTCTCAGAACTTCCCCTTATCAATATAGTTCCATTTGAGTTCAGAATATGACTTTTCGTAAAGAGAGTCCCAGTTTTCTGATTTTCATAGGAGAGATTGGGTGTATCCAAAGGAATAAGAAAACATGTAAGTGATGCATCTCCTTCCACGTTTAGGATTCTCTACTTCCTATTTCTATTATCAGAACTCCCCCTTGTCAATATAGTTCCATTTGGGATCAGAATCTGACTTTGCGTAAAGAGAGTCCCAGTTTTCTGATTTTCATAGGAGAGATTGGGTGTATCCAAAGGAATAAGAAAACATGTAAGTGATGCATCTCCTTCCACATTTAGGATTCTCTACTTCTTATTTCTAATCTACGAACTCCCCCTTGTCAATATAGTTCCATTTGGGATCAGAATCTGACTTTTCGTAAAGAGAGTCCCAGTTTTCTGATTTTCATAGGAGAGATTGGGTGTATCTAAAGGAATAAGATAACATTTAAGTGATGCATCTCCTTCCACGTTTAGGATTCTCTACTTCTTATTTCTATTCTCAGAATCCCCCCTTGTCAATATAGTTCCATTTGGGATCAGAATATGACTTTCCTAAGGAGAGTCCCAGTTTT
>NW_006256471.1:2204-2947 GCF_000478725.1 Eutrema salsugineum
TCAGAATATGACTTTTCCTAAAGAGAGTCCCAGTTTTCTGTTTTTCATAGGAGAGATTGGGTGTATCGAAAAGGAATAAGAAAACATGTAAGTGATGCATCTCCTTCCACGTTTAGGATTCTCTACTTCTAATTTCTATTATCAGAACTCCCCCTTGTCAATATAGTTCCATTTGGGATCAGAATCTGACTTTTCGTAAAGAGAGTCCCAGTTTTATGATTTTCATAGGAGAGATTGGGTGTATCCAAAGGAATAAGATAACATGTAAGTGATGCATCTCCTTCCACGTTTAGGATTCTCTACTTCTAATTTCTATTATCAGAACTCCCCCTTGTCAATATAGTTCCATTTGGGATCAGAATCTGACTTTTCGTAAAGAGAGTCCCAATTTTCTGATTTTCATAGGAGAGATTGGGTGTATCCAAAGGAATAAGAAAACATGTAAGTGATGCATCTCCTTTTACGTTTAGGATTCTCTACTTCTAATTTCTATTATCAGAACTCCCCCTTGTCAATATAGTTCCATTTGGGATCAGAATCTGACTTTTCGTAAAGAGAGTCCCAGTTTTCTGATTTTCATAGGAGAGATTGGGTGTATCCAAAGGAATAAGAAAACATGTAAGTGATGCATCTCCTTCCACATTTAGGATTCTCTACTTCGTATTTCTATTCTCAGAACTTCCCCTTGTCAATACAGTTCCATTTGAGTTCAGAATATGACTTTTCCTAAAGAGAGTCCCAGT
>NW_006256471.1:3047-3411 GCF_000478725.1 Eutrema salsugineum
GTCAATATAGTTCCATTTGGGATCAGAATATGACTTTTCGTAAAGAGAGTCCCAGTTTTCTGATTTTCATAGGAGAGATTGGGTGTATCCAAAGGAATAAGAAAACATGTAAGTGATGCATCTCCTTCCACGTTTAGGATTCTCTACTTTTTATTTCTATTCTCAGAACTCCCCCTTGTCAATATAGTTCCATTTGGGATCAGAATATGACTTTTCCTAAGGAGAGTCCCAGTTTTATGATTTTCATAGGAGAGATTGGGTGTATCGAAAGGAATAAGAAAACATGTAAGTGATGCATCTCCTTCCACATTTAGGATTCACTACTTCTTATTTCTATTCTCAGAACTCCCCCTTGTCAATATAG
>NW_006256471.1:3511-4129 GCF_000478725.1 Eutrema salsugineum
AAACATGTAAGTGATGCATCTCCTTCCCACATTTTAGGATTCTATACTTTCGTATTTCTATTTTCAGAACCTTCCCCTTGTCAATATAGTTCCATTTGAGGTCAGAATATGACTTTTCCTAAAAGAGAGTCCCAGTTTTCTGTTTTTCATAGGAGAGATTGGGTGTATCGAAAGGAATAAGAAAACATGTAAGTGCTGCATCTCCTTCCACGTTTAGGATTCTCTACTTCTAATTTGTATTATCAGAACTCCCCCTTGTCAATATAGTTCCATTTGGGATCAGAATCTGACTTTGCGTAAAGAGAGTCCCAGTTTTCTGATTTTCATAGGAGAGATTGGGTGTATCCAAAGGAATAAGAAAACATGTAAGTGATGCATCTCCTTCCACATTTAGGATTCTCTACTTCTTATTTCTAATCTACGAACTCCCCCTTGTCAATATAGTCCCATTTTGGATCAGAATATGACTTTTCCTAAAGAGAGTCCTAGTTTTCTTTTTTTCATAGGAGAGATTGGGTGTATCCAAAGGAATAAGAAAACATGTAAGTGATGCATCTCCTTCCACATTTAGGATTCTCTACTTCGTATTTCTATTCTCAGAACTTCCCCTTATCAATA
>NW_006256470.1:0-2035 GCF_000478725.1 Eutrema salsugineum
GGAAGATGGCCAATAAGTCCGATTTTTTTCTTATTCCTTTGGATACACCCAATCTCTCCTATGAAAAACAGAAAACTGGGACTCTCTTTAGGAAAAGTCATATTCTGATCCCAAATGGCAGTATATTGACAAGGGGGAGTTCTGAGAAAAGAATTAGGAAGTAAAGAATCCTAAATGCGGAAGGAGATGCATCACTTACATGTTTTCTTATTCCTTTGGATACACCCAATCTCTTCTATGAAAATCAGAAAACTGGGACTCTTTTCATAAAAAGTCATATTCTGATCCAAAATGGAACTATATTGACAAGGAGGAGTTCTGAGAATAGAAATAAGAAGTATAGAATCCTAAATGTAGAAGGAGATGCATCACTTACATGTTTTCTTATTCCTTTGGATACACCCAATATCTCCTATGAAAATCAGAAAACTGGAACTCTCTTTAGGAAAAGTCATATTCTGATCCCAAATGGAACTATATTGACGAGGGGGAGTTCTGAGAATAGAAATAGGAAGTAAAGAATCCTAAATGCGGAAGGAGATGCATCACTTACATGTTTTCTTATTCCTTTGGATACACCCAATCTCTCCTACAAAAAACAGAAAACTGGGACTCTCTTTAGGAAAAGTCTTATTCTGATCCCAAATAGAACTATATTGACAAGAGGGAGTTCTGAGAATAGAAATAGGAAGTAGAGAATCCTAAATGCGGAAGGAGATGCATCACTTACATGTTTTCTTATTCCTTTGGATACACCCAATCTCTCCTATGAAAAACAGAAAACTGGGACTCTCTTTAGGAAAAGTCATATTCTGATCCCAAATGGCACTATATTGACAAGGGGGAGTTCTGAGAAAAGAATTAGGAAGTAGAGAATCCTAAATGCGGAAGGAGATGCATCACTTACATGTTTTCTTATTCCTTTGGATACACCCAATCTCTTCTATGAAAATCAGAAAACTGGGACTCTTTTCATAAAAAGTCATATTCTGATCCCAAATGGAACTATATTGACAAGGAGGAGTTCTGAGAATAGAAATAAGAAGTATAGAATCCTAAATGTGTAAGGAGATGCATCACTTACATGTTTTCTTATTCCTTTGGATACACCCAATATCTCCTATGAAAATCAGAAAACTGGAACTCTCTTTAGGAAAAGTCATATTCTGATCCCAAATGGAACTATATTGACAATGGGGAGTTCTGAGAATAGAAATAAGAAGTATAGAATCCTAAATGTGGAAGGAGATGCATCACTTACATGTTTTCTTAGTCCTTTGGATACACCCAATCTCTCTTATGAAAAACAGAAAACTGGGACTCTCTTTAGGAAAAGTCATATTCTGATCTCAAATGGAACTATATTGACGAGGGGGAGTTCTAAGAATAGAAATAGGAAGTAGAGAATCCTAAATGCGGAAGGAGATGCATCACTTACATGTTTTCTTATTCCTTTGGATACACCCAATCTCTTATATGAAAATCAGAAAACTGGGACTCTTTTCATAAAAAGTCATATTCTGATCCAAAATGGAACTATATTGACAAGGAGGAGTTCTGAGAATAGAAATAAGAAGTATAGAATCCTAAATGTGGAATGAGATGCATCACTTACATGTTTTCTTATTCCTTTGGATACACCCAATATTTTCTATGAAAAACAGAAAACTGGGACTCTCTTTAGGAAAAAGTCATATTCTGATCCCAAATGGCACTATATTGACAAGGGGGAGTTCTGAGAAAAGAATTAGGAAGTAGAGACTCCTAAATGTGGAAGGAGATGCATCATTTACATGTTTTCTTATTCCTTTGGATACACCAATATCTCCTATGAAAATCAGAAATATGGACTCTCTTTAGGAAAAGTCATATTCTGATCCCAAATGGAACTATATTGACGAGGGGGAGTTCGGAGAATAGAAATAGGAAGTAGAGAATCTTAAATGCGGAAGGAGATGCATCACTTACATGTTTTCTTATCCTTTGGATACACCCAATCATCTCCTATGAAAAACAGAAAACTGGGACTCTCTTT
>NW_006256470.1:2467-4012 GCF_000478725.1 Eutrema salsugineum
GAAAAGTCATATTCTGATGCCAAATGGCACTATATTGGCAAGGGGGAGTTCTGAGAAAAGAATTAGGAAGTAGAGACTCCTAAATGTGGATGGAGATGCATCATTTACATGTTTTCTTATTCCTTTGGATACGCCCAATCTCGCGTATGAAAATCAGAAAATATGGACTCTCTTTAGGAAAAGTCATATTCTGATCCCAAATGGAACTATATTGACGAGGGGGAGTTCTGAGAATAGAAATAGGAAGTAGAGAATCTTAAATGCGGAAGGAGATGCATCACTTACATGTTTTTCTTATTCCTTTGGATACACCCAATCTCTCCTATGAAAATCAGAAAACTGGGACTCTCTTTAGGAAAAGTCATATTCTGATCCCAAATGGCACTATATTGACAAGGGGGAGTTCTGAGAAAAGAATTAGGAACTAGAAACTCCTAAATATGGAAGGAGATGCATCATTTACATGTTTTCTTATTCCTTTGGATACACCCAATCTCTCCTATGAAAATCATAAAACTGGGACTCTCTTTAGGAAAAGTCTTATTCTGATCCCAAATGGCACTATATTGACAAGGGGGAGTTCTGAGAAAAGTATTAGGAAGTAGAGACTCCTAAATGTGGAAGGAGATGCATCATTTACATGTTTTCTTATTCCTTTGGATACACCCAATCTCCCCTATGAAAATCAGAAAATATGGACTCTCTTTAGGAAAAGTCATATTCTGATCCCAAATGGAACTATATTGACGAGGGGGAGTTCTGAGAATAGAAATAGGAAGTAGAGAATCCTAAATGCGGAAGGAGATGCATCACTTACATGTTTTCTTATTCCTTTGGATACACCCAATCTCTCCTACAAAAAAACAGAAAACTGGGACTCTCTTTAGGAAAAGTCATATTCTGATCCCAAATAGAACTATATTGACAAGATGGAGTTCTGAGAATATTAATAGGAAGTAGAGAATCCTAAATGCGGAAGGAGATTCATCACTTACATGTTTTCTTATTCCTTTGGATACACCCAATCTCTCCTATGAAAAACAGAAAACTGGGACTCTCTTTAGGAAAAGTCATCTTCTGATCTCAAATGGAACTATATTGACGAGGGGGAGTTCTGAGAATAGAAATAAGAAGTATAGAATCCTAAATGTGGAAGGAGATGCATCACTTACATGTTTTCTTATTCCTTTGGATACACCCAATCTCTCCTATGAAAATCAGAAAATATGGACTCTCTTTAGGAAAAGTCATATTCTGATCCCAAATGGAACTATATTGACGAGGGGGAGTTCTAAGAATAGAAATAGGAAGTAGAGAATCCTAAATGTGGAAGGAGATGCATCACTTACATGTTTTCTTATTCCTTTGGATACACCCAATCTCTTATATGAAAATCAGAAATTTGGGACTCTTTTCATAAAAAGTCATATTCTGATCCAAAATGGAACTATATTGACAAGGAGGAGTTCTGAGAATAGAAATAAGAAGTATACAATCCTAAATGTGTAAGGAGATGCATCACTTACATGTAGCATTCGTCCTTTG
>NW_006256469.1:0-1267 GCF_000478725.1 Eutrema salsugineum
GCCTCTCTCCCGTATTCCCAACTTGGGAAATTTTACTTAGTGCCTGAATCAGATTATGAAATAGAGAGAGTAAAAAACAAGATTACAGAAACTCAAATATAATTAAATTTGTTTTCATGGTCATACAATATTTGATTGCTGTAAAAAAAACTGATTGTTGAATTGCTACAAGTCATACTATATTGATTGCTGTAAATGTATTATGAAACGAAATAAAGAGAGTAGGTGTAAACCAAGCAATCAGAACACATGGAAACGAGGCATCTCCTTCCACATTTAGGAGTCTTGACTTCAAATTTGTATTCTCAGAACTCCCCCATGTCAATATAGTGACATTTGGGATAAGAATTGACTTTTCCTAAAGAGAGTCCTAGTTTTCTGATTTTCATAGGAGAGATTGAGTGTATCCAAAGGAATAAGAAAACATGTAAGTGATGCATCTCCTTCCAAATTTAGGATTCTCTACTTCTTATTTCTATTCTCAGAACTCCCCCTTGTCAATATAGTTCCATTTGGGATCAGAATATTACTTTTCCTAAAGAGAGTCCCAGTTTTCTGATTTTCATATTAGAGATTAGGTGTATCCAAAGGATTACGAAAACATGTAAACGATGCATCTCCTTCCACGTTTAGGAGTCTCTACTTCCTACTTCTATTCTCAGAACTCCCCCATGTCAATTTAGTGCCATTTGGGATCAGAATATGACTTTTCCTAAAGAGAGTCCCAGTTTTCCGATTTTCATAAGATATATTGGGTGTATCCAAAGGAATAAGAAAACATGTAAGTGATGCATCTCCTTCTAAATTTAGGATTCTGTACTGCCTATTTCTATTCTCAGAACTCCCCCTTGTCAATATAGTTCCATTTGGGATAAAAAGTTGACTTTTTCTAAAGAGAGTCCCAGTTTTCTGTTTTTCATAAGAGAGATTGGGTGTATCCCAAAGGACTATGAAAACATGTAAATTATACATCTCCCTTCCACATTTAGGAGTCTCTGCTTCCTATTTCTATTCTCAGAACTCCCCCCTTGTCAATTATAGTGCCATTTTGGATCAAATATGACTTTTCCTAAAGAGAAACCAGTATTCTGATTTTCATAGGAGAAATTGGGTGGATCCAAAGGAATAGAAAACATGTAAGTGATGCATCTCCTTCCAAATTTAGGATTCTCTACTTCCTATTTCTATTCTCAGAACTCCCCCTTGTCAATATAGTTCCATTTGGGATCAGAATATGACTTTTCCTAAAGAGAGTCCCAGTTTTCTG
>NW_006256469.1:2253-4556 GCF_000478725.1 Eutrema salsugineum
CTTTGAATGAAGTGCGTCACCCCCATGTCAATATAGTGCCATTTGGGATCAGAATATGACTTTTCCTAAAGAGAGTCCCAGTTTTCTGATTTTTCATAAGAGATATTGGGTGTATCCAAAGGAATAAGAAAACATATAAGTGATGCCTCTCCTTCCAAATTTAGGATTCTCTACTGCCTATTTCTATTCTCAGAACTCCCCCTTGTCAATATACTTTCATTTGGATTAAAAAGGTGACTTTTCCTAAAGAGAGTCCCAGTTTTCTGTTTTTCATAGGAGAGATTGGGTGTGTCCAAAGGATTATGACAAAATGTAAATGATACATCTCCTTCCACAATTAGGAGTCTCTACTTCCTATTTCTATTCTCAGAACTCCCCCTTGTCAATTATAGTGCCATTTTGGATTAGAATATGACTTTTCCTAAAGAGAAAACCAGAACTCTGATTTTCATAGGAGAAATTGTGTGTATCCAAAGGAATAAGAAAACATGTAGGTGATGCATCTCCTTCCAAATTTAGGATGCTCTACTTCTTATTTCTATACTCAGAACTCCCCCTTGTCAATATAGTTCCATTTGGGGTCAGAATATGAGTTTTCCTAAAGAGGGTCCTAGTTTTCTGATTTTCATATGAGAGATTAGGTGTATCCAAAGGATTACGAAAACATGTAAACGATGCATCTCCTTCCACATTTAGGAGTCTCTACTTCCTACTTCTATTCTCAGAACTCCCCCATGTCAATATAGTGCCATTTGGGATCAGAATATGACTTTTCCTAAAGAGAGTCCCAGTTTTTTGATTTTCATAAGAGATATTGGGTGTATCCAAAGGAATAAGAAAACATATAAGTGATGCATCTCCTTCCAAAATTAGGATTCTCTACTGCCTATTTCTATTCTCAGAACTCCCCCTTGTCAATATAGTTCCATTTGGATTAAAAAGGTGACATTTCCTAAAGAGAGTCCTAGTTTTTTGTTTTTCATAGGAGAGATTGGGTGTGTCCAATGGATTATGAAAACATGTAAGTGATGCATCTCCTTCCACATTTAGGATTCTCTACTTCTTATTTCTACTCTCAGAACTACCCCTTGTCAATATAGTTCCATTTGAGATCAGAATATGACTTTTCCTAAAGAGAGTCCCAGTTTTCTGATTTTTCATAGGAGAGATTGGGTGTATCCAGAGGATTACGAAAACATGTAAATGATGCATATCCTTCCACATTTAGGAGTCTCTACTTCCTATTTCTATTCTCAGAACTCCCCCATGTCAATATATTGACATTTGGGATCAGAATTTGACTTTTCCTAAAGAGAGTCCTAGTTTTCTGATTTTCATAGGAGATTGGGTGTATCCAAAGGAATAAGAAAACATGAAAGTGATGCATCTCCTTCCAAATTTAGGATTGTCTACTTCCTATTTCTATTCTCAGTACTCCCCCTTGTCAATATAGTTCCATTTGGGATAAAAAGCTGACTTTTCCTAAAGAGAGTCCCAGTTTTCTATTTTTCATAGGAGAGATTGGATGTATCCAAAAGAATAAGAAAACATGAAAGTGATGCATCTCCTTCCAAATTTAGGATTCTCTACTTCCTATTTCTATTCTCAGAACTCCCCCTTGTCAATATAGTTCCATTTGGGATAAAAAGCTGACTTTTCCTAAAGAGAGTCCCAGTTTTCTGATTTTCATATGAGAGATTGGGTGTATCTAGAGGATTACGAAAACATGTAAATGATGCATCTCCTTCCACATTTAGGAGTCTCTACTTCCTATTTCTATTCTCAGAACTCCCCCAAGTCAATATAGTGACATTTGGGATCAGAATATGACTTTTCCTAAAGAGAGTCCTAGTTTTCTGATTTTCATAGGAGAGATTGGGTGTATCCAAAGGAATAAGAAAACATGAAAGTGATGCATCTCCTTCCAAATTTAGGATTCTCTACTTCCTATTTCTATTCTCAGAACTCCCCCTTGTCAATATAGTTCCATTTGGGATAAAAAGTTGACTTTTCCTAAAGAGAGTCCCAGTTTTCTGATTTTCGTATGAGAGATTGGGTGTATCCAGAGGATTACGAAAACATGTAAATGATGCATCTCCTTCCACATTTAGGAGTCTCTACTTCCTATTTCTATTCTCAGAACTCCCCCATGTCAATATAGTGACATTTGGGATAAGAATTGACTTTTCCTAAAGAGAGTCCTAGTTTTCTGATTTTCATAGGAGAGATAAAGTGTATCCAAAGGAATAAGAAAACATGAAAGTGATGCATCTCCTTCCAAATTTAGGATTCTCTACTTCCTA
>NW_006256468.1:0-3553 GCF_000478725.1 Eutrema salsugineum
AATCAATACATAATGCTTCGCCTAAGTAAGGAAATCGTTCCACTGCAAATATCTACAAAGAAAAAAATAAAAAATAAATGCCAGTAAACATTATTATATAACAAAGTGGCTAATGATGTTTTGATAAAAATTTTGTTTTACTGGATTTTAGACCTTACAATCAAAGCATATCCAAAACCAGGGAAGCTTGTGGTCCTACACTTTGTAAGATCTTCCCTCATTGATACCAAGCCATGCTTAATGAATGCAAACGTCGCTGCTCCCCAAGCATAGTCGTTGACTGATTCTCCAAGTAACGGTAGATATATAGGAGATATACCTTCTGTTGTTTTTGCAAAAAGCAAACTCCCCACCAAATAAAAGATATGCCTTTTGATAAGGCATCAAATCAATCGCATCATCTGGCACTTTTTCAAATCTAGATTGCAGCTTCTTGAGATCGATGGTTAAAGAGGTTTGTCCTCTCTTTTGATAAAGCAAGTTGCGAGCCTCCTCTTCTGTTACTTTTAGGTAATCTAGAATTGTACGCCAGGGATATTCATCCTCAAATCCGGATACCTGAATTCAGATTGAGCATAAAAATCAATAATAAAAAATGTGTTAATGAAAATAAAAAAATTCATTAAATTTTGGTTTCTTCTTCTTCTATATTGTAATTAAATTTTGTAATTCTTATTTTTTTCAAAATATTTTACATGTATTTTTAAAATTTGTAATCTTTATAAGCTTTAAATTTACTCTATCTTTTTGTTGTGTTTTCATTATTTTGTATTTTTGTTTTTTTTTATGTTTGTATATAAGTTTTTAATATTTATAGTGTTTAGTGGTTCATCTTCTAATTTTGTTAACATCTGAACCGCATGTGATTCATCATATCATATTGCGATTTTTTATGATTTAAAATTTAATTTTAGGCACTTATGTTGTAGTTTATATTTTTTAAATTTAATTTTTTTTCAGCACGTTAAAAAGGCTTTGATTTATATCAAGATCAGGTATAGAGCTTTATATTTTTTTTTTCAATAATCTATTTTTCTGTATTCCCAAAAAAAAATCCAATTTACTTTGAATTATTTATTAATTATTTATATTATTTATTTTTAACATAATTGAAATTTGTGATTAGGAATAATTTGTTTGATTAGAAATAATAGTTATAACTATAATAATTTTCTATGTCTATAATAATTGTCTATGTTTGATGAGCATGATAAATTAGTGATTTCTAATACACAAATTATCAAGTTTTCAATGAATGATTTTCCAACTAATCATATGTATATGTCCAAAATGTATTTCACTATTTCACTACATATTTTCCTATTTTTTTATCCTCATATCAACCTAATAATTATCAAATACAATTAATTTTTATTGTTGGTTTTTTAAATATAACCAACCAAAATTCCAAGTACTTTCATATCAGATTGAACAAAAAATAATACTATTATAAATTTCACAACTATTATTTGTTGCATACAATCAAATTTTACTATAGGTCCTAAAAAATTTTAATTCACTTTTTATGTAATATAAAATTATGCCTACCAAAAAATATAAAGATAATAATCTGTTTTTTTTTTTGGAAATATGGTTATGTAATGAAAATTGAAAACATATGGTTTTATACAATAATAAATAAATAATAATAATTTAATATATAATCTGCGCGATGCGCGAAAAATCACCTAATACTAATAGAACTACAGTCGTTATATAGTCACGATCAAAAACAAACAAATAACAGTCGTTACATTTACATGTATGTTCGATCTTGTTCACTGAAATTTCAAATTTACAGCAGAAAATGGGGTTGGAGGGACAAACCTCTAGTCAGATCAGTTCTAGCTTACCTCTGCACAAACATTTTATTAACACTAAAAGAAATATCTTCCCTGTTCTTGTTTTTGTTTCCTTACACTTTGAGAGAGATTCAAGAAAATGATGGATATAAATCAGAAATTCATAATATAAAAAATAGCAGAGAGAAAAATTGCGATGATATGTTAATACCTTTAAAAAATCAGCAAAAGAGAAATGTAAATGACTGCACAAAAACTCTTTTACGAATGTATACGAAAAAGTACTATTAGGATTATTATTATCAAAGGTCAAAAACCATTAAAAGATCTCTATAGTTACATTTATATGGTCTATCTAATTTAAAAGTGGTTATAATATCTAAATTTACTAAGAAGAATAAACAAAAAAATATGTTAATTATTTAACAAGAAATATAGGAAAAAACCATTTAAGACAACAACAAAAAACTGGAAAAGCTGAGGAAAAAAAAAAGTAAAAACGAGAAGAAATTACATCTATTATAGTATTTGCGAAGTGATTTGAGCTGTGGTTCAATGCACAGCGTTTGATGTCGTTTTAATTAATGAAATTCTTATGTTCTGATTGGTCAGCTAATGTTATATTTTGATTAGTTGATATAAATTAATTATTATTATTTTTTATGTCGTTTTGGTGGAAAGTGTTAAATTACAGTTATACCACTAATGAAAATACTTTATTCTGATTGGTCAATTGATTATTCTGCAATTAAAAAGAAATCTGATTAAAAGGAAATATACCATAATTAATACACAACAAAACATGGAGTAAAGCCCACAGAAAATATATGGCATAATACCATTTTTTTGACAATAAAAATATATATATTTAACTGCTAATTGGTAAACAAAAAATGACACAAACTACAATGGTTAGTGACCCGAATTCTTATCTCATACGTAGCAAATTCGAATCTTAGACTAATTTAATTGTATTTTTTTTTCAAAATTTTTCTCTTTTAAATCAATTTTTTTAACCAATCGTGGATTAGATCTAGAGAAAAGTGAGCACAAGCCCATGCTTGTGATAATTATAAAGAAATAGTTGACACATCAATAATGAACAAATAAATAAGGAAACACATAAACCCGGAATCGTTTTCTATATAAATAAATATTTTTTGCCCCCGCTTATATTCATGGGAGGATTACTGCACTAACCTTAGAAAGTATCTATATTACTGGTTCGACGCACTTATTTTTTTACAAAACTAACCTAGCATACCCAAAACACCCTTTTGGCCTTTGTTGAAAAAAACCTTATTACGAAAATGCCATTACTTTTTTAATGCCACGTAGGCAGATTCTGGCGCTAAAAATTTCATAAGTTTACCAAGCTTTGTGGTAGACTTATGAAATTTTGGTCAACGCAGAAATTTTGTTGGTAGAGTTATTAGGGCGATGGTAGATTTATTCAAGAGTTGGTAGAGTTTTTAAATGTTGGTAGACTTTTCTTGGTAGAGTTTTGACGATGAGAGGTAGATTTATTATGTTTCGGTAGATTTGTTGTTATGAATGGTAGACTTGTCAAAAGTTTTGGTAGACTTGTTAACAAAAACGTTGACTTTCTCGCATAGTTGACTTTTTCGGTAGATTTATTGACAATGAAGTAGATTTATTTTCTGAGTTGGTAGACTTATTTCCTTTAGCGGTAGATTTATGTGAAAAAGGTTGTCAATACGTGCGGTAGACTTATCTGTTTCATGGTAGAA
>NW_006256467.1:0-649 GCF_000478725.1 Eutrema salsugineum
AAGAGGTAGACACTCCTAAATGTGGAAGGAGATGCATCATTTACATGTTTTCTAATTCTTTTAGATAATCCTCAATTCTCCTATGAAACTCAAAAAACAAGGACTCTTTCTAGTAAAAGTCATATTCTGATCCCAATTGGCATTATATTGACAAGTGGGAGTTTTGAGACTTGAAATAAGAGGTAGACACTACTAAATGTGGAAGGAGATGCATCATTTCCATGTTTTATAATTCCTTTAGATACACCTTAATTCTCCTATGAAAATCAGAAAACAGAGACTCTTTCTAGTAAAACTCATATTCTAATTTCAATTGGCATTATATTAACAAGTGGGAGTTTTGAGACTTGAAATAAGAGGTAGACGCTACTAAATGTGGAAGGAGATGCATCATTTCCAAGTTTTCTAATTCCTTAGATACACCTCAAATCTCCTATGAAAATCAGAAAACTGGGACTCTTTTCTAGTAAAAGTCATATTCTGATCCCAATGGGCATTTTTTTGACAAGTGGGGAGTTTTGAGACTAGAAAAAGAGGTAGACACTTCCTAAATTGGAAGGAGATGCATCATTTACATGTTTTCTAATTCCTTTAGATACACCTCAATCTTCCTATGAAAATTAGAAAACTGGGAATCTTTCTAGTAAAA
>NW_006256467.1:4672-6742 GCF_000478725.1 Eutrema salsugineum
AGACACTACTAAATGTGGAAGGAGATGCATCATTTCCAAGTTTTCTAATTCCTTTAGATAATCCTCAATTCTCCTATGAAAATCAGAAAACTGGGACTCTTTCTAGTTAAAGTCATATTCTGATCCCAATTGGCATTATATTGACAAGTGGGAGTTTTGAAACTAGAAATAAGAGGTACACACTACTAATGTGGAAGGAGATGCATGATTTCCAAGTTTGCTAATTCCTTATGATACACCTCAAATCTGCTATGAAAACAAGAAAACTGGGACTCTTTCTAGTAAAAGTCATATTCTGATCCCAATTGACATTATATTGACTAGTGGGAGTTTTGAGACTTGAAATAAGAGGTAGACACTACTAAATGTGGAAGGAGATGCATCATTTCCAAATTTTCTAATTCCTTTAGATACACCTCAAATCTTCTATGAAAATCAGAAAACTGGGACTCTTTCTAGTAAAAGTCATATTCTGATCCCAATTGGCATTATATTGACAAGTGGGAGTATTGAGACTAGAAATAAGAGGTAGACACTACTAAATGTGAAAGGAGATGCATCATTTCCAAGTTTTCTTATTCCTTTAGATACACCTCAAATCTCCTATGAAAACAAGAAAACTGGGACTCTTTCCAGTAAAAGTCATATTCTGATCCCAATTGGCATTATATTTACAAGTGGGAGTTTTGAGACTTGAAATAAGAGGTTAACACTACTAAATGTGGAAGGAGATGCATCATTTCCAAGTTTTCTAATTCCTTTAGATACACCTCAAATCTCTTATGAAAACCAGAAAACTTGGACTCTTTCTAGTAAAAGTCATATTCTGATCCCAATTAGCATTATATTGACAAGTGGGAGTTTTGAGACTTGAAATAAGAGGTAGACGCTACTAAATGTGGAAGGAAATGCATCATTTCCAAGTTTTCTAATTCCTTTAGATACACATCAAATCTCCTATGAAAATCAGAAAACTAGGACTCTTTCTAGTAAAAGACATATTCTCATCCCAATTGGCATTATATTGACCAGTGGGAGTTTTCAGACTTGAAATAAGAGGTAAACACTATTAACTGTGGAAGGAGATGCATCATTTCCATGTTTTATAATTCCTTTAAATACACCTTAATTCTCCTATGAAAATCAGAAAACAGAGACTCTTTCTAGTAAAACTCATATTCTAATCTCAATTGGCATTATATTAACAAGTGGGAGTTTTGAGACTTGAAATAAGAGGTAGACGCTACTAAATGTGGAAGGAGATGCATCATTTCCAAGTTTTCTAATTCCTTTAGATACACCTCAAATCTCCTATGAAAATCAGAAAACTGGGACTCTTTCTAGTAAAAGTCAAATTCTGATCCCAATGGGCATTATATTGACAAGTGGGAGTTTTGAGACTAGAAAAATAGTAGACACTCCTAAATGTGGAAGGAGATGCATCATTTACATGTTTCTAATTCCTTTAGATACACCTCAAATCTCCTATGAAAATCAGAAAACTGGGACTCTTTCTAGTAAAAGACATATTCTCATCCCAATGGGCATTATATTGACAAGTGGGAGTTTTGAGACTTGAAATAAGAGGTAGACACTCCTAAATGTGGAAGGAGATGCATCATTTCCAAGTTTTCTAATTCCTTTAGATAATCCTCAATTCTCCTATGAAACTCAAAAAACAAGGACTCTTTCTAGTAAAAGTCATATTCTGATCCTAATTGGCATTATATTGACAAGTGGGAGTTTTGAGACTTGAAATAAGAGGTAGACACTACTAAATGTGGAAGGAGATGCATCATTTACATGTTTTCTAATTCCTTTAGATACACCTCAAATCTCCTATGAAAATCAGAAAACTGGGACTCTTTCTAGTAAAAGACATATTCTCATCCCAATTGGCATTATATTGACAAGTGGGAGCTTTGAGACTAGACAAAGAGGTAGACACTCCTAAATGTGGAAGGAGATGCATCATTTACATGTTCTCTAATTCCTTTAGATACACCTCAATTCTCTTATGAAAATCAGAAAAAGGGACTCTTTCTAGTAAAAGTCATATCTGATCACAAT
>NW_006256467.1:7451-8273 GCF_000478725.1 Eutrema salsugineum
TAAGAGGTAACCACTATTGACTGTGAAGGAGATGCATCATTCCATGTTTATAATCCTTGAATACACGTTAATCTCTACGAAATCAGAAACAGAGACTCTTCTAGTAAAACTCATATTCTAATCTCAATGGCATTATATTAACAAGTGGGAGTTTTGAGACTTGAAATAAGAGGTAGACGCTACTAAATGTGGAAGGAGATGCATCATTTACATGTTTTCTAATTCCTTTAGATAAACCTCCAATCTCCATTGGAAATCAAAAAACTGGGACTCTTTCTAGTAAAAGAGATATTCTCATCCCAATTGGCATTATATTGACAAGTGGGAGCTTTGAGACTAGACAAAGAGGTAGACACTCCTAAATGTGGAAGGAGATGCATAATTTACATGTTCTCTAATTCCTTTAGATACACCTCAATTCTCTTATGAAAATCAGAAAAAGGGACTCTTTCTAGTAAAAGTCAAATTCTGATCCCAATGGGCATTATATTGACAAGTGGGAGTTTTGAGACTAGAAAAAAGAGGTAGACACTCCTAAATGTGGAAGGAGATGCATCATTTACATGTTTTCTAATTCATTTAGATACACCTAAAATCTCCTATGAAAATCAGAAAACTGGGACTCTTTCTAGTAAAAGACATATTCTCATCCCAATTGGCATTATATTGACAAGTGGGAGTTTTCAGACTTGAAATAAGAGGTAGACACTACTAAATGTGGAAGGAGATGCATCATTTCCAAGTTTTCTAATTCCTTTAGATACACCTCAAATCTCCTATGAAAACCATAAAACTTGGACTCTTCAAGTAAAAGTCATATTC
>NW_006256466.1:0-854 GCF_000478725.1 Eutrema salsugineum
CTCAAGTGCCGAATGCTTTTAAAGTCCTCCCCAGCCAAATGTTTCTTTCCGACGGTCAAGTCCTAGACCGTGGCATTCAAACCGTGTCAAGTGCCGAATGCTTGTAAAGTCCTCCCCAGCCAAATGTTTCTTTGCCACGGTCAAGTGTAGACTGTGGCATGAAGATCTTGTCAATCGCCAAAGGATTCCAAATAAGTGCCACGGCCAAGTGTGGACCGTGGCATTCCATCGCGGCATGTTTGACTTAGCTCGCATCATTCAGGGCTGTTTGGACCACTTCGCATTCCGAAGAGTGTAACTTCTGAGATACTTGTACGAATTGTGTTCTTCCGGTTTCAAAGGACATAGGACTCATATATATCCAACTTTGGTGAAGAAACCTTTGGTGCTTGGGAAGTGGAAGGCTTCCTGGAGGGCTCATCTTCGCAATGCATTTACACGATCAGAGAAGGGCGTCTAGACATGTGTCCATTCCGGAGACCGTATCGTCCTGCTCATAGCTCCGAATTGAATGATCTAGGACGTTCTGGAAGGAGGACTCAAATGTCTCTGATTCCCATGAAGGCCCCGGAAACTGAATCGGTCTGGAAGTGCACCTTCCTTCGCGTTCTTTGGAGCTCATCGGCTTGATCCAAAACGGCAGCGAGACAGGAGTTTCTTCCGACGAGCGTAACTTTTCTGCTCACGCGTCCGAATTGAATAATTCCACTTTCTCTGGAACCTTGATCCAATCCTCTCCAACTTTGATGAAGCACCCGACAACTGAATCGGACCGGAAGGTTCCCCGGACAGGCGATTTCGGAACGTTTCTGCACCTGGAGATTTTGGCCGAGAAATCCATTAGCCGGTACGTG
>NW_006256466.1:1716-12872 GCF_000478725.1 Eutrema salsugineum
GGTCCTGTCGCTCCCCTTTCACATTCAGTAAGTTTTTATCAGGTGAATCTCATGATGCAATGTTTAAACAAGCTGGCTTGGCTAGGGAGAGGCTATGAGATTAAAATGATCTCATTAGTGTTCAAGTAGGTTTAATGCAGCAAAGGGATCTCTCAATG
Source organism: Eutrema salsugineum (assembly GCF_000478725.1). Taxonomy (NCBI): domain Eukaryota; kingdom Viridiplantae; phylum Streptophyta; class Magnoliopsida; order Brassicales; family Brassicaceae; genus Eutrema; species Eutrema salsugineum. The sequence goes on from NW_006256466.1 coordinate 1,875, forward strand.
AATGATCAAACTTTGGCAGAATGCTAAAGGTAAAAAGCAACCTATGCATACAAGGGCAAAGACTCATCACACCCCACCCTCTACTCAAAGCTTTCTCACTTGCTCACTCTCTCAAGAACCTCACTTTTCACACTTCTTTTCCTCTCACTAGGGGACTTACTTTTCACTTTCACTCTCAAGTCTTGGAGTTCAAACTTGACACAGCTCTTTTTCTTTTGCAACCTCTAGCCTCTTTCTTTTTTTTTCTTTCTTTTCAAACCATTTGGGCTCTTTGGCTTCTTTTCTTTTCTTTTTACTTAGAGGCTAGACTCTTTCTTTTCCACACACCAGAGCTCACTTTCTTTAACTCAGAACTCCAAGACTGGTTTCATTTTCTTTCATTCCCCTAGCTATTTCCACTCTCTCATTTCCACTCATCTCACCTTTTTCCACTCACCAACAAGTCTTTTCCCCCACACTTATTCCTTGCCAACACTCTCAGTTCCTTGATGTTGGAACACAGCACTCAATGAGACCTGCCCTTGTCGCTCTAAACCTAACACTTTCTGCTAAGTTTGATCCAAGGTGGCCTTTCAATTCACACACAAACATTGGCTTGAAAGAAGGATGGGTTCAAGGTGAGGGAACTGATCCATGATGCGGATTCAGCTACTTGAGCTAAGGAAAAGAGTGGTAAAAACAATGGTTCTAGCTCAAGTATGTATATCGGTATCCACAAGCTTTTTCAAACAATGCATCACCAGATATTTTCAAGTCAAGTTCAAGGTTCCCACTTAATTAGAGTTGAGTTCAATTCAAACTTGCTTCTCAGATTCAGATCATTTCAGACTTTGCAAGCACAGAAAAAGATTCACAAGCATATTCAGTTCAAGTTCTCAAAGTGATGTAGTCTCTAGAAAACCTATCATTACTCCATGCAAGATGCAACCTACATGAACATGCAATCTAGACTCAATCCTAAAAATGAGAATGCAACTACATGATCATTTTTTTGTGAAAATTTTTCTGGTTTTTCCATTTTTTGATTTTTTTATATGCACTTAGATGAGACTACATGAATATGCAACTAGAATGTGACTCAAGACTCAAAGTGTAAAATAAGAAAAGAGAAAACATGATTAGTGAAGGATGAAACTCCTCCCCCACACTTAAATAACACAGTCCCTTGTGTTATAAAAGTATTAGAAAGGAGTTAAAACAAAGCAGACAAGAAAAATGCAAAAGGGAAAAGAAAATCTATATGCATATATACAGAGTTTTGAGTGTTTACCTCAATCACTGAGGTCTGATCCCAAGTAGTGGGATGGGTTGGAGGTGGAACATGATGGAGTTGAGTATCTAGGTTGGCTGCTCTCAGGTGAGTCTGGTTGGAACGCTGTGGCTGGATTGATCCAGTTTTCTTTTCCTGGTGGTAGTTCAATATCCTGAGCTGCTGAGCTTTCACCTCTTCTCTTGTATCACGTTTGGGTGAGGTGGCTGGAGCTGTGAGTTTCTTCACCTTCTTCTTTAGCTGCCTAACACAGTCAACGAGCTTTTTGATCGTTTTGTCTTGCCATTTGCACCATTTCTGAAGGGTGTTAATGATATGTTCATAATTTGCATCATTTAGGTTGCATAATTCATTCTAAAGCATGTTTTATTCCATGCATTTTAGGTCCTTACGGTTTGTTTTAGAACTTAGGAGATGCATTAGGTCCCAATGAGTCTTTGCATGTTTTGAGTGTTTATTAGGTGTATTTGGAGCTGAAAAGATGAATCCAGGAGATGGAATGGTGATCAAAGCTTGAAAAGTGGCAAAATTGGGTCTTTGGAGGTTATCGGCCATTCTCGCTGACCAGGAAGGTTTTCTCGGCCATTATCGCGTACCAGGAAGGATTTTATCGGCCATTTTCACGTACCGCGGGTAGACTTTATCGGCCAAAACGCGTACCGGCTATTGAATCTCTCGGCCAAATTCTCCGGGTGCAGACACGTTTCCGAAATCGCCTGTCCGGGGAACCTTCCGGTCCGATTCAGATGTCGGGTGCTTCATAGAAGTTGAAGAGGATTGGATCACGGTTTCATATCAAGTGGAATCATGGCATTCGGACGCGTGAGAAGAGAGTTAAGCTCGTCGGACGAATACCCTGTCTCGCTGCTGTTTTGGACCAAGCCGAGGAGCTCTGAAGAATGCGAAGTACTGTGTACTTCCAGGCCGATTCAGTTTTCGGGGCCTTCATGAGAATCAGAGACACTTGAGTCTTATTTCCAGAACGTCCAAGATCATTCAATTCGGAGCTATGAGCAGGAAGATACGGTCTCCGGAATGGACACATGTCTAGACGCCTCTCTCTGTTCGTGTAAATGCACTGCAAATACGTGCCCTCCAGGAAGCCTTCCACTTCCAAAGCACCAAAGCTTCCTTGACCAAAGTTGGAGCTAAATGAGTCCTCTGTCTTCTGCGACTGGAATCGCTCAATTCGGACAAGTTTCGTGGAAGTTACACTCTCCGGAATGAAAAGTGGTCCAAGCTGCTCTGAATGCTGCGAGATGGTCTTGCGGCTTGGTTAACCCGCAGGCCTGAAGATGAATTCCTGAAAGCTGATTCTGCGATTTGAGAAGTGCGGGTAAGCTATCACTGGATTAGGTCTGAAGCTCCCGAGCAAGAGAAATGCTAAGTCCACAATCGTGCGACTTAGGCATGCGAGTTGGCCGCGCCTGGAACCAAGCCGCACGACCACTCGCAATTTACTCCGACTTGAGCCTGCGACCTGAGTGCAATGGAGACCAACCCGCAGAGTTTGTACACTCATAAACCGCCTTGGTCCTGCGAGTTGAAGAAGAAGAGGATTAAGCCGCAGCAAGACTCGCAAATCACTCCTACATGGGCATGCGGCTAAGACAAGACGATCTAAGCCTCACAAGACAGGTTCTTCATCTACTGCGACTTGGGCATGCTACCTGGGACATACTGGACCAACCCGCAGTAATTTCCACTTTATCCGTTAAAGCCGGGTCAGGACCCGGTTTGTTCCGGGCTGACCCGGTTCGTTTTTAGAGAAGTATAAATAATTTTTAGGGTTTTTTTTTTAGAGAACTAAGTTTTATTCCCTTTGTCTCTTGCCTCTTTTGTGAAAGACTCAATTAAGAAGAGAATTATCTATATTTGAGTGTTAGATTAGAAGTGCTTAGGGCTAGATTCATTGATTCATCTCTCTAAACAGCTGTTCTCTATGCTAGATCCTTGCATATCACGTGAGATCTAGATTCTGGGAATTTCATGCACCAAAAGTATTTGATGAAATTCCTGAAAGAGCTGTATTAGAGGTTTAAGCATTTTCTGCATGATGATGTATTGTTAATTGCTTGAATGATCATTAAGAACAGTTTATTAATGCATATTGATTCATATTTCACAAATGGGATTTTGGTTTGAAAATGGATTAGTATAGGGGTTAATACCTTCATGAGAGGATTAACCTAGATTAGAGTTCTTAATCATTTGAATCATGTCTCATCATTGTCATTAGCATTTCTAGTTTAGCACCAAAGCACCCTAACCAACTATCATGTCTAGAATCTCATGCCTCCATCATATCATATTCACATCATTTGTCATTGTCATTGGTCTTTAATCCTGTTTAAGTTTGTAGTTGTCATTAGTTAACCAAAATCACTCTTGTGTGCTTGAATTAAGAACATAATCACATAGTTTAGTGTCTAACACCACATCTGGATTGATAAACCTCTTTGTGCTACTTTGACAAGGGGATTGATAGCCCTGAGACCTTAAAAAGTCTTGTCTATCAATTGGCGCCGTTGTCAAATTGTGGTTTGTTTAGCATTAAGCTCTGATCTGTTCTTGAGATCAAGTGCTTACTTTCTTGTTTTTACTGATTACCTTCAAATTCTGATTGTGATTTCAGGTGTATGAACACCAGGTCTAGATCAAGAAGCTGTGGTCCACCTTTCCCTCTCAACGACAATATCAATCTTCTAGTACCAAGGAGGAGAAGGGACAGACGTGGTAGACAAATTGATCAGACTGAGATGGCAGAACAAGGAGATCACGTGGTAGATATAGAACAACCAGTTCATGAGCTACAGGCTCAAGGTTATGGAGCTGGTAATGGAGTTGGTCAAGGGCTTCATCAGGGTAATGTTCATCAGGAACAGGTGCACCATCAACAAGCTTATGTCCACCAGGGACAACATCAAGCTCATCAACAGAGGCAACAGGCCAATGTTCAGCAAAGACAACAAGTGCACCACCAACCCCAGCCTTTCCAACACCAACAAAGAAGATATGAGAACCCCAAGTCTATGTTGGAGAGAATGACAGGGCCAATGCTCATCAGTATGGAGCTGGAATTCAGGCACCACCTGTGCAAAACAACAACTTTGAAGTGAAGGCATCATTGCTGAATATGGTCCAGAACTCAAAGTTCCATGGGTTAACAATGGAAGATCCCTTGGAACACTTGGATCAGTTTGATAAGGTGTGTGATCTGACAAAGATAAATGGAGTTTCTGAGGACAACTTCAAGCTAAGACTATTCCCATTCAGTCTTGGTGACAAAGCTCATCAATGGGAGAAGAATCTTCCAAGAGGCTCCATTCAAACCTGGGAGCAATGCAAGCAAGCCTTCTTATCTAAGTTCTTCTCCACCTCAAGAACTGCAAAACTGAGGAACCAAATCTCTAGCTTCACTCAGCACAGCAATGAGAGTTTTGGTGAAGCATATGAGAGATTCAGGAGCTACACAAACCAATGCCCACACCATGGGTTTAGTAAGGCTTCTCTTCTCAGCACACTTTATAGAGGAGCTCTTCCCAAGATTAGAAACCAGTTGGATACTGCTTCCAATGGGAACTTTCTGGGTAAAGAGATACATGCTGCTTTAGAGCTAGTGGAGAACTTAGCATTGAGCAATGATACCTATGGTGAAGACTATGACAGATCAAATAGGTCTGAAGGTTCAAGCTCAGAACAGAGGCTCACTAGGGAAGTTAAGGAGTTGAGAAGTGAATTAGATAAGTTGAAGTTGGTAACTCACAAACCAATACATTTTGTTGGAGAGTATGAGGAACCATCTCAGATCTTTGAGAACATCAGTGAAGAGGGTCTTACCAAAGAGGAGCTTAACTACATTGGGAATCAGAGGTTCCAGAGATATCAGTATGGTAATGCCAATCCAAACCTTTCTTACAGGAACACCAATGTAGCTAACCCACAAGACCAGGTCTATCCCAATTCTCCAGCTCCACAAAACTTTGTTCCCAAGAACAACTTTCAAGGATCTTTTCAACCAAAGAATCAGTTTGCTCAGAATCAAGGTTTTGGTCAGCAACAGCAACCATTTCAGGGTCCTAGTTTCAGTACACAGCAGCAGAAAGCACCACCAGGGTTTGGTTCTCCACAGTTCCAACAGCAAGCGCCTGTTCAACAACAGTTTCAGCCACCAACGGTTCAACAGCAGCCACAGATGGGTACAGATATGGTTGGTATTCTGCAACAACTACTTCAGGGTCAACAGATCTTTGCAAGCCAAAATGCAGCCATGCAGCAGGAAATCAAGGAACTGAAGCAGAACCAGGCCTCAAGCTCAAGGAACCCAGGTCACTTACCTGGAAAACCAGAACCCAACACCAAGGAATATGCCAAGGCCATTACACTGAGGAGTGGGAAGGAGTTACCTGGTATTGAGAACAACAATGTGATCATTGAGGACAATGATCAAACTGAGGGGAAGGCAGCCTTAAAAGAGGATCAAGTTTCTGAGAAACCAAGGACAGAAAAGGGTAAAGAGGTAGCAAAGGAACCAGAACCAGAAAAAGTATATGTGCCACCACCTCCATACCAACCCAAGCTCCCATTTCTAGGGAGATTCAAGAAGCAACTAGTGGACAAGGCAAGAGCTGTATTTGAGAAGGCACTCAATGAGACACCACTCACTATGCCTCTCATTGATGCATTCTTAATGATGCCAAAGATGGGGAAGTTCTTGAAAGATGCCATTCTGAACAAAACAAAAGAGCTTCAAGGCATGGTGGTACTAAGTCATGAATGCAGTGCTATCATTCAGAAGAAGTCCATTCCAAGGAAGTTAACTGATCCAGGGAGCTTCACACTCCCTTGTGCCATTGGACCTCTTCTATTCTCTGGATGTCTTTGTGATCTAGGAGCATCAATCAGGTAGATGCCATTCTCCATAGCTAAGAAGCTGGGCTTTAGAGTCTTCAAACCTGCAAGGATCTCTCTTATCCTTGCAGATAGATCAGTTAGATTGCCTGTTGGTATGTTGGAAGATCTACCTGTCAAGATTGGTGGTTTTGAGGTTCCAACAGATTTTGTTGTACTGGAAATGGATGAAGAGCCAGTAGATCCTCTTATCTTAGGCAGGCCATTCTTAGCAACTGCAGGAGCTATTATTGATGTGAGAGGTGGGGTAATAGAGCTTCAACTTAGATCTGAAAGACTCAAGTTTGATGTGAATGAGATGATGAAGAAACCCACCATTGAGGGTCAATGTTTCTATGTGGAGACAATGGATCAGTTGGCTGATGAGTTGCTTGAGGAGCTGAACACTGAGGATCCTCTTCAAGCTGCTCTAACTCAAGAACGAGGAGACAATGGGCTCTTAGCTGAGGCAAGTGAAGGGTATAAGCTGTATTTGGACAATGCAAGAGAGCTGGGTCCTGAGACAAGGTTTTTGGAGCTGGAACCAAGTGGCTCTGAAGTTTTTGCTATCAAAGGATCAGACACCAGCCAAAGCAGCTTGGACCAGGATTGGAATGAGGCTGATGCACCCCCTGTTGAGCTCAAACCTCTACCAACAGGGCTCAAGTATGCTTTCTTGGGCTTAAACTCCACATATCCAGTAATCATCAATGATAGCCTATTAGAGGATCAAGAGAGTGCATTGCTTAGCAAGATAAGAAAGTTCAGGAGAGCCATAGGGTATTCTTTGGCTGATATTAGAGGGATCTCTCCTGACATTTGCACCCACAGGATCCACCTAGAGGACCAATCTATGTCCTCTATTGAGCATCAACGACGACTTAACCCCAACCTTAAGGAAGTGGTTAAGAAGGAGATACTAAAACTTCTTGAGGCAGGGATAATTTACCCAATCTCTGACTCAAGATGGGTGTCTCCTGTTTATGTTGTGCCCAAGAAGGGTGGGATCACAGTGGTCGAGAAGGATGAGCTTATAGCTACTAGAACTGTCACAGGACACAGAATGTGTATAGACTATAGAAAGCTCAATGCAGCCTCTAGGAAGGATCATATTCCTTTACCTTTCATTGATCAGATGTTAGAGAGGCTTGCAAACCACCCCTTCTTTTGTTTTCTCGATGGGTACTCTGGATTTTTTCAAATTCCCATAGATCCAAGAGATCAAGAGAAAACAACATTCACATGCCCCTTATGGCACATTTGCATACAGGCGAATGCCTTTTGGTCTCTGTAATGCACCAGCCACTTTTCAAAGATGTATGATGCACATTTTCTCTGACATTATTGAAGAAAAAGTTGAGGTGTTCATGGATGACTTTAGTGTCTATGGCTCCTCCTTCTCGGATTGTCTCTCAAATTTATCACAGGTTTTGGAGAGATGTGAGCAGCATAACTTGGTGTTGAACTGGGAGAAGTGCCACTTCATGGTTCAGGAAGGAATAGTTCTTGGACACAAGATATCTGAGAAGGGCATAGAGGTTGATAGGGCAAAGGTGGAAGTGATGGTGAATCTGCAAACTCCCACTTCAGTTAAAGGGATAAGGAGTTTCCTTGGGCATGCAGGGTTTTATAGAAGATTCATAAAGGACTTCTCAAGAAATGCCAGGCCCTTGACAAGACTGTTGTGTAAAGAAGTGGATTTCATCTTTGATGCTGAATGTGAGGAGGCCTTCAAGTTGATCAAGGAGGCATTGGTTAGTGCACCAATAGTTCAGGCATCAGACTGGTCCCTTCCTTTTGAGGTCATGACAGATGCATCTGATTTTGCTGTTGGAGCAGTGTTTGGGCAAAAGAAAGACAAGAAGCTACATGTCGTCTACTATGCCAGTAGAACACTTGACTCTGCACAAGAGAAGTATGCTACTACTGAGAAGGAGATGCTGGCAATAGTCTTTGCCTTTGATAAGTTCAGAAGCTACCTGGTGGGATCAAAAGTCATTGTATATACTGATCATGCGGCCCTCAGGTATTTGATGACCAAGAAAGATGCCAAGCCAAGGCTGTTAAGATGGGTTTTATTGCTCCAAGAGTTTGATATGGAAGTGCTTGATAAAAAGGGCATTGAGAATGGGGCTGCAGACCATCTCTCCAGGCTGAGGATTGATTCTGAAGTGCCTCTCAATAATAGTCTTCCTGAGGAATCACTGATGGTGCTCCATTCTTATTTGGAGTTTGAAGAAGTGGACAGCATTCAAGATAGGAGGATGCCTTGGTTTGCAGACATTGTGAACTATCTTGCTTGTGGAGTGGAACCACCAGAATTGGATGCTTACCACAGGAAGAAGTTCTTCAGAGAAGTTGAAAGATACCATTGGGATGAGCCCTACCTCTATGTCCTTAACAAAGATCAGCTGTATAGAAGGTGTCTTGCTGAGGAAGAGATGCAACCTGTGTTGCAAGAGTGTCATGGTTCAGCTTTTGGAGGTCACATGGGAGCATTCAAGACTGTGGCCAAGGTTCTTCAGAGTGGGTTTTGGTGGCCTACAATGTTCAAAGATGCTCAGTTGGTGGTTTCAGCATGTGATGCCTGTCAGAGGCATGGGAACATATCAAAGAGGAGTAAGATACCTCAAAACCCCATTCTAGAAGTTGAGATCTTTGATTGCTGGGGGATTGACTTTATGGGGCCCTTCATTTCATCCTATGGGAATCAGTATATACTTGTTGCTGTGGACTATGTGTCCAAATGGGTTGAGGCCATTGCTTCCCCTACCAATGATTCCAAGGTTGTAGTGAAGCTGTTCAAGAGCATTATCTTCCCAAGATTTGGAATTCCAAGGGTTGTCATCTCTGATGGAGGATCTCATTTTGTGAACAAGACTTTGGAGGGTTTGTTGAGAAAGCATGGAGTGAAACACAAGATAGCTACTCCTTATCATCCTCAAACTAGTGGCCAGGTTGAGGTATCTAATAGACAGATCAAGGCCATTCTTGAGAGGACTGTTAGCTCAACCAGAAAAGATTGGAGCAAAAGGCTAGATGATGCATTGTGGGCTTACAGGACTGCCTTTAAAACTCCAATTGGGACAACACCTTTCAGTCTGCTATATGGGAAGAGCTGCCACCTTCCTGTTAAGTTGGAGTACAAGGCTATGTGGGCTCTGAAGTTACTGAATTTTGATATCAAGACAGCTCAAGAGAAAAGGGTCATGCAACTCCATGAGCTTGAGGCTTTTGAGAGCTCAAAGATCTATAAGGAGAAGACCAAAGCTTTGCATGATCAAAAGACTCTGAAAAGGGAGTTCAAGGATGGTGATTTGGTGTTGCTGTTCAACTCTAGACTTAAGTTGTTTCCACGAAAACTTAAGTCTATGTGGTCTGGACCTTTTAAAGTTCTTGAAGTCAGGCCATATGGAGCTGTTGTCTTGGAAGGAATGAATGGTCAAGAGTTTGTGGTAAATGGACAAAGGATCAAGCACTATTTGGTTTCACAAAGGAAGGAGGAAGCTACATCATTTCCCCTCCTTGATCCACCACCAGCCTGTTAAACAGGTTTCCAAAGTCAAACTTAGAGACTTTAAACAAAATGCTCTTGGGAGACACCCCAAGCTTATCTTTGTACATAGTTCTTTTGATTTCTTCTCTTTTCTTTTATGTTTTAGAACTTTTTGATGGGTTTTGTGAGTTGGTCTCAGGTTCTAGGTGATTTTTGGAGGACATAGCTCAGTGATGAATGGAATGGAGCATTTGAGAGGGCTGGGGGAAGTGTTTAAGGACTGAAAAACTTGGAGAACGCCTCAGTGCCACCTAGGTTGTGTGGTTTGGATCAAGAAGAGCCCAGGCCGCAGCAGGACTCGCAATTTACTCCGGCATGGGCGTGCTACCTAGTGAAAGTGGTCTAGGCCGCAGAAAGAAGAAGAACAGGCCAAGAGTTCTAAGTCCCAAACTCTGCTACCTGGTGCTGCGGCCTAGAAACAAGAGAAGCCAACCCGCACATCCATTCGCAAAACACTCCGGCTTAGGCGTGCTAGCTGGGCACAATGGAACTAGGCCTAAAACACTCAAGAATATCTGAATCTCTTGATTAAAACGCCTAAAATCAGATGTTTCTCTTCAAAAAGAGTTTCTTAACACAAAATAGGCAATGAGAATGAGAGAATAGAGCTTGGTCCTTTGGGTAAAACCCTAAAAAACTATATATGAGTCCTTAAACGAACTGGGTCAGCCCGGAACAAACGGGGTCCTGACCCGGCCTTGATGGGTAAAGATGAGTTTTGCCACGGTCAGATGATTCTTGGACAGACCGTGGCAAAGTGACCGTGTCAAAGTTCGAACGGTTGTTCTTAAAGAAATAGGCTGCACAAACGGGGTCCTGACCCGGCCTTGATGGGTAAAGATGAGTTTTGCCACGGTCAGATGATTCTTGGACAGACCGTGGCAAAGTGACCGTGTCAAAGTTCGAACGGTTGTTCTTAAAGAAATAGGCTGCCTCGGCTTGATTTAGACTGTGATGCATGGCCGTGTCATGTTCTTTCTGAGTTTGGACGATGATCATATTTGATTGCCACGGTCTAGCTTGGCTCGTGTCTCTTGACCGTGTCATTCGCCGAAGGTTGGCACTCTGAAGCAGCATCTTGCCACGGTCAAGTGTAGACCGTGGCGTTCTCCCCGTGTCATTCGCCAAAGGTTGGCAAAACCTTTTCACGGTCAAGTATGGACCGTGGCGATATGACTGTGTCATGAGCCTTTGTCTTTTTAGCAAGCACTCGGGTGTTGCCACGCCTAAGTGTATGGCCATGGCAATGTAACCATGTCAAATCCGAGAGACGTCATATCAT
>NW_006256466.1:12972-16465 GCF_000478725.1 Eutrema salsugineum
TCATTGTATTACACTTAGCAATAAATTCCTTCCTTAGACGCTGATTGACATGCCTGTCTCCCGCTTTCCAGAACTCACATCTCACAACTCCAAATATCATCAAACCAAGTCCAAAAGCAAGATGACTTATTAATCTCAAACGTTTCTGAAGAAACCTTTGATGCTCGGGGAGTGGAAGGTTCCGCGAACAGCTCATCTCTGAAGTGCATTGAAATGGCTGTAAAGGAGCTTTTCGACCTGTCTTTACTCCGGAGACGGTATCTTTTAGCACGTACATCCAAACTGGGTTATCTCAGACGTTCTGGATAGAGCACTCAATGACCTCAAATCCTGATGAATCCCCTGGCAACTGAATCGGACTGGAAAGGCATTTACTCACGCAATCTTGTGACTCATCGGATCGATCTTGAAACTCTAGTGAGATAAGTGTACCTTTCGGTGAGATTAACTCTCTGCTCTCGATTCCAAATCCTATGATTCCACCTTCTCTGGAACCTTGATCCAATCTTCTACAACTTTGATGAAGCACAGGACAGCTGAATCGGAACGGAAGGTTCCCCGGACAGGCAATCTTTCAGACGTGTTGGATTGCTCCGGAATGGATACGCGATAGATCTGTCTTCCGGTGATCGTATCTTTCGTCTCAGTGCTCCAAATGTCCTGATTCGAACTGTCCTAGGTTCTCGACTCAATTACCTCCAACTTTCATACAGACCCCGACGGCCGAATCGGATGGCAAGACCTTCCGGTAGCGCGATTTCGGAGATGTGTCAGTACCCGGAAATTTTGGCCGAAAAACCTTAACAGCCGGTATGTGTTTTGGCCGAGAGGTTCACCCGCGGTACATGAAAAACGCCGAGGAAAGCATTCTGAAGTACGTGAAAATTGCCGAGAACCTCCAAAAACCCGTTTTCACTATCTTTCAAGCTCTGGTCACCATTTCTCTTCCTGGTTTCACCTTCTCAACTCCAAATAGCTCAAAATACACCTGATAAACACTCCAAACATGGAATGACTCATTGGGACCTAATGCAACCCCTAAACCCTAAAAAAACACCTAAGGACCTAATATGCATGAGAAATAACATGATTTGGAATGAAATATGCAACCTAAATGATGCAAATTATGAACATATCAGATACCAATTGTAACAAAAGGAGCATTAATCAGGTTAACATCACACAATCAATATTTTAAAGTCCAAATAAGTTTAGATCCATGTTCAGGTTAATTATCTCATTCCACTAACAACCAGCAATCATCAACAAACAGGCAACATGGATCCAGGCCCTAAACAATTCTAACAACCCTAACAAGCAGATCTAAGCCTGATCTAAGAAAGACCACTTAAAAATCAATCATGCATATGTAAGAGAGGATGAAGCCACAAAGTCCTCACCTTGGCTTAGAAGGCTGAGAAACTGGAGGAGGAGGCAGAGGAGAAGGAGATCGAAGAGGAGATCCATCAGAATCAGATCCTATCTCAACCAAAGGAGAAGGAGGCGGCACAAACATCTTGGCTGGACAAGGAAGCTTCAACAGAGAGAGAGACTTGGAGGATGGTGGTGGCCGTGGCAAGGAGAGAGAGAGAGAGACACGGCCAGGAGAGAGAAAGAAGAAGAAGAAAACGCAGAGAGAGAGAGGAAGAGAGCAGCTCGGCGCAGAGAAGAGAGAAGGAGAGAAGAAAAAGGTGGCTAGGGTTGTTTAGGAGCTTAATGAGAGTTTTAAGGATTTAACTAGGTATTTATATGAAGGTTTAATAGGTGGGCTGGGCTTAATCTGCTCTTAAAAAGAAATTAGGAAATGTCCAAATAAAAACAAAAGGAAATAGAGATGGTTTAATTTAATAAAACCGGAATTAGGAAACTAGTAACATCCGATCTTTTGTTACCCAAGAGTTGGAATGTTACAGAAAGGCTTAGTGAGTGCTGGTTTGTTGTTAATGGAGTCTCAATTAGGTATTCTCTGGGGGAGCATGCGCTTTTGAGTGGACTTGACTGTCGTGATTACCCGGCTAACTACAAGAATTTGGGGAACAAAAATTTTGTTGAGAAGCACTTTGGTAGGATGGATAAAATCAAGATTGCGGAAATGGAAGCTAAATTAGATGAAATGAAGGATAGCTCTGTGGACAGGAAGAAAATGGCACTCCTCTTGTTTTTATGCAAGGTAGTGAAGGCAGAATATAAAAGTGATGGTAACATTGATCTGTTCCTTCTCCGAGTTGTCAGCGATTTGAATGTGTGTAAAACGTTCGCTTGGGGGCGTTACACATTTGATGACATGATGATGGAGATTTGGCATGTGATGGCAAAGTATAATGGCAGCATCAAAGACTAAAAAGCAGATTGTCCCTTCTCTGGTTTCATTCTTCCTCTACAGGTAATTCTCAGTCACCATTTTTTAGAAATTAACTTCTTATATAATTTAACTATGATCTTTTGTGACTTTTTGTGTAGATACTTTCTTTTGAGTGTATTCCTAGCCTTGGCTGCAAATTCCGAGAAGCTGTACCTGCCCTCCAAGACTGTCCAAGGATGTGCAAGCACAAGTTCACTGATGTTTGCATGAAAGGCATTCCGTTGGATGATATAAATGCAGAAATTGGAACAAGTGCAAAGGTTAGTGTTTGCTGGGTTTGGTTAGGGTACAACTATGATTGACTTGATGTTAGTGGTTCGCGGACAACTGGTACAACTCTCCAATATGAAGAATTATGGGTCGTGAGGCAATTAGAACAACTAGTACAACTATGTTTAATTTGTATTGGGTAAAGGGCAACTAGGACAACTGGAACAACTATGTTTTATTTGTATTGGTAAAGGGCAACTAGGACAACTGGTACAACTATGTTTTATTGGTATTGGTTAAAGGGCAACTAGGACAACTAGTACAAATATATGTCATGTTGTTACTATTGGTTCAATAATTTGTGTTTGTTTATATGGCCAGGACATTCATAGCATCTTGAAGCCTGTAGACTCGGGTGAAGAAAAACTTTTGCGTCGGATATTAGATCCTGGTTATGATGATGGGATAGGGCTCATTGATGTAGGTGTTGAGAATTAGATGCATCATCTCACGGTGAAGAAAAAGAAGATCTTTTGGAGATCTTTGTATGAGTTAGACATTCAACATCGGGGTGGATTCATTGCCGAGGCTCCTCAAATACCTGAACCTGAGGTGACATCATTGTTGGAGCTTAAGGCTGCAATGGGTCTGTAGGAGAAAAGGGTGGCGGCGCTCGAGCAGCTAGTGCTTCCACGCCCATCCTCTCCACAACCCGCTTCTTCACCAGTCTCCTCTCTTCGACCTGCAGTGGCCTCCCCTCTACCAGGAGGAGGCACCCCTCCAAGCGCACCTGCACCAGTTTCCTCTCGTCCAACCGTAGGTGCATCCCCTCTACCTGGAGGAGGCACCCCTCCAACCGCACCTTCACCAGTCTCCTACTATTCGTTGTTGGATCGTGTGGAGGTGTTGCATCGTGATGTA
>NW_006256465.1:0-885 GCF_000478725.1 Eutrema salsugineum
GCCGTTTTGGATCAGAATATGACTTTTATTAAACAAAGTCCCAATTTTCTGATTTTCATAAGAGAGAGTTTTGGTGTAACTAAAAGAATAAGAAAACAAGTAAATTATACATCTCCTTCCATATTTAGGAGTCTCTACTTCCTATTTGTAAGATCAGAACTCTCTCTTGTCAATATAGTGCCATTTTAGATCAGAATATGAATTTTCATGACCAGAGTCTCAGTTTTCTGATTTTCATAGGAGAGTTTAAGTGTAGTTAAAAGAATAAGAAAACAAGTAAATGATGCATCTCCTTCCACATTTAGGAGTCTTTACTTCTTAGTTGTAAGCTCAGAACTCCCTCTTGTCAATATAGTGCCATTTTTTATCCGAATCTGACTTTTCTTAGACAGAGTCCAAGTTTTCTGATTTTCATAGGAGAGTTTTAGTGTAGCTAAAGGAATAAGAAAACAAGTAATGATGCATCTCCTTCCACATTTAGGAGTCTCTACTTCTTATTTGTAAGTTCATAACTCCCTCTTGTCAATATAGTGCCATTTTGGATTAGAATATGACTTTTCTTAGACAGAGTCCAAGTTTTCTGATTTTCATAGGGAGAGTTTTAGTGTAGCTAAAGGAATAAGAAAACAAGTAATGATGCATCTCCTTCCACATTTAGGGAGTCTCTACTTCTTATTTGTAAGCTCATAACTCCCTCTTGTCAATATAGTGCCATTTTGGATTAGAATATGACTTTTCTTAAACAGAGTCCTAGTTTTCTGATTTCATAGGAGAGTATAGACGTAGCTAAAAGAATAAAAAAACAAGTAAATGATGCATCTCCTTCCATATTTAGGAGTCTCTACTTCCTATTCGTAAGATCAGAACTCTCTCTTGTCAATATAG
>NW_006256465.1:1856-3497 GCF_000478725.1 Eutrema salsugineum
ACAGAGTATCAGTTTCTGATTTCATTGGAGAGGTCAAGTGTAGCTAAAGGAATAAGTAAACAAGTAAATGATGCCATCTCCTTCCATATTTAGCAGTCTCTACTTCTTAGCTGTAAGCTCCAGAACTCCCTCTAGTCAATATAGTGCCATTTTTTATCCCAAATCTGACTTTTCTTAGACAGAGTCCCCAGTTTTCCGATAATCATAAGAGAGTCTAAGTGTAGCTAAAGGAATAAGAAAACAAGTAAGTCATGCATATCCTTCCACATTTAGGAGTCTTTAATTCTTAGTTGTAAGCTCAGAACTCCCTCTTGTCAATATAGCGCCTTTTTTTATATGAATATGACTTTTCTTAAACAGAGTCCCAGTTTTCTATTTTTCATAGGAGAGTTTTAGTGTAGCTAAAGGAATAAGAAAAAAAAGTAATGATGCATCTCCTTCCACATTTAGGAGTCTCTACTTCTTATTTGTAAGCTCATAACTCCCTCTTGTCAATATAGTGCCATTTTGGATCAGAATATGACTTTTCTTAAACAAAGTCCCAATTTTCTGATTTTCATAAGAGAGTTTTGGTGTAACTAAAAGAATCAGAAAACAAGTAAATGATGCATCTTCTTCCATATTTAGGAGTCTCTACTTCCTATTTGTAAGATCAGAACTCTCTCTTGTCAATATAGTGCTATTTTGGATCAGAATATGAATTTTCATAAACAGAGTATCAGTTTTCTGATTTTCATAGGAGAGGTTAAGTGTAGCTAAAGGAATAAGAAAACAAGTAAATGATGCATCTCCTTCCATATTTAGCAGTCTCTACTTCTTGTAAGCTCAGAACTCCCTCTAGTCAATATAGTGCCATTTTTTATCCAAATCTGACTTTTCTTAGACAGAGTCCCAGTTTTCCGATAATCATAAGAGAGTCTAAGTGTAGCTAAAGGAATAAGAAAACAAGTAAATCATGCATCTTCTTCCACATTTAGGAGTCTTTAATTCTTAGTTGTAAGCTCAGAACTCCCTCTTGTCAATATAGCGCCTTTTTTATATGAATATGACTTTTCTTAAACAGAGTCCCAGTTTTCTGATTTTCATAGGAGAGTTTTAGTGTAGCTAAAGGAATAAAAAAAAAAGTAATGATGCATCTCCTTCCACATTTAGGAGTCTCTACTTCTTATTTGTAAGCTCATAACTCCCTCTTGTCAATATAGTGCCGTTTTGGATCAGAATATGACTTTTATTAAACAAAGTCCCAATTTTCTGATTTTCATAAGAGAGAGTTTTGGTGTAACTAAAAGAATAAGAAAACAAGTAAATTATGCATCTCCTTCCATATTTAGGAGTCTCTACTTCCTATTTGTAAGATCAGAACTCTCTCTTGTCAATATAGTGCCATTTTAGATCAGAATATGAATTTTCATGAACAGAGTCTCAGTTTTCTGATTTTCATAGGAGAGTTTAAAGTGTAGTTAAAAGAATAAGAAAACAAGTAAATGATGCATCTCCTTCCATATGTAGGAGTCTTTACTTCTTAGTTGTAAGCTCAGAACTCCCTCTTGTCAATATAGTGCCATTTTTTATCCGAATCTGACTTTTCTTAGACAGAGTCCAAGTTTCTGAATTTCATAGGAGAGTTTTAGTGTAGCTAAA
>NW_006256465.1:4717-5726 GCF_000478725.1 Eutrema salsugineum
CTCAGAACTCCCTCTTGTCAATATAGTGCCATTTTTATCCAAATCTGACTTTTCTAGACAGAGTCCCAGTTTTCCGATAATCATAAGAGAGTCTAAGTGTAGCTAAAAGAATAAGAAAACAAGTAAATCATGCATATCCTTCCACATTTAGGAGTCTTTAATTCTTAGTTGTAAGCTCAGAACTCCCTCTTGTCAATATAGCGCCTTTTTTTATATGAATATGACTTTTCTTAAACAGAGTCCCAGTTTTCTATTTTTCATAGGAGAGTTTTAGTGTAGCTAAAGGAATAAGAAAAAAAAGTAATGATGCATCTCCTTCCACATTTAGGAGTCTCTACTTCTTATTTGTAAGCTCATAACTCCCTCTTGTCAATATAGTGCCATTTTGGATCAGAATATGACTTTTCTTAAACAAAGTCCCAATTTTCTGATTTTCATAAGAGAGTTTTGGTGTAACTAAAAGAATCAGAAAACAAGTAAATGATGCATCTTCTTCCATATTTAGGAGTCTCTACTTCCTATTTGTAAGATCAGAACTCTCTCTTGTCAATATCGTGCTATTTTGGATCAGAATATGAATTTTCATAAACAGAGTATCAGTTTTCTGATTTTCATAGGAGAGGTTAAGTGTAGCTAAAGGAATAAGAAAACAAGTAAATGATGCATCTCCTTCCATATTTAGCAGTCTCTACTTCTTGTAAGCTCAGAACTCCCTCTAGTCAATATAGTGCCATTTTTTATCCAAATCTGACTTTTCTTAGACAGAGTCCCAGTTTTCCGATAATCATAAGAGAGTCTAAGTGTAGCTAAAGGAATAAGAAAACAAGTAAATCATGCATCTCCTTCCACATTTAGGAGTCTTTAATTCTTAGTTGTAAGCTCAGAACTCCCTCTTGTCAATATAGCGCCTTTTTTATATGAATATGACTTTTCTTAAACAGAGTCCCAGTTTTCTGATTTTCATAGGAGAGTTTTAGTGTAGCTAAAGGAATAAAAAAAAAAGTAATGG
>NW_006256464.1:0-3533 GCF_000478725.1 Eutrema salsugineum
TTGTTTGAAACCATAATCGATCTATTTGGCTTGAATTAAGAGATTATCTCATAGATAAGTGTCTAAACCACAAGTATTGGATTTATACCCCTTATCCTACAACTGATAAAGGGGATTGATAACCTCCTTAAGAGCTAAAAAATCTTAGTTATCAATTGGCGCCGTTGCCAAATTGTGGTCTTAGCATTTGTCTTTGATTCTTCTCTTGAGATCAAGTCTTTGTTTTTGTTTTACAATAAAACTAAACCAAGCTTTAAACAAGATTAAGATGCAAGCTAAGCAAATAAAGAACACTAAACAAGATGATGAATATGATAGGATGAGGATTAGAGCTCCAAATATGATAGATGGCTAGGGTGCTTTTCAGGATTTAACCAAGTAGCTAATGACAATAATGAAACATGATTCAAGTGATTTAGGATTCTAATCAAGCCTTAATCTTTCCCAAGCATCAAGACACAAATCAAGCCATTTCACATACCCAATCATCATTGGAGATCAAACAACAAGACAGCATTAAGGAAGCAGAACCTGAGAAGCCCTATGTTCCACCACCTCCTTACCGGCCTAAACTTCCATTCCCTGAAAGGTTTAAGAAGCAGCTCTTAGACAAGGCTACAACAGTTTTTGAAAGCATCTTAATGAGAACCCATTCACCATGCCTCTCATAGTAGCTTTCCTCATGATTCCAAAGCTTGGAAAATTTTTAAAAGATGCCATCCTCAACAAGACAAAGGAGCTAACAGGGATGGTTGTGTTGAGTCATGAGTGCAGTGCAGTCATACAAATGAGGGCAATCCCTAAAGCTATCAGATCCAGAGAGCTTCACACTTCCTTGTGTCATTAGTCCTTTGATGTTTGATGGTTGTTTATGTGACTTGGGATCATCAGTGAGCTTGACATTTTCAATAGCAAAGAAGTTGGGGTACAGAGTGTTCAAGCCAGCAAGAATCTCTCTAGTCTTAGCTGATAGGCCTGTTAGACTACCACTTGGAATGCTTGAAGATCTACCAATCAAAATAGGTGGCTTTGAGGTTCCAACAAACTTTGTGGTCTTGGAAATGGATGAGGAACCCAATGATCCTCTCATCTTAGGCAGACCATTCCTTGCCACTGCTGGTGCCATCATTGATATAAGGGCTGGCATGATTGAACTTCAGCTTGGATCAGAGAGACTCAAGTTTGATGTGAAAGAGATGATGAAGAAACCCACCATAGAAGGACAAGTCTTCTATGTGGAAACTATGGATGAGCTAGCTGATGAGCTCTTAGAGGAGCTGAACACTGAAGATCACCTTCAAATAACCTTGACTAAAGAACATGGTGATCATGGTTACTTGGCTGAAGAGAGTGAAGCCTACAGGATGGCTTTGGATCAACACAAATAAGTGGATTGAGAGTCAAGGTTCTTAGAGCTGGGATCAAGTGGTTCACATGTTCAGGAAATCAGTGGCTTAAGCCAAACCAATGGTCATTTCAAGAGTGCAAAGCCGTGGGGGATAGAGGATGAGCAAGGCAACAAGCCTATTGAGGAGATGAACACCAAACCAAGTCCAGCCAAGAAGGATTCATACAATGCGGATTGGGATGAGTCTAAGGCACCTCAATTGGAACTCAAACCTCTTCCTAAGGGGTTCAGGTATGCATTCTTAGGTCTCAATGAGTCTTACCCTGTCATCATAAATGATAAGTTGTTAGATGATCAAGAGCATGCATTATTGAATGAACTGAGAAAGCATAGAAGAACCATTGGTTATTCATTGGATGACATAAAAGGTATCTTACCCAACCTATGAACTCATAGGATTCATCTTGAAGAAGAATCTATGTCATCCATTGAACACTAAAGGAGGCTGAATCCTAACTTGAAATAAGTAGTGAAAAAGGAAATTCTAAAACTCCTAGAGGCTGGGATCATCTATCCTATCTCAAACTCCAGATGGGTTTCACCAGTTCATGTGGTGCCCACCAAGGGTGGAATAACAGTGATCAAAAATGAAAGGGATGTGCTGATAGCAACCAGAACCATCACAGGTCATAGGATGTATAGATTACTGAAAGTTGAATGCAGCCTCTAGGAAAGACCACTTCCGTCTTCCTTTTATTGACCAAATGTTAGAAAGGCTAGCTAATAATCCCTTCTTCTTTTTTCTGGATGGTTACTCTGGATTCTTTCAGATACCAATAGACCCAAGAGACCAGGAGAAAACCACATTTACCAGTCCATATGGGGCCTTTGCTTATAGGCGCAAGCCATTTGGACTGTGCAATGCTCCTGCTACATTCCAATGCTGTATGATGTCCATATTTTCGGATCTGATTGAAGAGAAAGTAGAGATATTCATGGATGACTTTTCAGTCTATGTATTCTCCTTCTCTGTTTGCTTGTCTAATGTTTCTCAGGTCCTAAGGAGATGTGAGGAGCACAGCTTGGTTCTCAACTGGGAGAAGTGTCATTTTATGGTGCAAGAGGGTACTGTTCTTGGGCACAAGGTTTCTGAGGCAGGGATAGAAGTGGACAGGGCAAAAGTGGAAGTGATGGTGAACTTGCAAGCTCCAAAATCTGTTAAGGGGATCAGAAGCTTTCTGGGTCATGCAGGTTTTTATAGAAGGTTCATTAAAGACTTTTCTAAGATAGCAAGGCCATTGACAAGGTTGCTATGCAAGGATGTGGAGTTTGTCTTTGATGCTGAGTGTGAGGAGGCCTTTAAGAAGATCAAAGAAGCCTTAATCAGTGCACCTACTGTACAAGCCCCAGATTGGTCTCTACCCTTTGAAGTGATGACTGATGCTTCTGACTATGCTGTTGGAGCGGTTTTGGGTCAGAAGAAGGACAAGAAGCTCCATGTGATATAATATTGATGTGAGTGCAGTGGGCAACACAAGTTTTACCGTAGACAAGCTGCAAGTGCACAGCAAACACAGTAGTACTTAGGGATCGAATCCACAGAGATCTGTGTGTTGAGGACTTCTAACTGATGCTAAAAACAATTGTAAACCTAATCTAATAAAAAGAGTTTTTAGTTTGTCACTAAATCTAATTATGTAGAGAATTAAAAAGAGCTTTAAGTAAAAATCGGTTGAAAAACAGTAAGGAAAAAGCGCTGAGTTCAAGGTTCATCTTTAGGGTTCATGTTCTAAGACACAAAGAATTTAGGCAAGGATTTTCTATGACTTTGAAACTAGGATAGACACATGTAAGATTAGCCAATTCTCGTCTCCCTAATCATCTAATCACTTGTTCATGGCAATTAACTCTCGCTCTCATGCCAGAACAAGATCATGCTTTGTAGATCGGAATCCATCTCTGCTTACGTATCCTCCGTAGGTAGCTTTCGTCTCCTACGACGGGGACGTCCATAAGATCCGGTTCAGGCAACCCAGATACAACACTCTCGTGGATCGGATTGAACCTAGGATTGGATTCTGGGTGATCAATCCAGAATTACCGCTTTGAGAATTGGATGAATGGGAGAATCATGTTGAAAATCGAAATCTTTTTTCCTAAAAACCTAGATGTCATTCGAACATGT
>NW_006256463.1:0-1115 GCF_000478725.1 Eutrema salsugineum
GGAAATCAGAAAACTAGAACACTCTTTTTTAGTAAAGTCATATTCTGATCCAAAATGGCACAATATTGACAAGACGGAGTTCTGAGCATACTAATAAAAAGTAGACACTCCTAAATGTCGAAGGCGACGCATCATTTACTTGTTTTCTAATTCCTTTAGCTACACCAAAACTCTCCTATGAAAATCAGAAAACTAGGACTTTTTTTAAGTAAAGTCATATTCTGATCCAAAATGGCACTATATTGACAAGAGGGAGTTCTGAGCATACAAATAAGAAGTAGAGACTCCTAAATGTCGAAGGAGACACATCATTTACTTGTTTTCTTATTCCTTTAGCTACACCAAAACTCTCCTATGAAAATCAGAAAACTAGGACTCTTTTTAAGTAAAGTCATATTCTGATCCAAAATGGCACTATATTGACAAGAGGGAGTTATGATCTTACAAATAAAAAGTACAGACTACTAAATGTAGATGGAGATGCATCAGTTACTTGTTTACTTATTCCATTAGCTACACCAAAACTCTCCTATGAAATTCAGAAAACAAGGACTCTTTTTAAGTAAAGTCATATTCTGATCCAAAATGACACTATATTGACAAGAGGGACTTCTGATCTTACAAATAGAGACTCCAAAATGTCAAAGGAGACGCGACATGTACCTGTTTCTGAGTCCTTTAGCTACACCAAAACTCTCCTATGAAAATCAGAAAACTAGAACTCTTTTTTAGTAAAGTCATATTCTGATCCAAAATGGCACAATATTGACAAGAGGGAGTTCTGAGCATACAAATAAGAAGTAGAGACTCCTAAATTTCAAAGGAGACGCATCATTTACTTGTTTTCTTATTCCTTTAGCTACACCAAAACTCTCCTATGAAAATCAGAAAACTAGGACTCTTTTTAAGTAAAGTCATATTCTGATCCAAAATGACACTATATTGACAAGAGGGACTTCTAATCTTACAAATAGAGACTCCTAAATGTCAAAGTAGACGCATCATTTACTTGTTTTCTTAGTCCTTTAGCTACACCAAAACTCTCCTATGAAAATCAGAAAACTAGGACTCTTTTTAAGTAAAGTCATATTCTGATCCAAAATGGCACTATATTG
>NW_006256463.1:1215-1731 GCF_000478725.1 Eutrema salsugineum
GCAAACAAAACTCCATGACACATCATTTACTTGTTTTCTTATTCCTTTAGCTACACCAAAACTCTCCTATGAAAATCAGAAAACTAGGACTCTTTTTAAGTAAAGTCATATTCTGATCCAAAATGGCACTATATTGACAAGAGGGAGTTATGATCTTACAAATAAAAAGTACAGACTACTAAATGTAGATGGAGATGCATCATTTACTTGTTTACTTATTCCATTAGCTACACCAAAACTCTCCTATGAAATTCAGAAAACTAGGACTCTTTTTAAGTAAAGTCATATTCTGATCCAAAATGACACTATGTTGACAAGAGGGACTTCTAATCTTACTAATAAGAAGTAGAGACTACCAGATGGAGACGGAGATGCATCATTTACCTGGGTACTTATTCCATTAGCTACACCTAAACTCTCCTCTGAAACTTATAAAACAAGAACTCTTTTCAAGTCAGGTCGTCTTCTGATCCAAAATGGCACTATATTGACAAGAAGGGATTTTGAGCTTACAAA
>NW_006256463.1:2284-4185 GCF_000478725.1 Eutrema salsugineum
CATTGGCTACACCAAAACTCTCCTATGAAATTCAGAAAACAAGGACACTTTTTAAGTAAAGTCCTATTCTGATCCAAAATGGCACAATATTGACAAGAGGGAGTTATGATCTTACAAATAAGAAGTAGAGACTCCAAAATGTCGAAGGAGTCGCATCATTTACTTTCTATCTTATTCCTTTAGCTACACCAAAACTCTCCTATGAAAATCAGAAAACTAGAACTCTTTTTAAGTAAAGTCATATTCTGATCCAAAATGGCACAATATTGACAAGAGGGAGTTCTGAGCATACTAATAAAAAGTAGACACTCCTAAATGTCGAAGGAGACGCATCATTTACTTGTTTTCTTATTCCTTTAGCTACACCAAAACTCTCCTATGAAAATCAGAAAACTAGGACTTTTTTTAAGTAAAGTCATAATCTGATCCAAAATGGCACTATATTGACAAGAGGGAGTTCTGAGCATACAAATAAGAAGTAGAGACTCCTAAATTTCAAAGGAGACGCATCATTTACTTGTTTTCTTATTCCTTTAGCTACACCAAAACTCTCCTATGAAAATCAGAAAACTGGTACTCTTTTTAAGGAAAGTCATATTTTGATCTAAAATGGCACTATATTGACAAGAGGGAGTTCTAATCTTACAAATAGAGACTCCTAAATGTCGAAGGAGACGCATCATGTACCTGTTTTCTTATTCCTTTAGCTACACCAAAACTCTCCTATGAAAATCAGAAAACTGGTACTCTTTTTAAGGAAAGTCATATTCTGATCTAAAATGGCACTATATTGACAAGAGGGAGTTCTAATCTTACAAATAGAGACTCCTAAATGTCGAAGGAGACGCATCATGTACCTGTTTTATTATTGCTACACCAAAACTCTCCTATGAAAATCAGAAAAGTGGGACTTTTTTAAGAAAAGTCATATTTTGATCCAAAATGGCACTATATTGACAAGAAGGAGTTCTGAGCATAGAAATAAGAAGTAGAGACTTCTAAATGTCGAAGGAGACACATCATTTACTTGTTTTCTTATTCCTTTAGCTACACCAAAACTCTCCTATGAAAATCAGAAAACTAGGACTCTTTTTAATTAAAGTCATATTCTGATCCAAAATGGCACTATATTGACAAGAAGGAGTTATGATCTTACAAATAAGAAGTACAGGCTACTAAATGTAGACGGAGATGCATCATCTACTTGTTTACTTATTCCATTAGCTACACCAAAACTCTCCTATGAAATTCAGAAAACTAGGACTCTTTTTAAGTAAAGTCCTATTCTGATCCAAAATGGCACAATATTGACAAGAGGGAGTTATGATCTTACAAATAAGAAGTAGAGACTACTAAATGTAGACGGAGATGCATCATTTACTTGTTTACTTATTCCATTAGCTACACCAATACTCTCCTCTGAAATTCAGAAAACTAGGACTCTTTTTAAGTAAAGTCATCTTCTGATCCAAAATGGCACTATATTGACAAGAAGGGATTTTGAGCATACAAATAAGAAGTAGAGACTCCAAAATGTCGAAGGAGTCGCATCATTTACTTTCTATCTTATTCCTTTAGCTACACCAAAACTCTCCTATGAAAATCAGAAAACTAGAACTCTTTTTTAGTAAAGTCATATTCTGATCCAAAATGGCACAATATTGACAAGACGGAGTTCTGAGCATACTAATAAAAAGTAGACACTCCTAAATGTCGAAGGCGACGCATCATTTACTTGTTTTCTAATTCCTTTAGCTACACCAAAACTCTCCTATGAAAATCAGAAAACTAGGACTTTTTTTAAGTAAAGTCATATTCTGATCCAAAATGGCACTATATTGACAAGAGGGAGTTCTGAGCATACAAATAAGAAGTAGAGACTCTTATCTCCTACGATACGT
>NW_006256462.1:0-3531 GCF_000478725.1 Eutrema salsugineum
GCAGCACCCTACACTCACGTGGATCACATCTCTCGCAGATTCTCTCTACGTCTCTCTTCATGTGAGGCCAGTAGAAGTGATCTTGCATTACTTTCAAAGTTTTAGTAATGCCAAAATGACCCATGAGACCTCCTCCGTGTGCTTCCCTGACTAAAGGATCTCGAATAGAACAGTTAGGAATGCATAGGCGATTATCATAAAAGAGAAAACCATCTTGCCTGAAGTAATGATCTTTGGCAAACTTTTCACAGGATTGGTATTTCTCTCCAAAGTCAGAATCTGATGCGTACATATGTTTAAGCTGTTCACATCCTATAAGCTTAGCATCAAGAGTAGAGATCAAAGCATACCTTCGAGACAATGCATCGGCAACTACATTGTCTTTACCTTGTTTGTACTTGATCACATAGGGAAATGTTTCTATGAATTCTACCCACCTTGCGTGTCTCTTGTTGATTTTTTGCTGCCCTTTTAGATGCTTAAGAGACTCATGATCTGTGTGTATGGCGAACTCCTTGGGCCAAAGATAGTGTTGCCATGTTTGCAAGGCTCGGACCAGGGCATAGAGTTCTTTGTCATATGTAGGGTAGTTAAGTGTGGCACCTCCAAGTTTCTCACTAAAGAAGGCTATAGGCTTCCGATCCTGCATCAAAACAGCACCAATACCTATTCCAGAGGCATCACATTCGATTTCAAATGTTTTAAGGAAATCAGGTAAAATTAAGAGGGGAGCATTAGTAAGCTTATCCTTTAAGGCTCGGAGTGCATCTTCTTGCGCTTGTTCCCACTTGAATCCAACTTCTTTCTTGATTATCTCGGTGAGTGGAGCAGCAATGGTGCTAAAGTCCTTCACAAACCTCCTATAGAATCCGGCTAAGCCGTGAAAACTCCTTACTTCACTCACGGTCTTAGGACTCGGCCATTCCTTTATTTCTTTCACCTTCTCTTCATAGACCTTGATTCCATCTGCGCTTACAACAAAACCTAAAAATACCAAGTTATCTGTGCAGAATGTGCATTTCTTAAGATTGGCATACAATTTTTCTTTCCTAAGCACATCTAAGACAGATTTCAAATGCAAGACATGATCGCTTAGACTCTTACTATAGACCAATATGTCATCAAAGTAAACGACCACAAAAACACCTATAAACGCCCTAAGAACATGATTCATCAATCTCATAAAGGTGCTAGGTGCGTTTGTCAAGCCAAAAGGCATGACTAACCACTCGTATAGGCTATGCTTAGTCTTAAAAACAGTTTTCCACTCATCTCCCTCTTTCATCCTAATTTGATGATATCCACTCTTAAGATCAATTTTAGAGAAGATGCTAGACCCATGCAACTCATCTAACATGTCGTCTAACCTAGGAATTGGATGCCTATACTTAACCGTTATATTGTTAATTGCTCGGCAATCAACACACATGCGCCAGCTACCATCCTTTTTAGGCACAAGTAATACGGGCACAGCACAAGGGCTCATGCTCTCTCTGATGTGGCCTTTCTCCATGAGCTCGTTCACTTGTCTTTATAGCTCTTTAGTTTCTACCGGGTTGGTTCTGTAGGCAGGTCGATTGGGTAATGAAGCTCCGGGAATGAAATCTATTTGATGTTCAATGCCTCTAATTGGTGGCAACTCCTTGGGATTATCCTCCGGAAACACGTCCTTATAAGCCTGCAATAGATCATCCATTTCACTCAGTAACACCGATGTAATGTTAGTGAGACTAGCAAGAGATTCTTTAAAGACAAATAGTAAAACCGGTTGTTTGGATATCAAGGCTCTTGCTACATCACCAGCTTTTAAGAAAAAGTTCGATGATTTGTTCTCGAGTTTCTCCTTTTGTTTGAGTTGGAGCTGATCTTGATACACTTCTTGAGGTGTTAGAGGCACCAGGGATCCTCTAGAGTCGATGAAAACAAACGAATGCTTATTAGTGAAACCATCGTGTATAACTCGTCTATCGGATTGCCATGGTCGGCCTAGAAGGATATGTCCAGCCTCCATAGGTAGCACGTCACAAAGGATCTCATCTTGGTATCGTCCGATGGTTATAGGGACTGAGACTTGGATATTCACTTTAAGTTCTCCATTCTCGTTTAACCATTGAAGCTTGTATGGTCTCGGATGCTTCTTAACGCTTAAACCTAGCTTTTTAACCATAGCCTCGCTTGCTACGTTAGTACAACTTCCCCCATCGATGATAAGACTACCTACTTTCCCTTGAACAAGGCATCGGGTGTGGAATAGGTTCTCTCTTTGCTCTTGTTCTTCTGTCTTGGACTGAACACTTAGAGATCTTCGGGCAACCAGTAGCGAACCCTGAGCCGGCATTTCCTCATACTCGGTCATAGGTTCATGTTCAGGACTTTCTTCCTCAGACTCGATCTCTCCATCGTCTTTGAGAATCATGACTCTTTTATTAGAGCACTCATTGGCGTAATGACCTCGGCCTTGGCACTTGAAACACTTTACATCTCTAGATCGACTTGTGGAGGCTTTGGTTTTGCCTTTTCCTTCTTTTTGAGTCACGAACGGCTTGTTCTCAGGCTTTGGCACCGCGATTTGCTTTCCATCTCTCTGGTAAGGATTGAGCTTTTCCTCTTTTAAGTAACTTGGCCTAGAAATTGTAGATACGGCTCCATAATTTGGTTTTATCACCGGTTTCCTCTTAAGCTGTTGCTCGATAAGGATGGCCTTATGCAACATTTCCTCCAACCTCCACATAATGTTGCATCTCAAGCCGATTCCTGTATATCTCGGTTTAAGCCACCTAGAAACCTTGACATTGTGGCCTCTCTATCCTCGGTGATATCAGCTCTCAACATAAGGGTTTCCATTTCTTGATAGTATTCTTCCCACTGATCGGTTGCCTTGAGCCAATCTTCTGATCCTCTGATGCAATTCCCTATGATAATGGCTCGACACAAACCTCTTCCTCATGATAGTTTTCATTTCTTGCCAACTCTCAACAGGGTATTCTCCATTTCGTCTTCTAGAAGTAACCAATTGATCCCACCAGCTTAAGGCATAGTCGTAGAACTTGGTGGCCGCGACCCTTACTCGGTTAATCTCGGTGTAATGTTGATAGTTAAAGACCAATTTGATCTTCTTCTCCCACTCTAAGTAAGCGTCCGGATCATTTTTCCCATGAAACAAGGGAATTCGCAACTTGATTCCTCCTAGTCCGTCTTGGAGAGGTATAGGCTCGTCTCGGGCTCGTCTTTGGCGTCGGTGATGGCTCCTAGAAGAGCTGCTATCTCGGCTGTAGTACGACTCAGCCGCTTCATCTCTTGGTGGTCTAAGTTTTTCTCTGGTTCTCTCAGGAGAATGCACGCGATTCCTTCTCCTTGTTTCTCGATCAGTTTTTACATCTGATTGGTGTTGCATCTCTTGCTTGAACACTTCGAACCGAGCAGCCATTAGCTCTTTCATTTTTGCGGTCATAGCCCACCATCAGAAGCTTGTTGTCTCGTTGTTGGCTGGTCTCTTCTTCTTCGGTCATGACTCTCCTGAAAATTTCACAA
>NW_006256461.1:0-1823 GCF_000478725.1 Eutrema salsugineum
TTGGCTGGGAGAGTAGGGAGAGATGGAGTGGGTTAGGGTTTAGAGAGAGAAAGTATTGTAGAGAGAGAGGGGAGAAGAGAGGTTAGGGTTTAGAGAGAGAAAGTATTGGGTTAGGGTTCATGAAATGCATCAGTCACCATTTCGTGCATCCTATCATGATCTACACTTTGTTCATATTGATACTGATTAGGCTGATGACCATAATTCGATTCATCAATATCAACATGACTTTGATAATTACTACTACTACCAGCATTTCCATGAGTATTACTGCCATATCCTTCTCCATGTAGATACCAAACAAAATATTGCGGCATAAACCCTCTATTTAATAAATGCGTCCACACGGTTTTGGTTAGTGTATACCTCGTATTCTTGCATTTCAAACAAGGACAAAACATCTTCCCACTATCTTTCGTTCTCTCCATATTTGTAGCCTGAAACATAAATATTTCTAACCCGTTCTTGAACTCTTCTGTCAACGCCCATCTGAATCTTTACGCATATACATCCAACTTCTTAGCTCGTATATAGACATCTTGAAAATAAACTCAAAATAATATCTTTTTTTATTGATTAGACAATAAAGGAGGTGGTCTCTTGTGTCACGTCTAGCCACGTGAATGGAGTAAATTAACCTTATAATACTATTACTTCTTTTTTTCAAAGTAATATCTCTTAATTCGGGTTTCCAACAATGGAAAACCCAATATATAAGGATTTACAACACTATACTAAAATTTAAGAGACATACAATGGGTCTTCAAGATGAAGATGCTCTTATGTTTGAATGATGATGTGTTGTGATTTAATGAAGGAATGAAGATCTATTTATAGGAAACTTTCAGGCTTTACAACGCTTTTACGATGACTTTTTACGACGGTTTTACATTCAACAATAATATTACGACGAGTTTACGACGATTATACGATAAAATTTTTCATCTACAATTGTTAGGTAAACATGTTTTAAATGTTTTTCACCTAACTTCGTTTTCGACGTAAAATCGATTTCACCCCTCACACAAACTCCATAGTTAGTTATCGCCCGCTTTGCACCGTGACGGTATGTGTGAAAAACATAGCCCCGAGTGAAATACATTGAGGCTGTAGTTATTTTTGCCATCGGACCTAGTAGTAACTCATGGAACCATGTTGGAAATTCATCCGGATCATTCGGGTCCACCTAATAAGAAAAAAATTCCGCTTTAATTTCTTGATTTGGATATATAGCAAATTAAAGTAGTCTTTTAATTAAAATTTTATACGTATTTGCCCTTTTAACCACTGGACATAGTGTTGATCTTTACGATCATTGATTTCAGTTTCAGAAACCCCAGATATGCATTCTTTAACCTCATCAACAAATGTGCTGAGAAAAACAACAATATAGTTATTAATACTGACAACTCATATAAAGATATTATTAATTAAAAAGTACATTTCATACGATGACAACTCTTCACAATTTAACAGGATATACATATGTGCACTGTGATAATCTTTTTTATTGGACCACCAAACATCTTTTTGTTTTCCACTAAGACGTCCGATCGGCGAGAATATGTCAGGTACACCTTCAACGGCATATGTATGGCCAACTCCTCCATCATCATATCGACGAGTAGCTCTTTTGCGTGTTCGTACTTTCGGTGCAAAATAGTATGAAGTGAAGTGTGAAGTCTCTTGCGTCAAGCTTCCCGCCACAATTGAGCCTTCCACTTTAGCTAGGTTTTTGGCTTTACCTTTAAGATGCTTCATGAAACGCTCGAACGGATACATCCACCTGTACTGAACGGGTCCACCGAGCTCTGCTTCGTGTG
>NW_006256461.1:1997-3702 GCF_000478725.1 Eutrema salsugineum
TCCCAGCAAACTTTACCCCCTCTCAACAGATTGGAAAGATTAGAGATTACCCATCAGGAAATTTAACGTCAGAAGAAACCCATCTGAACAATGCTGACTTTTGATCTGCACTCAACCAAAATACAGGAACTGGTGCTTTCCCGTTTCTCAGTAGATGCAACTCAATTCTGTTGCATAAATCAGACAATTCCAATCTTGACTTACCATTGTCTTTTGTTATTCCCGCTACGTTCATAATTGTATGCATGATGTTATCAAAAAAGTTTTTTTCAATGTGCATGACATCAAGATTGTGTCTGAGCAGATGATCTTTCCAATAAGGTAGTTGCCAAAAGATACTTTTCTTGTGCCAATTATGATGAACTCCATAACCTTCAGGCATATTTGCAGGAGTGTGCCAGTTTCCCCCACGCGTTACTGTTTCTTCTGCCCTCCAATGATCGATTTGCGCCTGTATATCAGCTCCTGTTAAATTAAAGGGTGGAGGGACATGTACACTTTTGTTCTTCATAAATAACCTCTTGTTCCTCCGATATGGATGGTTATCCGGTAAAAACCTCCGGTGACAATCAAACCAACAAGTTTTTCTACCATGTTTTAGCTGAAACGCATCAGTTTGATGAAGACAATAAGGACAAGATAGCTTCCCATGTGTAGTCCATCCTGATAGCATACCATAAGCGGGGAAATCGCTTATTGTCCACATAAGCACAGCCCGCATAGTAAATTTTTTCCTCGTAGAACAGTCATATGTACGAACGCCAGTATACCATAACTGATTCAACTCATGTATGAGTGGCTGCAGAAATACATCGAGAGCTCGCCTCGGATGATTTGGACCTGGAACCAAAATACTTAGGAAAAGAAATTCCCTTTGCATGCACAAATCCGGAGGAAGGTTATAAGGAGTTAGGATTACTGGCCATAATGAATATTGTCTACAGACATACCAAATGGACTAAAACCATCAGTGCACAGACCAAGATAGACATTCCGTTTGAACTTAGCAAAATCTGGGTATACCATATTGAAGTGTTTCCATGCCTTTGCATCTGATGGATGAACAACTTCTCCATCTACTTGTGTATGTTCAGCATGTCATCTCATTGATGCAGCTGTCATTTCAGATTGATAAAGCCGTTTTAACCTATCAGTTATAGGGAGATACCACATACGTTGGTACGGTATCTTTTTACGCCCATCAGTTTGCGGCCTGTATCTTGGTTTTTGGCAAAATCGACATTCCTCCAGCTGATTATCATCTTTCCAAAAAAATCATACAGTTGTCAACACATACATCTATTATCTCAGAAGGTAGACCAAGACTAAAAATCAACTTCTGAATTTCATAGTATGTTCCCGCTGCCAAGTTATCCTCCGATCGATACTCCTTCAGAAGATCAGCCCAATCATCCATGCAAACCTCAGCCAGGTTATGATCTGTTTTAATTGACATCATCCTAGCTGCCAACGATAATTTAGACAAGCCTTCTCTACATCCTTCGTAGATTGGCTGATTAGCATTGTCTAACAAATCATAAAATTGTTTGGCATCTACATTAGGTTCCTCAACAGCATTACCAGTATGCGTTTCATGAAATGTATCAGTCACCATTTCGTGCATCCCATCATGATCTACACTTTGATCATATTGATACTGATTAGGCTTATGACCATAATTCGATTGCGCGAATGTGGCTCTAAG
>NW_006256460.1:0-3515 GCF_000478725.1 Eutrema salsugineum
AGAGAATTGGTGTATCCAAAAGAATTAGAAAACATGTAAGTGATGCATCTCCTTCAACATTTAGGATTCTCTACTTCTTATTTCTACTCTCTGAACTACCCCTTGTCAATATAGTTCCATTTGAGATCAGAATATGACTTTTCCTAAAGAGAGTCCCAGTTTTCTGATTTTCATATGAGAGATATGGTGTATCCAAAGGATTACGAAAACATGTAAACGATGCATCTCCTTCCAAATTTAGGATTCTCTACTTCCTATTTCTATTCTCAGAACTCCTCCTTGTCAATATAGTTCCATTTGGGATAAAAAGTTGACTTTTCCTAAAGAGAGTCCCAGTTTTCTGTTTTTCATAGGACAGATTGGGTGTATCCAAAGGACTATGAAAACATGTAAATGATACATCTCCTTCCAAATTTAGGAGTCTCTACTTCCTATTTCTATTCTCAGAACTCCCCCTTGTCAATTATAGGGCCATTTTGGATCAGAATATGACTTTTCTTAAAGAGAAAACCAGTATTCTGATTTTCATAGGAGAAATTGGGTGTATCCAAAGGAATAAGAAAACATGTAAGTGATGTATCTCCTTCCAAATTTAGGATTCTCTACTTCCTATTTCTATTCTCAGAACTCCCCTTTGTCAATATAGTTCCATTTGGGATCAGAATATGACTTTTTCCTAAAGAGAGTCCTAGTTTCTGTTTTTCATAGGAGGAGATTAGGTGTATCCAAAGAATAAGAAAAACATGTAAGTGATGCATCTCCTTCCACATATGGGATTCTCTACTTCTTATTTCTATTCTCAGAACTCCCCCTTGTCAATATAGTTCCATTTGGGATCAGAGTATGACTTTTCCTAAAGAGAGTCCTAGTTTTCTGATTTTCATATGAGAGATTAGGTGTATCCAAAGGATTACGAAAACATGTAAACGATGCATCTCCTTCCACATTTAGGAGTCTCTACTTCCTATTTCTATTCTCAGAACTCCCCCATGTCAATTTAGTGCCATTTGGGATCAGAATATGACTTTCCTAAAGAGAGTCCCAGTTATCTGATTTTCATAAGATATATTGGGTGTATCCAAAGGAATAAGAAAACATGTAAGTGATGCATCTCCTTCCAAATTTAGGATTCTCTACTGCCTATTTCTATTCTCAGAACTCCCCCTTGTCAATATAGTTCCATTTGGATTAAAAAGGTGACTTTTCCTAAAGAGAGTCCCAATTTTCTGTTTTTCATAGGAGATATTGGGTGTGTCCAAAGGATTATGAAAACATGTAAATGATACATCTCCTTCCACAATTAGGAGTCTCTACTTCCTATTTCTATTCTCAGAACTCCCCCTTGTCAATTATAGTGCCATTTTGGATCATAATATGACTTTTCCTAAAGAGAAAACCAGTATTCTGATTTTCATAGGAGAAATTGGGTGTATCCAAAGGAATAAGAAAACATGTAAGTGATGCATCTCCTTCCAAATTTAGGATTCTCTACTTCTTATTTCTATTCTCAGAACTCCCCTTTGTTAATATAGTTCGATTTGGGATCAGAATATGACTTTTCCTAAAGAGAGTCCTAGTATTCTGTTTTTCATAGGAGAGATTGGGTGTATCCAAAAGAATTAGAAAACATGTAAGTGATGCATCTCCTTCAACATTTAGGATTCTCTACTTCTTATTTCTACTCTCTGAACTACCCCTTGTCAATATAGTTCCATTTGAGATCAGAATATGACTTTTCCTAAAGAGAGTCCCAGTTTTCTGATTTTCATATGAGAGATTGGGTGTATCCAGAGGATTACGAAAACATGTAAATGATGCATCTCCTTCCACATTTAGAAGTCTCTACTTCCTCTTTCTATTCTCAGAACTCCCCCATGTCAATATAGTGACATTTGGGATAAGAATTTGACTTTTCCCAAAGAGAGTCCTAGTTTTCTGATTTCCATAAGAGAGATTGGGTGTATCCAAAGGAATAAGAAACATGAAAGTGATGCATCTCCTTCCAAATTTAGGATTCTCTACTTCCTATTTCTATTCTCAGAACTCCCCCTTGTCAATATAGTTACATTTGGGATAAAAAGTTGACTTTTCCTAAAGAGAGTCCCAGTTTTCTGTTTTTCATAGGAGAGAATGGGTGTATCCAAAGGACTATGAAAACATGTAAATGATACATCTCCTTCCACATTTAGGAGTCTCTTCTTCCTATTTCTATTCTCAGAACTCCCCCTTGTCAATTATAGTGCCATTTTGGATCAGAATATGATTTTTCCTAAAGAGAAAACCAGAATTCTGATTTTCATAGGAGAAATTGGGTGTATCCAAAGGAATAAGAAAACATGTAAGTGATGCATCTCCTTCCAAATTTAGGATTCTCTACTTCTTATTTCTATTCTCAGAACTCCCCTTTGTTAATATAGTTCCATTTGGGATCAGAATATGACTTTTCCTAAAGAGAGTCCTAGTTTTCTGTTTTTCATAGGAGAGATTGGGTGTATCCAAAAGAATTAGAAAACATGTAAGTGATGCATCTCCTTCAACATTTAGGATTCTCTACTTCTTATTTCTACTCTCTGAACTACCCCTTGTCAAT
This sequence comes from Eutrema salsugineum, assembly GCF_000478725.1. Taxonomy (NCBI): domain Eukaryota; kingdom Viridiplantae; phylum Streptophyta; class Magnoliopsida; order Brassicales; family Brassicaceae; genus Eutrema; species Eutrema salsugineum. The sequence continues at coordinate 2,591 of NW_006256460.1, forward strand.
ATAGTTCCATTTGAGATCAGAATATGACTATTCCTAAAGAGAGTCCCAGTTTTCTGATTTTCATATGAGAGATTGGGTGTATCCAGAGGATTACGAAAACATGTAAATGATGCATCTCCTTCCACATTTAGGATTCTCTACTTCTTATTTCTATTCTCCGAACTCCCCCTTGTCAATATAGTTCCATTTGGGACCAGAATATGACTTTTCCTAAAGAGAGTCCTAGTTTTCTGATTTTCATATGAGAGATTAGGTGTATCCAAAGGATTACGAAAACATGTAAACAATGCATCTCCTTCCACATTTAGGAGTCTCTACTTCCTATTTCTATTCTCAGAACTCCCCCATGTCAATATAGTGCCATTTGGGATCAGAATATGACTTTTCCTAAAGAGAGTCCCAGTTTTCTGATTTTCATAGGAGAGATTGAGTGTATCCAAAAGAATAAGAAAACATGAAAGTGATGCATCTCCTTCCAAATTTAGGATTCTCTACTTCCTATTTCTATTCTCAGAACTCCCCCTTGTCAATATAGTTCCATTTGGGATAAAAAGTTGACTTTTCCTAAAGAGAGTCCCAGTTTTCTGTTTTTCATAGGAGAGAATGGGTGTATCCAAAGGACTATGAAAACATGTAAATGATACATCTCCTTCCACATTTAGGAGTCTCTGCTTCCTATTTCTATTCTTAGAACTCCCCCTTGTCAATTATAGTGCCATTTTGGATCAGAATATGACTTTTCCTAAAGAGAAAACCAGAACTCTGATTTTCATAGGAGAAATTGGGTGTATCCAAAGGAATAAGAAAAGATGTAAGTGATGCATCTCCTTCCAAATTTAGGATTCTCTACTTCTTATTTCTATTCTCAGAACTCCCCTTTGTTAATATAGTTCCATTTACTAAAAGTTATAAACTTGAGTGGAGA
>NW_006256459.1:0-804 GCF_000478725.1 Eutrema salsugineum
CCATGAGAGAATGTAAGATTAACAGCGGATTAAAGAGAGGATTAAGAGATTTAGAGAGATTGTATTGAAAGATTAGTGAAGAACACGATGAAGACTAGAGAGAGTAGTGAGAAAGAGATTCATTCTCATTTCATAAGAGCTATTACAGCTGTATACAGGTATATAAAGTAAAAACAGAAAGAATATGCTAAATAGATACCTAAGCTATTCTCCAAATCAGGGAAAAGCAAAAGAGAAAAAGCAAAAGCACTTTTTGTCTTATATGTACAACGGTCATATAGATAAGGGAGGCACCTCTTCTTCTTTAGAGAGTCAAACGGTCATAAAGAGAGAAGCTTAGAGGGAAAGACATCTCTTTGCTTGATGCAGAAGTAACCTAAGGTCTTCAAGATGATCTTGTACGGATTGTACGGTCAAGATGGAGAAGAAAGATCGACCTTGATTAACAGTAGAGACTCCTAAATGTTGAAGGAGACGCATCATTTACTTGTTTTCTTATTCCTTTAGCTACACCAAAACTCTCCTTTGAAAATCAGAAAACTGGGACTCTTTCTGAGAGAACTCATATTCTGATCCAAAATGGCACTATATTGACAAGAGTGAGTTCTGAGCATACAATCAAGAAGTAGAGACTCCTAAATGTCGAGGGAGACGCAGCATTTACTTGTTTTGTTATTCCTTTAGCTACACCAAAACTTTCCTTTGAAATAAGAAAACTGGGGACTCTGTTTAGGTAAACTCATATTCTGATCCAAATGCACTATGTTGACAAGGAGTGGAGTTCTGGAGCATACAAATAAGAAG
>NW_006256459.1:4144-5342 GCF_000478725.1 Eutrema salsugineum
CCAAAACTCTCCTTTGAAAATCAGAAAACTGGGACTCTTTCTGAGAGAAGTCATATTCTGATCCAAAATGGCACTATATTGACAAGAGTGAGTTCTGAGCATACCAACATAGAAGTAGAGACTCCTAAATGTCGAGGGAGACGCATCATTTACTTGTTTTGTTATTCCTTTACCTACACCAAAACTTTCCTTTGAAAATCAGAAAACTGGGACTCTTTTTGAGAGAACTCATATTCTGATCCAAAATGGCACTATATTGACAAGAGTGAGTTCTGAGCATACAATTCAAGAAGTAGAGACTCCTAAATGTCGAGGGAGACGCATCATTTACTTGTTTTGTTATTCCTTTAGCTACACCAAAACTCTCCTTTGAAAATCAGAAAACTGGGACTCTTTCTGAGAGAAGTCATATTCTGATCCAAAATGGCAATATATTGACAAGAGTGAGTTCTGAGCATACAAATAAGAAGTAGAGACTCCTAAATGTTGAAGGAGACGCATCATTTACTTGTTTTCTTATTCCTTTAGCTACACCAAAACTCTCCTTTGAAAATCAGAAAACTGGGACTCTTTCTGAGAGAACTCATATTCTGATCCAAAATGGCACTATATTGACAAGAGTGAGTTCTGAGCATACAATCAAGAAGTAGAGACTCCTAAATGTCGAGGGAGACGCAGCATTTACTTGTTTTGTTATTCCTTTAGCTACACCAAAACTTTCCTTTGAAAATAAGAAAACTGGGACTCTTTTTAAGTAAACTCATATTCTGATCCAAAATGGCACTATATTGACAAGAGTGAGTTCTGAGCATACAAATAAGAAGTAGAGACTCCTAAATGTTGAAGGAGACGCATCATTTACTTGTTTTCTTATTCCTTTAGCTACACCAAAACTCTCCTTTGAAAATCAGAAAACTGGGACTCTTTCTGAGAGAAGTCATATTCTGATCCAAAATGGCACTATATTGACAAGAGTGAGTTCTGAGCATACAAATAAGAAGTAGAGACTCCTAAATGTCGAAAGAGACGCATCATTTACTAGTTTTCTTATTCCTTTAGCTACACCAAAGCTCTCCTTTGAAAATCAGAAAACTGGGACTCTGACTGAGAGAAGTCATATTCTGAACCAAAATGGCACTATATTGACAAAAGTGAGTTCTGGGCATACAAATAAGAAGTAGAGACTCCTAAATGTCGA
>NW_006256459.1:5442-7448 GCF_000478725.1 Eutrema salsugineum
CATATTCTGATCCAAATGGCACTATATTGACAAGAGTGAGTTCTGAGCATATAATCAAGAAGTAGAGACTCCTAAATGTCGAAGGAGACGCATCATTTACTTGTCTTCTTATTACTTTATCTACACCAAAACTCTCCTATGAAAATCAGAAAACTGGGACTCTTTCTGAGAGAACTCATATTCTGATCCAAAATGGCACTATATTGACAAGAGTGAGTTCTGAGCATACAAATAAGAAGTAGAGACTCCTAAATGTTGAAGGAGACGCATCATTTACTTGTTTTCTTATTCCTTTAGCTACACCAAAACTCTCCTTTGAAAATCAGAATACTGGGACTCTTTTTAAGTAAACTCATATTCTGATCCAAAATGGCACTATATTGACAAGAGTGAGTTCTGAGCATACAAATAAGAAGTAGAGACTCCTAAATGTTGAAGGAGACGCATCATTTACTATTTTTCTTATTCCTTTAGCTACACCAAAACTCTTCTTTGAAAATCAGAAAACTGGGATTCTTTCAGAGAGTAGTCATATTCTGATCCAAAATGGCACTATATTGAAAAGAGTGAGTTCTAAGCATACAAATAAGAAGTGGAGACTCCTAAATGTCGAAGGAGACGCATCATTTACTAGTTTTCTTATTCCTTTAGCTAAACCAAAACTCTCCTTTGAAAATCAGAAAACTGGGATTCTTTCTGAGAGAAGTCATATTCTGATCCAAAATGGCACTATATTGACAAGAGTGAGTTCTGGGCATACAAATAAGAAGTAGAGAATCCTAAATGTCGAAGGAGACGCATCATTTACTTGTTTTCTTATTCCTTTATCTACACCAAAACTCTCCTATGAAAATCAGAAAACTGGGACTTGTTTTAAGAAAACTCATATTCTGATCCAAAATGGCACTATATTGACAAGTGTGAGTTCTGAGCATACAAATAAGAAGTAGAGACTCCTAAATGTCGAAGGAGACGCATCATTTACTAGTTTTCTTATTCATTTAGCTAAACCAAAACTCTCCTTTGAAAATCAGAAAACTAGGATTCTTTCTGAGAGAAGTCATATTCTGATCCAAAATGGCACTATATTGAAAAGAGTGAGTTCTAAGCATACAAATAAGAAGTAGAGACTCCTAAATGTCGAAGGAGACGCATCATTTACTTGTATTCTTATTCCTTTTGCTACACCAAAACTCTCCTTTGAAAATCAGAAAACTGGGACTCTTTTTAAGTAAACTCATATTCTGATCCAAAATGGCACTATATTGACAAGAGTGAGTTCTGAGCATACAAATAGGAAGTAGAGACTCCTAAATGTCGAAGGAGACGCATCATTTACTAGTTTTCTTATTCCTTTAGCTACACCAAAACTCTCCTTTGAAAATCAGAAAACTGGGACTCTTTCTGAAAGAAGTCATATTCTGATCCAAAATGGCACTATATTGACAAGAGTGAGTTCTGAGCATACAATCAAGAAGTAGAGACTCCTAAATGTCGAGGGAGACGCAGCATTTACTTGTTTTGTTATTCCTTTAGCTACACCAAAACTTTCCTTTGAAAATAAGAAAACTGGTACTCTTTTTAAGTAAACTCATATTCTGATCCAAAATGGCACTATATTGACAAGAGTGAGTTCTGAGCATACAAATAAGAAGTAGAGACTCCTAAATGTTGAAGGAGACGCATCATTTACTTGTTTTCTTATTCCTTTAGCTACACCAAAACTCTCCTTTGAAAATCAGAAAACTGGGATTCTTTCTGAGAGAAGTCATATTCTGATCCAAAATGGCACTATATTGAAAAGAGTGAGTTCTAAGCATACAAATAAGAACTAGAGACTCCTAAATGTCGAAGGAGACGCATCATTTACTAGTTTTCTTATTCCTTTAGCTAAACCAAAACTCTCCTTTGAAAATCAGAAAACTGGGACTCTTTCTGAGAGAAGTCATATTGTGATCCAAATGGCACTATATTGACAAGAGTGAGTTCTGGGCATACAAATAAGA
>NW_006256459.1:7548-8876 GCF_000478725.1 Eutrema salsugineum
CTCTCCTATGAAAATCAGAAAACTGGGACTTGTTTTAAGAAAACTCATATTCTGATCCAAAATGGCACTATATTGACAAGAGTGAGTTCTGAGCATACAAATAAGAAGTAGAGACTCCTAAATGTCGAAGGAGACGCATCATTTACTAGTTTTCTTATTACTTTAGCTAAACCAAAACTCTCCTTTGAAAATCAGAAAACTAGGATTCTTTCTGAGGAAGTCATATTCTGATCCAAAAATGGCATCTATTGGCAAGAGTGAGTTGTGAGCATACAAATAAGAAGTAGAGACTCCTAAAATGTTGAAAGGAGACGCATCATTTACTTGTTTTCCTATTCCATTAGCTACACCAAACTCTCCTTTGAAAATCAGAAAACTGGGACTCTTTTTAAGTAAACTGATATTCTGATCCAAAATGGCACTATATTGACAAGATTGAGTTCTGATCATACAAAATAAGAAGTAGAGACTCCTAAATGTCGAAGGAGACGCATCATTTACTAGTTTTCTTATTCCTTTAGCTAAACCAAAACTCTCCTTTGAAAATCAGAAAACTGGGACTCTTTCTGAGAGAAGTCATATTCTGATCCAAAATGGCAATATATTGACAAGAGTGAGTTCTGAGCATACAAATAAGAAGTAGAGACTCCTAAATGTTGAAGGAGACGCATCATTTACTTGTTTTCTTATTCCTTTAGCTACACCAAAACTCTCCTTTGAAAATCAGAAAACTGGGACTCTTTCTGAGAGAACTCATATTCTGATCCAAAATGGCACTATATTGACAAGAGTGAGTTCTGAGCATACAATCAAGAAGTAGAGACTCCTAAATGTCGAGGGAGACGCAGCATTTACTTGTTTTGTTATTCCTTTAGCTACACCAAAACTTTCCTTTGAAAATAAGAAAACTGGGACTCTTTTTAAGTAAACTCATATTCTGATCCAAAATGGCACTATATTGACAAGAGTGAGTTCTGAGCATACAAATAAGAAGTAGAGACTCCTAAATGTCGAAGGAGACGCATCATTTACTTGTATTCTTATTCCTTTAGCTACACCAAAACTCTCCTTTGAAAATCAGAAAACTGGGACTCTTTCTGAGAGAACTCATATTCTGATCCAAAATGGCACTATATTGACAAGAGTGAGTTCTGGGCATACAAATAAGAAGTAGAGACTCCTAAAGGTCGAAGGAGACGCATCATTTACTTGTTTTCTTATTCCTTTATCTACACCAAAACTCTCCTATGAAAATCAGAAAACTGGGACTTGTTTTAAGAAAACTCATATTCTGATCCAAAATGGCACTATATTGACAAGAGTGAGTT
>NW_006256459.1:8976-18968 GCF_000478725.1 Eutrema salsugineum
TTCTGATCCAAAATGGCACTATATTGACAAGAGTGAGTTCTGAGCATACAAATAGGAAGTAGAGACTCCTAAATGTCGAAGGAGACGCATCATTTACTAGTTTTCTTATTCATTTAGCTAAACCAAAACTCTCCTTTGAAAATCAGAAAACTGGGATTCTTTCTGAGAGAAGTCATATTCTGATCCAAAATGGCACTATATTGAAAAGAGTGAGTTCTAAGCATACAAATAAGAAGTAGAGACTCCTAAATGTCGAAGGAGACGCATCATTTACTAGTTTTCTTATTCCTTTAGCTAAACCAAAACTCTCCTTTGAAAATCAGAAAACTGGGACTCTTTCTGAGAGAAGTCATATTGTGATCCAAAATGGCACTATATTGACAAGAGTGAGTTCTGGGCATACAAATAAGATGTAGAGACTCCTAAATGTCGAAGGAGACGCATCATTTACTTGTTTTCTTATTCCTTTATCTACATCAAAACTCTCCTATGAAAATCGGAAAACTGGGACTTGTTTTAAGAAAACTCATATTCTGATCCAAAATGGCACTATATTGACAAGAGTGAGTTCTGAGCATACAAATAGGAAGTAGAGACTCCTAAATGTCGAAGGAGACGCATCATTTACTAGTTTTCTTATTCCTTTAGCTAAACCAAAACTCTCCTTTGAAAATCAGAAAACTAGGATTCTTTCTGAGAGAAGTCATATTCTGATCCAAAATGGCACTATATTGACAAGATTGAGTTCTGATCATACAAATAAGAAGTAGAGACTCCTAAATGTCGAAGGAGACGCATCATTTACTTGTATTCTTATTCCTTTAGCTACACCAAAGCTCTCCTTTGAAAATCAGAAAACTGGGACTCTGACTGAGAGAAGTCATATTCTGAACCAAAATGGCACTATATTGACAAAAGTGAGTTCTGGGCATACAAATAAGAAGTAGAGACTCCTAAATGTCGAAGGAGACGCATCATTTACTTGTTTTCTTATTCCTTTATCTACACCAAAACTCTCCTATGAAAATCAGAAAACTGGGACTTGTTTTAAGAAAACTCATATTCTGATCCAAAATGGCACTATTGTTGGATTTTTCATATTAAGAGAGTTTCTTGAGAGAGTTTGCGTGAGATATGAGAGAATAAGAGATTGTGAAAGAGAAGAATACTTTCTCATTAATTCATTGTGTCGGCTACAAAGAGACATAAATAGGTTACAAACTAGGTTAAGAGAGACTCCATTCTCGTAAAGAGATAAGGCTACACGTGACTACTACAGATGAGCTTTCTCTTGGATCAAGCTGATAGCGACCTGACCTAACGGTCATATGCGCTGATCCAAGACACGCACGGGACCACTTGTACGGACAAGGGGAAATATCTTCTAGCGCCTAACTCTTGAACTCTTGGGCTTCTCTTCCTTTATTGTCTATGGGCCGCCTTATCCAGGAACACATTTCTGGACTTAGCTCAATACTCCCCCTCAAGCTTAACCACAGGAAGCGAAGGTTAAGCTTGGAGACTCGTGGAGCACTACCTCGTTAAAAACCTTAGTACATAAAACCTCATGGGATAAAACTGTACTAAGGGAAAAAGAGTATAGCGTCCATGAGTTGGAGGAGCTCAAGCGAAGGAGATATCTACAAGCCCAAGTTTGCCATATATGCGATCACAAACTTTAAGGCTTGTAGCTTTGGTGAAGATATCAGCTAGTTGGTCTTCACTCCGAGTGTAACAAGGTAGAATGGTTCCATCTTCTATCTTCTGTCTGACCTTATGACAGTCTACCTCAATATGCTTGGTTCTTTCATGAAAAACTGAGTTATTGGCGATGTGTATGGCCGCTTGATTGTCACAATGAAAGGTCATGGGACTTGAGGACTCAATGTTGAGATCTTTGAGGAGTGCTTTGAGCCAAGTGAGTTCGTTTGACAGCTTCTTCATGGCTCTATATTCGGATTCAGCACTTGAACAAGAGACCACCTTCTGCTTCTTAGTCTTCCAAGTTACTAGATTGCCACCAATGAAAGTACAGTATCCGGTTGTAGATCTTCTATCATTCCTGTCTCCAGCCAAATCAGCATCACAATAGCCAACTATCTCGGTGCTTTCATTCTTTCCCATCCAGATGCCTTGTCCTGATGAGCCTTTGAGGTATCTCAATATGCGTTCCACCATATTCCAATGCTGTACTGTAGGCTTTTGCATATGTTGGCTCACCTGGTTCACAGCAAAGCACAGATCAGGTCTAGTTAATGTTAAATAGATGAGTTTACCTACCAGCCTGCGGTATTTGAGGATGTCTTTGAACGGCTCATGTGTGTGCTCCCCCTTTCGATCGACCTGAAAGCCCTCTTCAAGTGGTGTCTTTGCTGGCTTAGCATCAAGGTAACCTGTTTCACTCAAAAGGTCCAGAATATACTTTCTTTGAGACAAGAAGAGGCCATCCTCAAAGCGGCACACTTCTATACCAAGAAAGTATTTGAGTTCACCAAGGTCTTTAATATCAAAAACTGACTTGAGAAATTCTTTAGTGGATTCGATACCTGCCTTGTTGTCTCCTGAGATGATTAGATCATCAACATAGATGAGAACAACAACGATACCTTGAGGACTTTGAAGAGTGAACAATGTATGATCTGATTCTGATTTCTTGAAACCATGGTCCCTGAGAGTGAAACTTAGCTTGTGATACCAAGCCCGTGGGGACTGTTTGAGTCCATAGATGGCTTTGCGAGCCTTAAGACTTTGCCAGGGGTCACCGTGTCTTCAAGGCCAGGGGGAGGCTTCATGTAGACCTCCTCCTCAAGTTCTCCTTGTAAGAATGCATTCTTAACATCCATCTGCCACAATTCCCAAGATAGATTAGTGGCCAAAGAGAGCACTACTCTTACCGTCTTAAGGTTGGCTACAGGAGCAAAGGTATCGGTATAGTCATCTCCATAGGTTTGGGTAAATCCTCTTGCTACAAGCCTAGCTTTGTGCCTCTCTATATCCCCATTGCTCTTGTACTTAATAGTAAAGACCCATTTAGAGCTGACAGCTTTCTTTCCGATTGGTAAATCTGCTTCGTCCCACGTATGGTTCCTCTCCATAGCTTCCTTTTCGTCTGTGATGGCATGAATCCATACTTCCTTATCCTTAGCTTCTTCATAGCTGCTAGGAATCTCATGAAGCTCAATTTGGCCGAGAAAAACTCTATGTTCTGTGGGCATAAGGGCGATCGAACAAGTGACTTGAGCCGGATGAGCAACCGCCATGTTGTTGTAGTAAACTCTTGTGTTTACCCAATTGGAGGGATCTTTCTTGAGTCTTGTACTACGTCTTAGAGGTAGAACGCTGCTGCCTGAAGCCACCATATCGCTTGTCTCAAGACTAGGCTCATCATCTACCGAGAGCGTCTCTTCTTGGTGTAAAGTTGGCTCTGGATCTTGTTCTTGATCTGAGTCAACCTTTATTGGATCAGACCCTCCATCGGATGATTGAGTTGCGGCTTGAGGTATAGGATCAGCAGGGGAACTCTGGTTTACTCCTGAGGGTTCTTGTTGGCTCTGAAGAGGAGTGGTATTGCCTAGATGATCCAGTAGAAATCGTAAGCTAGTGGCCCTATCACCTGGTGAGTTGGAGAGATCCTTAAGGCTTGCCCAGTCCTTGTTGCTGTAATATCCTTGATGCTCTAAAAACTTGACGTCTCTAGACACAAATGTCTTATTTGTAGAGGGGTCAAAGCACTTGTAACCCTTTTGCGTGATAGAATAGCCCAAGAAGATACATCTTGTGCTCTTAGCTTCGAGTTTATTCCTCTGCTCTCCTGGTATAAACACAAAACAAACACATCCAAATACTCTTAGGTGATCAATTGATGGCTTTGCTTTGTTAAGTACCTCGAAGGGAGAAGCGTCATGCAAGACTCGTGTTGGTATTCGATTAATAAGGTAGCAAGCTGCCATCACCGCATCTCCCCAAAACCTTTTAGGCACATTAGTGTGAAACATCATTGAGCGAGCCACTTCCATAAGGTGTCTATTCTTTCTTTCAGCCACACCATTTTGTTGTGGAGTGTATGGACAACTGGTTTGATGTAAAATGCCATGCTTAGTCAAATGTTCTCTGAACCGTTGACTAGTGTACTCTCCTCCATTATCTGACCTTAAAATTTTTATCTTGGCATGAAAATGGTTAGTAACATAGTTTTGGAAGTTGAGAAATGCATCATACACACGGTCTTTAGATGGAAGTAAAGTAAGCCAAGTGTATTTTGATTTCTCATCTATGAATGTCACAAAGTACTTATTATTATCTCTAGACATGCAAGGAGAGGTCCAAACATCAGAGTGAACTAAGTCAAAGCATTTTTCATAAATAGTGGTTGATTTTGGAAATACATTCTTGCAGTGTTTACCAAGAATACAAGCCTCACAACTCAAATGATCAAAACAGACCTTAGGTAACATTAATTCAAGTGCACGAGAATGGGGATGCCCTAATCTAGCGTGCCAAATAGCATTAAAACTAGCAGAAAAACAGTGACTAGGCGAGATAGATGCAAGGGTGCTTGGTGATGAATCTTCAAGAACATAAAGCTCATCTTTAACTCCACCCTTTCCGAGAACTTTGCCATTCTTAATATCCTGAAAATGAACATCATTAGGCCCAAAAATAGCTCTACAATTCAAATCTTGAGTAGCTTTTCTAACAGACATGAGATTTGATGTAAACTTAGGCATAAAGAATGCTTTAGAGTTCTTCTCAAATAAGTTCAAGTTGCCAATACCCTCAATAGGAATTTTATCACCATTCGCAATAATCACTTTACCTAAAGCCGGTTTAATATCTTTAAGCAATTGTGAATTACTAATCATATGGTGTGAAGCACCTGAGTCTATGATAATATCATTACTAGACTTTTGAGTAAAGAAAGTGATACCAGACTCCTTTAAGGAGGCAATGGCTTTGATGACCGCTTCCAAGTCGGCTTTCCTCACATAGTCAGTGATTTCTTGAGGATTAGATGAGCCACCTTGACTTGAGACACCCGAGTACTCATGAGCAGCATTAGCTTTGGAATCTTTGAACTTGCTTGGCTTGAGATGCGGGTGCAAGATCCAGCATTTGTCTTTGGTATGACCCTTCTTCTTGCAATGGTCACAAGTCCACTGTCTCTTGTCCTCTGGCTTGTAAGCTCCCTTGTTGGCTGTGGGAAGGTCTCCTTTACCGCCAAAGAGTCCACACGAACCTTGTTCCTTTTGTATGCGAGCGCATACCTCTTCTAGGCTTGGGAGTTTATCTTCACGTAGGATGTGCTTAACAAGGTCATTGAAGATCGGGTTTAGAGTGAGCAAAAGGCCCAAGACCTTATCTTGTTCACGCCTTGCATTAAGCACCAGGGGATCGGTTGTAGCTGGCCTGAGCATCTCGAACTCGGCCCATAAGGATCTAAACTTCCCAAAGTGCTGAGTAAATTCCATATCGTTTTGGCTGAGCTCATTGATAGCCTTCTTGACTTCAAAAACTCGGCTTAAGTTTGTGTCATTGCCGTACACGTTCTTGAGAGTTTCCCACAGAGCTTTAGCCGTCTCACAGTAGGAGTAAGCTTCAAGAATCGCCGGATCTAGAGAGTTCTGGATGAGGCCGAGCACCGTCTGGTCTTCTTGGAACCACTTGGTCTCCTCAGCAACGAGCTCTTCGCTCTTCTTCTCATCTTGAGTGCTTTCCTTTGGTGATTTGTCTTCCAAGACATGATTCCAAAGGCCTCGGCCACAAAGGGCTGTCTTAGTGGTTCTAGACCACAAAAGGTAGTTAACTCCCTTAAGAGTAACTGGAATAACAACCGTTTTGGTGTTCTCCATGAGAAACACAAAGAAAAGAGATGAACGAGGTGTAGAATCAAGAAAGAAAGAGAACAAGAATGAAGAATAAGTAACCGGGTGGAAACGAGAGATTTAAGAGACTAAGGAACGAGATTTAGAGTGTAAGTGGAAGAGATTTAAAGATCATTGCTCTGATACCATGTTGGATTTTTCATATTAAGAGAGTTTCTTGAGAGAGTTTGCGTGAGATATGAGAGAATAAGAGATTGTGAAAGAGAAGAATACTTTCTCATTAATTCATTGTGTCGGCTACAAAGAGACATAAATAGGTTACAAACTAGGTTAAGAGAGACTCCATTCTCGTAAAGAGATAAGGCTACACGTGACTACTACAGACGAGCTTTCTCTTGGATCAAGCTGATAGCGACCTGACCTAACGGTCATATGCGCTGATCCAAGACACGCGCGGGACCACTTGTACGGACAAGGGGAAATATCTTCTAGCGCCTAACTCTTGAACTCTTGGGCTTCTCTTCCTTTATTGTCTATGGGCCGCCTTATCCAGGAACACATTTCTGGACTTAGCTCAATACTTATTCCTTTAGCTACACCAAAACTCTCCTTTGAAAATCAGAAAACTGGGACTCTTTTTAAGTAAACTGATATTCTGATCCAAAATGGCACTATATTGACAAGATTGAGTTCTGATCATACAAATAAGAAGTAGAGACTCCTAAATGTCGAAGGAGACGCATCATTTACTTGTATTCTTATTCCTTTAGCTACACCAAAACTCTCCTTTGAAAATCAGAAAACTGGGACTCTTCCTGAGAGAAGTCATATTCTGATCCAAAATGGCACTATATTGACAAGAGTGAGTTCTGGGCATACAAATAAGAAGTAGAGACTCCTAAAGGTCGAAGGAGACGCATCATTTACTTGTTTTCTTATTCCTTTATCTACACCAAAACTCTCCTATGAAAATCAGAAAACTGGGACTTGTTTTAAGAAAACTCATATTCTGATCCAAAATGGCACTATATTGACAAGAGTGAGTTCTGGGCATACAAATAAGAAGTAGAGACTCCTAAATGTCGAAGGAGACGCATCATTTACTTGTTTTCTTATTCCTTTATCTACACCAAAACTATCCTATGAAAATCAGAAAACTGGGACTTGTTTTAACAAAACTCATATTCTGATCCAAAATGGCACTATATTGACAAGAGTGAGTTCTGAGCATACAAATAAGAAGTAGAGACTCCGAAATGTCGAAGGAGACGCATCATTTACTAGTTTTCTTATTCCTTTAGCTAAACCAAAACTCTCCTTTGAAAATCAGAAAACTGGGATTCTTTCTGAGAGAAGTCATATTCTGATCCAAAATGGCACTATATTGACAAGAGTGAGTTCTAAGCATACAAATAAGAAGTAGAGACTCCTAAATGTCGAAGGAGACACATCATTTACTTGTTTTCTTATTCCTTTAGCTACACCAAAACTCTCCTTTGAAAATCAGAAAACTGGGACTCTTTTTAAGTAAACTGATATTCTGATCCAAAATGGCACTATATTGACAAGATTGAGTTCTGATCATACAAATAAGAAGTAGAGACTCCTAAATGTCGAAGGAGACGCATCATTTACTTGTATACTTATTCCTTAAGCTACACCAAAACTCTCCTTTGAAAATCAGAAAACTGGGACTCTTTCTGAGAGAAGTCATATTCTGATCCAAAATGGCACTATATTGACAAGACTGAGTTTTGGGCATACAAATAAGAAGTAGAGACTCCTAAATGTCGAAGGAGACGCATCATTTACTAGTTTTCTTATTCCTTTAACTAAACCAAAACTCTCCTTTGAAAATCAGAAAACTGGGACTCTTTCTGAGAGAAGTCATATTCTGATCCAAAATGGCACTATATTGACAAGAGTGAGTTGCATACAAATAAGAAGTAGAGACTCCAAAATGTCGAAGGAGACGCATCATTTACTTGTTTTCTTATTTCTTTATCTACACCAAAACTCTCCTATGAAAATCAGAAAACTGGGACTTGTTTTAAGAAAACTCATATTCTGATCCAAAATGGCACTATATTGACAAGAGTGAGTTCTGAGCATACAAATAAGAAGTAGAGACTCCTAAATGTTGAAGGAGACGCATCATTTACTAGTTTACTTATTCCTTTAGCTAAACCAAAACTCTCCTTTGAAAATCAGAAAACTGGGATCTTTCTGAGAGAAGGTCAATATTCTGATCCAAAATGGCACTATATTGACAAGAGTGAGTTCTTAGCATACAAAATAAGAAGTAGAGACTCCTAAATGTCGAAGGAGACGCATCATTTACTTGTTTTCTTATTCCTTTAGCTAAACCAAAACTCTCCTTTGAAAATCAGAAAACTGGGACTCTTTCTGAGAGAAGTCATATTCTGATCCAAAATGGCACAATATTGACAAGAGTGAGTTCTGGGCATACAAATAAGAAGTAGAGACTCCTAAATGTCGAAGGAGACGCATCATTTACTTGTTTTCTTATTCCTTTATCTACACCAAAACTATCCTATGAAAATCAGAAAACTGGGACTTGTTTTAACAAAACTCATATTCTGATCCAAAATGGCACTATATTGACAAGAGTGAGTTCTGAGCATACAAATAAGAAGTAGAGACTCTGAAATGTCGAAGGAGACGCATCATTTACTAGTTTTCTTATTCCTTTAGCTAAACCAAAACTCTCCTTTGAAAATCAGAAAACTGGGATTCTTTCTGAGAGAAGTCATATTCTGATCCAAAATGGCACTATATTGACAAGAGTGAGTTCTAAGCATACAAATAAGAAGTAGAGACTCCTAAATGTCGAAGGAGACACATCATTTACTTGTTTTCTTATTCCTTTAGCTACACCAAAACTCTCCTTTGAAAATCAGAAAACTGGGACTCTTTTTAAGTAAACTGATATTCTGATCCAAAATGGCACTATATTGACAAGATTGAGTTCTGATCATACAAATAAGAAGTAGAGACTCCTAAATGTCGAAGGAGACGCATCATTTACTTGTATACTTATTCCTTAAGCTACACCAAAACTCTCCTTTGAAAATCAGAAAACTGGGACTCTTTCTGAGAGAAGTCATATTCTGATCCAAAATGGCACTATATTGACAAGACTGAGTTTTGGGCATACAAATAAGAAGTAGAGACTCCTAAATGTCGAAGGAGACGCATCATTTACTAGTTTTCTTATTCCTTTAACTAAACCAAAACTCTCCTTTGAAAATCAGAAAACTGGGACTCTTTCTGAGAGAAGTCATATCGCATCGTAAATGGCACTATACTAGACAAGAGTGAGTTGCATACAAATAAGAAGTAGAGACTCCTAAATGTCGAAGGAGACGCATCATTTACTTGTTTTCTTATTTCTTTATCTACACCAAAACTCTCCTATGAAAATCAGAAAACTGGGACTTGTTTTAAGTAAACTCATATTCTGATCCAAAATGGCACTATATTGACAAGAGTGAGTTCTGAGCATACAAATAAGAAGTAGAGACTCCCTAAATGTTGAAGGAGACGCATCATTTACTAGTTTACTTATTCCTTTAGCTAAACCAAAACTCTCCTTTGAAAATCAGAAAACTGGGATTCTTTCTGAGAGAAGTCATATTCTGATCCAAAATGGCACTATATTGACAAGAGTGAGTTCTGAGCATACAAATAAGAAGTAGAGACTCCTAAATGTCGAAGGAGACGCATCATTTACTTGTTTTCTTATTCCTTTAGCTAAACCAAAACTCTCCTTTGAAAATCAGAAAACTGGGACTCTTTCTGAGAGAAGTCATATTCTGATCCAAAATGGCACTATATTGACAAGAGTGAGTTCTGGGCATACAAATAAGAAGTAGAGACTCCTAAATGTCGAAGGAGACGCATCATTTACTTGTTTTCTTATTCCTTTATCTACACCAAAACTATCCTATGAAAATCAGAAAACTGGGACTTGTTTTAACAAAACTCATATTCTGATCCAAAATGGCACTATATTGACAAGAGTGAGTTCTGAGCATACAAATAAGAAGTAGAGACTCTGAAATGTCGAAGGAGACGCATCATTTACTAGTTTTCTTATTCCTTTAGCTAAACCAAAACTCTCCTTTGAAAATCAGAAAAAAAAGTCAC
>NW_006256458.1:0-527 GCF_000478725.1 Eutrema salsugineum
GTGCGCCTTCTTAGAAATCGAAATATACTTGGGTTACTCTTCTTCCTTCAAAGGATCGAGTGTTTGATGCATTCTTGAACTTTCAAAATTATATTACTAACCAATTTAATGCAAAGCTTAAAGTGTTAAGATCAGATAATGGTGGAGAATATACTAGCCAACGATTCAAAGAACATCTTGCAAAGCACGGCATCATGCATCAAACGAGTTGTCCATACACACCACAACAAAACGGGGTGGCCGAGAGGAAAAACAGGCATCTTATGGAGGTTGCACGATCGATAATGTTTCACACCAACGTTCCAAAGAGGTTTTGGGGAGATGCAGTCATGGCCGCATGCTATCTTATCAACAGAATACCTACAAAAGTCTTAAAAGACACATCCCCATTTGAGGTACTAAACAAAACTAGACCATCTATAGATCACTTACGAGTATTTGGCTGTGTTTGTTTTGTTTTAGTCCCAGGTGAACAAAGAAACAAACTAGAAGCCCAGAGCTCTAAGTGTATGTTTCTGGCTATTCCA
>NW_006256458.1:1400-2808 GCF_000478725.1 Eutrema salsugineum
TTAATTTCTTGAGCACCAAGGATACTACACCAACAAAGATTGGGAAAGCCTTAAGGATTTATCAAGATCTCCTGGAGACCGTGCCACTAGCCTCAGATTTCTTCTTGATCATCTTGGTAACACTGGTACGCCTATATCAAATTCTAGCGATGCAACCGAGTCACTAGACATCGCCCCTCAAGCTCAAGAACAAGAGCCCGATCCAACTCCACCGCAGCAAGGTTCAGTGCAAGAAGGTGATGACATTTTGTCTGACTCAGGAGACGAAGAGGTACTAGAGGAACCAACTCACCAAGAAGAGGAGCAAGCGCCACCACTTAGAC
Organism: Eutrema salsugineum; assembly: GCF_000478725.1. NCBI lineage: Eukaryota > Viridiplantae > Streptophyta > Magnoliopsida > Brassicales > Brassicaceae > Eutrema > Eutrema salsugineum. The sequence goes on from NW_006256458.1 coordinate 1,724, forward strand.
GTAGTACAAGACTGATCAAAGATCCCTCAAATTGGATTAATACTCGAGTCTACTACAATAACCAAGCTGTTGCTCATCCGGCTCAACTGCAATGCTCTCTAGACCTTGTTCCTGCTGATCATCAGGCGTTTCTTGGAAAAGTCGAGCTCGACTTTATTCCAAAAGACTATGAAGAAGCTAAAGATAAGGAGGAATGGATTCAAGCTATTGGCGATGAAAAGGGGGCGATGGAACGTAATCATACTTGGGATGAGGCCGATCTTCCACCAGGCAAGAAAGCTGTCAGCTCCAAATGGGTCTTCACGATCAAATACAAGAGCAATGGTGACATACACAAAGCTCGTCTCGTAGCTCGCGGCTTCACACAAACTTATGGAGACGACTATATCGATACCTTTGCTCCGGTGGCCAACCTCAAAACAGTAAGGGTAGTACTCTCATTAGCTACTAACCTATCTTGGGAGTTGTGGCAGATGGATGTAAAGAACGCATTCCTTCAGGGGGAGCTTGAAGAGGAGGTCTATATGAAACCACCACCGGGTCTTGAAGAGTCTATAGCTCCCGGTAAAGTTCTGAGACTTAGGAAAGCTATTTATGGCCTTAAACAATCACCTAGAGCTTGGTACCACAAGCTGAGCTTCACTCTTAGAGACCATGGCTTTAGAAAATCAGAATCGGATCATACCCTCTTTACACTTCAAAGCTCTCAAGGTATTGTTGTTGTCCTAGTTTATGTTGATGATATCATTATCTCTGGCAATGATATTGAAGGTATCCGGTCTACTAAAGAATTTCTTAAGTCTGTATTTGATATCAAAGACCTTGGAGCACTAAAGTACTTTCTAGGGATAGAAGTGTGCCGATCTGAAGATGGCCTCTTCTTATCTCAAAGAAAGTACACACTTGATCTCTTGAATGATACAGGTTTTCTTGAAGCAAAACCGGTTAAGACGCCGCTTGAGGAAGGGTACAAGGTCTCTCGCCAGGGGGAGAAACCAGATGAGCCGTTTCAAGATGTCCCACTATACCGCAAGCTTGTAGGTAAGCTAATCTATTTGACACTTACTAGACCTGACTTGTGCTTT
>NW_006256458.1:3168-4741 GCF_000478725.1 Eutrema salsugineum
AAATGATAGAAAGTCTACAACAGGCTATTGTACATTTGTTGGAGGCAACTTGGTGACCTGGAAGACAAAGAAACAGAAGGTGGTGTCAGATTCAAGTGCAGAGTCAGAATACCGAGCCATGAAGAAACTTGCAAATGAGCTTACTTGGCTCAAGGCGTTGCTCAAGGACCTGAATATCGAGTCACCAGGCCCCATGACATTCCACTGTGACAACCAGGCGGCTATTCACATTGCAAACAACTCAGTCTTCCATGAGAGAACCAAGCATATCGAGATAGATTGTCATAAGGTTCGACAAAAGATAGAAGAAGGAGTCATCCTCCCATGTTTTACCAGAAGCGAAGACCAACTGGCCGATATCTTCACCAAAGCTACGAGCCCCAAAGTTTGCGACCACATCTACAGCAAGTTGGGACTCGTTGATCTTGCTCATGTCTGATCTCAAGCTCCCTGATTCATAGACTTTGTACTCTTTTTCCTTGGCATAGTTTTTATCCCATGCGGTTTTTCTATGTCAAGGTTTTAATGAGGCACTGTTCTATGGGTCTTCAAGCTTAGTAATATTCTTCATATATGACTAAGCTTGAGGGGGAGTGTTGAGAAGACCAATAAAAGGCTTAGACATTATAAGTATCGGTTTGATCCTTTAATATCAATACCGAGACTAATAAATGACTAAGTCCAGAATAATAAAGGCCAATGGTATCAAGGAGCTTCAGGCCCATCAAAGTGTCCAAGAATGAGTTCTCAAGTCAAAGGAACCGATGGAGGGAAGATAAAAGTCAACAGGGAAGTGGTTAGAACCTATTTAGACATGTGACTCCAGCGCATGGCTGTCACTTTCAGTCTCGGGATCTAGTTCCCTTTGTCTCTCTCTGTAACGGTCACCTAGCTAGGGCTTCCAGCCTCTTTTTGTCTGTCTATAAGTGCATTGTAACGAGAACCTAAGACAAGAAGATGATGGAGACTCTTTATTCTCTCTTTCTTGTTCATCATTTCTTTTCATTCTGCAAACTATTATCGCTAATCTCTCAATAATTTCACACGTACAAGGTCATCATTTGGGTTGCTTCTTCATCAAGTTATCTAGGGGAGCCTTCTTCTCTTATGTTCATTCTCTTCTTAACGTTTAAAGATAAGAGAGGAAGGAGCCAGGCTGGATATGATCTCCTTGTGACCGTTGGAGAGAAGGAGAAAAGTAGCTTTACCTTTTACTTTTGCTTTTTCCTCTTTTGGACTATAGCTTAGGAATCTAGAGAATATTCTTGTTGCTCTTTTACTTTATATAGCTGTATACAGCTGTAATAGCTCTTATGAAATGAGAATGAATCTCTTTCTCACTACTCTCTCTAGTCTTCATCGTGTTCTTCACTAATCTTTCAATACAATCTCTCTAAATCTCTTAATCCTCTCTTTAATCCGCTGTTAATCTTACATTCTCTCAAATAGCAGACTGGTTATCACAATGCATAGTGATCGGCTTTGAGAACTCTATTCCAAGATCTGAGAGAAGCATCTTCAGCCACATCAACTCGGTTGTAAGTCTTCTCATAGCTCTATACTCGGCTCTGCG
>NW_006256457.1:0-3505 GCF_000478725.1 Eutrema salsugineum
ATATGGAATTGAACGGCAGCAGGGTCGTTTTTCAAATTCTCGATCAATGCCTTGACCAAAGCATCACTGTCATAACTCTCCTGAATGGTCTTCATCAAATCACACTCCAAAACAGACATCGCCATGTGTAAGACCTCAGATCCTTCCACTCTAGACAAGGCGTCTGCAGCTAGATTCTCTTTGCCCTGGTGATACTGAATTTCGTAGTCAAACTCCAATAGCTTAGGGAGCCATAGTTGTTGAATAGGAGTGTTCAGCCTCTGTTCCAGTAAGTACTTGAGGCTACGTTGATCCGTTTTGATCACAAATGTCCCTGTAATAGATAGTGACGCCTTTTCTGTACTGAAAACACGACAGAGAGAAGCTCTTTTTAATAAATGGATAAATTCAACTGCTTCCCTTTAAGGTGACGGCTAATGTAAGCCAAAGGGTGACCATCTTGCATAAACACTGCGCCTATTCCACTCCCACATGTGTCAGTCTCTACAACAAAGGGCCTGTCAAAACGTGGTAGAGCGAACACCGGGGCAGTGCATAAGGCTTCCTTCAATGCATCAAAAGCCGTTTGAGCCTCTGCAGTCCAGCCAAATGCATCCTTCTTCGTGAGATCGGTCAAAGGCCGAGCAATGGAGCCAAAATTGCGGACAAAGCGCCTGTAGTAACCACACAACCCCAAAAAAACCCTCAACTGTTTCAGAGATTGTGGTACCGGCCACTCAACCACTGCCTTCACTTTGTTCGGGTCAGTAGAAATGCCTGCAGCTTCTATGTAGTGGCCCAGGTACTCCACCTTCCTCGTGGCAAAACTGCATTGACTTCGTTTGGCAAACAGTTTGTTAGCCCGCATGACTTGAAAGACAGATTGAAGGTGTTCTGCGTGTTGTTCAACGAAAGAGCTGTAGACAAGAATGTCATCAAAGAAGATGAGCACAAACTTGCGCAAGAACTCCTGAAATACCCGGTTCATAAGGCTTTGAAATGTTGCAGGTGCGTTTGTAAGGCCAAAAGGCATAACCAGGTATTCATAATGTCCACTATGAGTCTTGAAGGCTGTTTTGTGAATATCACCAGGTGCCATTCTCACTTGATGATACCCTGCCCTGAGGTCTATCTTCGAATATACCGTAGACCCCCCAAGCTCATCCATTAAGTCTTCTATCAAGGGAATGGGAAACCTATCCTTGACCGTCATGTTATTCAGCTCACGGTAATCAACACAAAGACGCCAAGTTCCATCCTTCTTTTTGACCAACACCACCGGAGAAGCGAATGGACTTGAACTGCTTTGAATAGTTCTTGCAATAAGCATCTCACGCACCAACTTGTCTATTTCGTTTTTCTGATGAATGGCATAACGGTAAGGTCTCTGGTTCACTGGATTGGACCCCTCAAGTAACGGAATAGAGTGATTATGGTGCTGTCTAAAGGGTGGTAGTTCAGTCGGTTCAGCAAAGATGTCCTCAAATGCAGCCAACACTCCTGCAACTCCCTCGGAATCTGCAGTTTCTCCTGCATTGGCCTCTAACGAGAAAAACATACAACGATCCTCGACGACCTGTTCCTGGACACAAATCATTGTAAGTTGGGCCGTGTCTTCCTTGAGTTTATTGAGTTTACCAGCCTACACCTCCCTTACTGAACCACGTTTCACACCATGTAACAAGACCTTCTTATTGTCCCATTTGAAACTCATCTCCAACTTCTTAAAGTCCCAAGTAATGGGTCCTAGAGTTTCCAACCACTGCACACCCAACACCATATCACAGTTACCCAGCGGTATGATCATCACATCATCAACCCAGTCCGTGCCTCCAAAATGCCACTGGAACTTGTTGACTTGTGAACTGACGCCTAATTTACCTCCACCGGCCACGGCCACCTTGTTAATTCCAGTAGGGTCCAACTTACAGCCCAATTGTTGAGCTATCTTGGGGTCAATGAAGTTGTGAGTTGACCCCGAGTCGATAAGTATGAACAGAACCTTTTTCCCATGGATTCCCTTCACTTTCATTGTCTGTGGTCCTGTAACTCCAGTTAAGGCGGCAACAGAAATTTGTGCCATTTCACAACCAGTGTCTTCCTCTTCCAGTGGTTGCTCTTCCACCTCTTCCTCATCACAACCCGTCTCCTCCTCCATTTCCAACATATACAGCTGCACCTTTTTGTGCTTCAAGTGATGTCCTAGAGTAAACTTCTCATCACAGAAGAAACACAGACTCTCCGCTCGACGTCTGCTTATATCCTCAGGAGAGAGAAGCTTCCGAGGTTGAATCGGCCCTTCTTTGTTCCTGTCATTGTGTGGCTGTGGCACGTTACCTCGGCGAAAAGGGATCAAGCCTTTTTCGTTAGTCGGAGCACGTTGAGTGTTCCACGAACTCGGTGTTTGCTTCTGAGGGTGGGCTTTCTCATATAAACGACCCAAAATCAAACATTGATGAACCGTCTGGGGCTGAAACATCCGGACGTGCATCTGCGTATCAGTACGAAGACCCGCCTGGTAAGCTCGAGTTAAGTAATCTTCGGAGAGCTTAACTCTGTTCCGGATCCGTTCAAATCGGCGATGGTAGTCAGCGATGCCATCCGTTTCCTGTAAGTTTTTGAGTTCAGCTATAGGATCGTCCAACAGCTCGGTGAAACGTTCCTGTAACAATGCCTTGTAACTCGTCCAATCCAATAGTAACTCGGTTTCTGACTCGGGATCCACCAGCGACTGATGCCATTCCGCTGCATCACCTTCGAAATGCATCGATGCGAGGTTTATCCTTAGATCTTCCGGTGTATGATCAATGGAGAAAAACTGTTCGACTTTGAACAACCATTCCTTGAGCTTATCTCCGTTGAACCTCGGAAAATCGAGTTTCGCTAAACGAGTCACGCCAGAGTAATGGGTTTGGGACCCCGATCTTCCTTTTCCGTGCTCAGGGTAAGACCCATCATGACCTAGGAAGCGAAGAGGAAGCTTGATGTTGCTTTCCATTTGATCGGTCATAACTCAACGCCGATCCATCACGATTAGACGTAAGAAGATGGATCGCGTCAAACATCTCCTTAAGACCTTTGTCGATCTTCTCGTTCAGAGCACCTTCCAGTTCGTTTATCCGGGAACCCAACGATTCCTCCACCTCACGAACCGTGGCCTCCTTCAGTAACGTCTGAGCTCGTGTTCCTTCCGCCATCTCCGAGAAACGACGCAGCTCTGATACCTTTAATATAGTAAATCGGATATCAAAAGAACAGATAGAAAACAGAGCACCAATGTTCATAAAACACGGGTACCCGTCTCACCGGCAAAAGAATCCTCGGATGAAGAAGGGATTCTTCGGCTTGGGATGAGCAGCACACACACACAGAGAATAAGAGAGAGAAATAGTTTTTTAGCAAATATTCTTGATGATCCCCAAAAAGGTTTCTACACACCAACATATAGCAAGGACGTGTACTCTGTTATGAAAAAACAACAAACAACTTTTCCGAAATATTTAAAAATGATAAAAGAAATGAAATG
>NW_006256456.1:0-782 GCF_000478725.1 Eutrema salsugineum
ATATTTCTTTTCGATTATGGTTCTGTGCATCTTTTTCTTGATGAGCTTGATTCGTAAATGATAACTGTGTGGTTGTTTTAGAGGAATTTGGATCAATTGGAAGCATTGCGAGGAAACTTAAGGCTAAAACCCTAAGAAGCGAAGCTCCTTCACAGTCTATTGCTGCCACTAGGTACTCTTTTCACCATTTTCTTAATCCATTTTTCGTGCGTTGAAGTCTAACGGATTGACTGTGCCCGAGAATCTAAAACTGGTTACTCAATTTTGGGCATTAAAGAATTTTAGGGTGCAAGGCCTAAGTCAGGTCCCGAAGAGCCAAACACTGTAGAATTTTCTGGTCGGTCTTTTCAGAAAGTGGTTAAAGCTTTCATAAGAGAAGGTGGTAGATATGCAACTGAGTGATGATTTTATTAAGTCTTTATTTTTTCATTGGATGCGCAGACTACTTGCACGAGAGGGAACCAATGCAGAGCAATTGTCTCATGATCTAAGGTCATTCGAGTTGAAGGTGAGCATTTTATTAGTCTTCTCTCTGTATCCTCTAGCTTTATGCTTCTCTGTGTTTTGTTGGGTTTCCAATATGTATATTTTGGCTTCAACCAGATACTTATTCAGTTTACTGTAATATGACAGTTACTTAAGTTTTTTGCCTTTACAAGTATAAGACTCATATTTTTGTTCGCTTACTTATCTGCAAGATTCTCACATTACTTTTCTACTTTAAATTATACTTAGCTACTGAACGAAACTTTGCCTAAATTGTTATTCTTTTTCATTGGGGT
>NW_006256456.1:1299-2989 GCF_000478725.1 Eutrema salsugineum
ACTACTATCAATTTTTTTGACTTGATTTCCATATTACTTATATTCGTCGTATCTTTTTCCTTCAATCATTGCAGTCTAATGCTTGTAGAGTATATCTTTCTCGCCTTTTGTTTCTTCTCATTATGTATTTTCAAACAAAGATGTGAAAATGATATTGGCATGTGACCGTAATTGTGAAACGAAGGAGTATTTTCTTTATCCATACAAATGTATATGGATTGTGAATTGGAAACTCTTGACGTAGGATTCGTTAGAAGCTGGTTGAGTGCTTATTGGCTATTGCAAATTAAGAAGATTTTTTTCGGAATTATTTTGTGTCCTTTCTCACATAGTCAATGTGAAATCTTCTTCTGGCAGGAGGACTGTAGAAAAGAAAAGCGTGACTTTCTTCAAAGTCTTAGCAAAATCTCAATGATACCTAAGACCAAGATGATCGAGACAAGCAGAGACACTCATGGTGGTCAACTAGTGCCTGTGGCATTGAGTCCTCAAGGATCTTCAAAGCCTGGAACAGAACTTGCGTCTCTGGCTCAAAAACCAATTCATGAGAAGAAAGCATATGTCTATGCAGAGGTTGTGAAGAAACTAAATTCTTCAAGAGAACGAGGCTTGCCATTCATGATATGGTCTTCCTGTACCTCTTTGATTGCATTTTAAACGACGTCCTGTTTGATAATTGCAACTGAAGATTATGCATTTCCTTTATTGCTTTCAGAAGTCCAGCTGGATTGTTTAAGAATTCTGTACATGCTACACCTTATGATGATGACTGCTTTTAGTGCAGCGTTAATTTACCCTCGTTGACTATCTACAGATTTGTTTGGCTTCTTCCCTACTAATTTCCCATTCATGCATTTTATAGCCTGCAATATCGTTCAAGGGTGCTTATGAAAGTCTAGGAATTGATTTGACTCGTGGAAAATCAGTCAACGTGCAGAAACTATGGCAACTTATTCAGGTGATCTTTTAATTGGAACTCTCATTTTATAACAAAAGGTACCTTTAAGGACTGTTCTTACATTTTCAAGGTCTTTAACAATCTGTAAAAATAGGCCATGACGGGTGAAGATTCAGCAGTACAACAGGGTGTTTCCAAGAGGATGTCCCTCGTGATAGGTGCAAGGCGCCACTTGGAATGTGGGCATGAGAAACATATAATGGATACAATTCAAAGTCATCCTACACAAGTACTTGTTTCTGTCTTGTATTTATTTTCCGTGTGCATGCTAACGTATGTAACATTTTTCTTGATGACGCATGTCACATTTTTCTTCATGCATTTATTTAAATAATAACTTCAAGAATGTCAACTGAAAAGGTGCCCTGATCTTTCAGTCTGAGTTCAACTGCGTTAATACTCATAACATCCCGTTTTTCTAATCTTGTTCTAGGCTGCTCTTGGTGGATCTGTTGGAAATTTGCAAAGAATTCGTGCTTTTCTTCGGGTTAGTGCGACAGACTTAATAGAGCTTAACACAAAGCATATATACACAGTAATTTTTTTTTACTGGCAATCATATACATTGAGTTGTTTGCTTCCTTAATTCTGTTTTTGAATACTGTGCAGATTCGTCTGAGGGATTATGGGATTTTAGATTTTGATTCAGGTGATGCGCGTCGGCAACCTCCTTTTGATACTACTTGGCAGCAGGTTTCGCATAATTTTTCGTCATGCTTAGAATTCTCACCA
>NW_006256456.1:3259-4281 GCF_000478725.1 Eutrema salsugineum
GTTATTATGAGGAGGCTAGAAAAAATTGCCCAATCATCTCGGTCATCTCAACAACAGTTTGCTCCTCTGGTATATTTGCAGGTCTTAGTTACCTACGTTCAAATTCCGGAGTCATGGTTTGATTTGATTTTTTTTTTTTGGCAGCTTACAGAATGGATTACGCAGGTGGTACTGTGGCTGCAAATACCGCCGCTATTGCTTCTGAAGAATGTGAGAAATTGCTTAGGTTGGGTGATCGGTTGGGCCAAACAACATATGACAAGAAGAAGCTCCTACTCTACACTATCATATCTGGTTCCCGAAAGGCAAATTGATCGCATCTTGAGGGATTTTTCGACGCTTTTTAACACAATAGAAGATTTTCTCTGGTTCAAGTTATCTTGCCTACATGACGTTGCTAGTGGATCTTCATCTGTGGTCTTCAATGATGGGCTAGTTCCTTACAGTTTAGATGATCTTCAGGCTTATCTTAATAAGTTTGAGCCTTCTTATTCCGCAATAAAAGTCTTCGAGTTTTAAATAAATCATCGATTTTCTAAAAAAATCGGTTTTAAGTGGAAGAAAATCGCTTATCCGCCTAAGCTGACCACCTAGCCTTAAACTGGTTTAGTTTGAGTTTATATTCCGCAATAAAAGTCAAACCTAAGACAGGAAAAACTGCGAGTATTAAGAGACAGATCTAGTGGTATGCCAAGTGTTCGACGAATTGCCCCAGTACGGAAGTGAGAGATGCCCTTTAAAAGCTAATGGAGGAAAAAGACTGGGAAACTTCCTCGTCGAGTGAGAACGAAACTGGCTTTGCAGTAGATGATGATGAAGAGTTTCATTCTGGTGGTTCAGGGCCCAGGTTACAGTTCAGGTGGATTCAAATCTTCAACTCGTTTCTGGATTTAAGTTCTCTGCGATAAGCAGATTATTCTCTTACAATCAATTTCTCGCTCTTTTGTGTGTTTGCATATTGTAGAGTAGGATATTCCAAGGCTCGTTGGATTACCGAATTAGGAATGGCTCAAGTGAGGTGG
>NW_006256455.1:0-2331 GCF_000478725.1 Eutrema salsugineum
TACACCTCAAATCTCCTATGAAAATCAGAAAACTGGAACTCTTTTTACTAAAAGTCATATTCTGAACCAAATTGGCATGATAATGACAAGGGGGCGTTGTGACACTAGAAACAAGAGGTAGAGAGACCTAAATGAGGAAGGATATGCATCATTTATTTGTTTTCTTATTCCTTTAGATACACCTCAAATCTCCAATGAAAATCAGAAAAAAGGGATTCTTTTTACTAAAAGTCATATTCCGATCCAAATTGGCATGATAAAGACAAGGGGGCGTTGTGAGACTAAAAACAAGAGGTAGAGAGTCCTAAATGTGGAAGGAGATGCATCATTTACTTGTTTCTTATTCCTTTAGATACACCTCAAAGCTCCTATGAAAATCAGAAAACTGGAACTCTTTTTACTAAAAGTCATATTCTAAACAAAATTGGCATGATAATGACAAGGGGGCATTGTGAGACTAGAAACAAGAGGTAAAGAGTCCTAAATGAGGAAGGATATGCATCACTTACTTGTCTTCTTATTCCTTTAGATACACCTCACATCTTCTATGAAAATCAGAAAACTGGAACTCTTTTTACTAAAACTCATATTCTGAACCAAATTGGCATGATAATGACAAGGGGGCGTTGTGAGACTAGAAACAAGAGGTAGAGAGTCCTAAATGTGGAAGGAAATGCATCATTTACTTGTTTTATTATTCCTTCAGATACACCTCAAATCTCCTATGAAAATCAGAAAACTGGGACTCTTTTTACTAAAAGTCATATTCTGAACCAAATTGGCATGATAATGACAAGGGGGCGTTGTGAGACTAGAAACAAGAGGTAGAGAGTCCTAAATGAGGAAGGATATGCATCATTTACTTGTGTTCTTATTCCTTTAGATACACCTCAAATCTCCTATGAAAATCAAAAAACTGGAACTCTTTTTACTAAAAGACATATTCTGAACCAAATTGGCATGATAATGAAAAGGGGGCGTTGTGACACTAGAAACAAGAGGTAGAGAGACCTAAATGTGGAAGGAGATGCATCATTTACTTGTTTCTTATTCCTTTAGATGCACCTCAAATATCTATGAAGAATCAGAAAAACTGGGAACTCTTTTTACTAAAAGTCATATTCTGAGCACAATAGGCATGATAATGACAAGGGGGCGTTGTGACACTAGAAACAAGAGGTAGAGAGTCCTAAATGTGGATAGAGATGCATCATTTACTTGAATTCTTATTCCTTTAAATACACACCTCAAATCTCCTATAAAAATCAGAAAACTGGGACTCTTTTTACTAAAAGTCATATTCTGAACCAAATTGGCATGATAATGACAAGGGGGCGTTGTGACACTAGAAACAAGAGGTAGAGAGACCTAAATGAGGAAGGAGATGCATCATTTATTTGTTTTGTTATTCCTTTAGATACTCCTCAAATCTCCAATGAAAATCAGAAAAAAGGGATTCTTTTTACTAAAAGTCATATTCCAATCCAAATTGGCATGATAAAGACAAGGGGGCGTTGTGAGACCAGAAACAAGAGGTAGAGAGTCCTAAATGAGGAAGGATATGCATCATTTACTTGTGTTCTTATTCCTTTAGATACACCTCAAATCTCCTATGAAAATCAGAAAACTGGAACTCTTTTTACTAAAAGTCATATTCTAAACAAAATTGGCATGATAATGACAAGGGGGCATTGTGAGACTAGAAACAAGAGGTAAAGAGTCCTAAATGAGGAAAGATATGCATCATTTACTTGTCTTCTTATTCCTTTAGATAAACCTCAAATCTTCTATGAAAATCAGAAAACTGGAACTCTTTTTACTAAAACTCATATTCTGAACCAAATTGGCATGATAATGACAAGGGGGCGTTGTGAGACTAGAAACAAGAGGTAGAGAGTCCTAAATGAGGAAGGATATGCATCATTTACTTGTGTTCTTATTCCTTTAGATACACCTCAAATCTCCTATGAAAATCAGAAAACTGGAACTCTTTTTACTAAAAGTCATATTCTGAACCAAATTGGCATGATAATGACAAGGGGGCGTTGTGACACTAGAAACAAGAGGTAGAGAGACCTAAATGAGGAAGGATATGCATCATTATTTGTTTTCTTATTCCTTTAGATACACCTCAAATCTCAATGAAATCAGAAAAAAGGGATTCTTTTTACTAAAAGTCATATTCCGATCCAAATTGGTATGATAAAGACAAGGGGGCGTTGTGAGACTAAAAACAAGAGGTAGAGAGTCCTAAATTAGGAAGGATATGCATCATTTACTTGTTTTCTTATTCCTTTAGATACACCTCAAATCTCCTATGAAAATCAGAAA
>NW_006256455.1:2660-3820 GCF_000478725.1 Eutrema salsugineum
CTAGAAACAAGAGGTATGTTGAGAAGACCAATAAAAGGCTTAGACATTATAAGTATCGGTTTGATCCCTTTAATATCAATACCGAGACTAATAAATGACTAAGTCCAGAATAATAAAGGCCAATGGTATCAAGGAGCTTCAGGCCCATCAAAGTGTCCAAGAATGAGTTCTCAAGTCAAAGGAACCGATGGAGGGAAGATAAAAGTCAACAGGGAAGTGGTTAGAACCTATTTAGACATGTGACTCCAGCGCATGGCTGTCACTTTCAGTCTCGGGATCTAGTTCCCTTTGTCTCTCTCTGTAACGGTCACCTAGCTAGGGCTTCCAGCCTCTTTTTGTCTGTCTATAAGTGCATTGTAACGAGAACCTAAGACAAGAAGATGATGGAGACTCTTTATTCTCTCTTTCTTGTTCATCATTTCTTTTCATTCTGCAAACTATTATCGCTAATCTCTCAATAATTTCACATGGTATCAGAGCATTTGATCCATATTCTCTTTCTTTAATCTCTTTCTCTTTACAAACTCCTCATAATCTCTAGTTCTTTCTCTTCTATTCTCGCCGTTCTTCCTGTTCTTTACTTGCTCATTCTCGACTTCCCTTTATTCACCGGGTAAAAGCTTTACCTAGCGGTCCAAATCTTTCTCATGGAGAACACCAAGACAGTGGTGATTCCAGTTACTCTCAAGGGAGTAAACTATCTCTTGTGGTCTAGAACCACAAAGACGGCTCTTTGCGGTCGCGGCCTTTGGAACCATATCTTGGAAGATAAATCTCCAAAGGAAGGAGCAAGCGATGAGAAAAAGAGCGAAGAACTCACTGCCGAGGAGACCAAGTGGTTTCAAGAAGATCAGACGGTCCTCGGCCTCATCCAAAACTCATTAGATCCGGCGATTCTTGAAGCTTACTCCTACTGTGAGACCGCAAAGGCTCTATGGGAAACTCTCAAGAACGTTTATGGAAATGACACTAACCTGAGCCGTGTCTTTGAAGTCAAGAAAGCTATCAATGACCTAAGCCAGGGAGACATGGAGTTTAAAGATCACTTTGGGAGGTTCAGATCCTTGTGGGCCGAGTTTGAGATGCTAAGACCAGCTACAACCGATCCAGTGCTACTTAATGCTCGCCGGGAACAAGATAAAGTCTTGGACTCCTACTCC
>NW_006256454.1:0-2778 GCF_000478725.1 Eutrema salsugineum
CTAGAAGAGTCCCTGTTTTCTGACTTTTATAGGAGAATTGAGGTGTATCTAAATGAATTAAAAACATGGAAATGATGCATCTACTTCCACATTTAGAATTGTCTACCTCTTATTTCTAGTCTCAAAACTCCCACTTGTCAATATAATGCCAATTGGAATCAGAAAATGACTTTTACTAGAAAGTGTCCTAGTTTTCTGATTTTCATAGGAGATTTGAGGTGGATCTAAAGGAATTAGAAAACATGGAAATGATGCATCTCCTTCCACATTAAGGAGTGTCTACGTCTTATTTCTAGTCTCAAAACTCCCACTTGTCAATATAATGCCAATTGGGATCATAATATGACTTTTACTAGAAAGAGTCTCAGTTTTCTGACTTTCATAGGAGAATTGAGGTGTATCTAAAGGAATTAAAAACATGGAAATGATGCATCTCCTTTAACAGTAAGGAGTGTCTACCTCTTATTTCTAGTCTCAAAACTCCCATTTGTCAATATAAAGCAAATTAAGATCATACTATGACTTTTACTAGAAAGAGTCCCTGTTTTCTGATTTTCATTGGAGAATTGAGGTGTATTTAAAAGATTTAAAAACATGGAAATGATGCATCTCCTTCCACATTTAGTAGTGTCTACCTCTTATTTCTAGTCTCAAAACTCTCATTTGTCAATATAAAGCAAATTGGGATCAGAATATGACTTTTACTAGAAAGAGTCCCAGTTTTCTGATTTTCATAGGAGATTTGTGGTGTATCTGAAGGAATTAGAAAACATGCAAAATGAGGCATCTCCTTCCACATTTAGTAGTGTCTACCTCTTATCTCTAGTATCAAAACTCCCACTTGTCAATATAATGCAAATTGGGATCAGAATATGACTTGGGCTAGAAAGAGTCCCAGTTTTTGGACTTTCATAGGAGAATTGAGGTGTATCTAAAGGAATTAAAAACATGGAAATGATGCATCTCCTTCCACATTAAGGAGTGTCTACCTATTATTTCTAGTATCAAAACTCCCATTTGTCAATATAAAGCAAATTGGGATCAGAATATGACTTTTACTAGAAAGAGTCCCAGTTTTCTGACTTTCATAGGAGAATTGAGGTGTATCTAAAGGATTTAAAAACATGGAAAATGATGCATCTCCTTCCACATTAGGAGTGTCTACGTCTTTATTTCTAGTCTCAAAACTCCCACTTGTCAATATAATGCCAATTGGGATCATAATATGACTTTTACTAGAAAGAGTCTCAGTTTTCTGACTTTCATAGGAGAATTGAGGTGTATCTAAAGGAATTAAAAACATGGAAATGATGCATCTCCTTTAATAGTAAGGAGTGTCTACCTCTTATTTCTAGTCTCAAAACTCCCATTTGTCAATATAAAGCAAATTAAGATCATAATATGACTTTTACTAGAAAGAGTCCCTGTTTTCTGACTTTTATAGGAGAATTGAGGTGTATCTAAAGGAATTAAAAACATGGAAATGATGCATCTACTTCCACATTTAGAGTGTCTACCTCTTATTTCTAGTCTCAAAACTCCCCACTTGTCAATATAAATGCCAAATTGGAATCAGAAAATGACTTTTACTAGAAAAGTGTCCCTAGTTTTCTGATTTTCATAGGAGATTTGAGGTGGATCTAAAGGAATTAGAAAACATGGAAATAATGCATCTCCTTCCACATTAAGGAGTGTCTACGTCTTATTTCTAGTCTCAAAACTCCCACTTGTCAATATAATGCCAATTGGGATCATAATATGACTTTTACTAGAAAGAGTCTCAGTTTTCTGACTTTCATAGGAGAATTGAGGTGTATCTAAAGGAATTAAAAACATGGAAATGATGCATCTCCTTTAACAGTAAGGAGTGTCTACCTCTTATTTCTAGTCTCAAAACTCTCATTTGTCAATATAAAGCAAATTAAGATCATACTATGACTTTTACTAGAAAGAGTCCCTGTTTTCTGACTTTTATAGGAGAATTCAGGTGTATCTAAAGGAATTAAAAACATGGAAATGATGCATCTCCTTCCACATTAAGGAGTGTCTACCTCTTATTTCTAGTCTCAAAACTCCCATTGTTCAATATAAAGCAAATTGGGATCAGAATATGACTTTTACTAGAAAGAGTCCCAGTTTTCTGACTTTCATAGGAGAATTGAGGTGTATCTAAAGGATTTAAAAACATGGAAATGATGCATCTCCTTCCACATTTAGTAGTGTCTACCTCTTATATCTAGTCTCAAAACCCCCATTTGTCAATATAAAGCAAATTGAGATCATAATATGACTTTTACTAGAAAGAGTCCCTGTTTTCTGACTTTCATAGGAGAAAACATGGAAATGAGGCATCTCCTTCCACATTTAGTAGTGTCTACCTCTTATATCTAGTCTCTAAACTCCCACTTGTCAATATAATGCAAATTGGGATCAGAATATGACTTTAACTAGAAAAAGTCGCAGTTTTCTGACTTTCATAGGAGAATTGAGGTGTATCTAAAGGAATTAAAAACATGGAAATGATGCATCTCCTTCCACATTAAGGAGTGTCTACCTCTTATTTCTAGTCTCAAAACTCCCATTTGTCTATATAAAGCAAATTGGAATCAGAAAATGACTTTTACTAGAATGTGTCCTAGTTTTCTGATTTTCATAGGAGATTTGAGGTGGATCTAAAGGAATTAGAAAACATGGAAATGATGCATCTCCTTCCACATTAAGGAGTGTCTACGTCTTATTTCTAGTCTCAAAACTCCCACTTGTCAATATAATGCAAAT
>NW_006256454.1:4941-5646 GCF_000478725.1 Eutrema salsugineum
TCTAATGTTCAGTTAGAAAACATGCAAAATGAGGCATCTCCTTCCACATTTAGTAGTGTCTACCTCTTATCTCTAGTATCAAAACTCCCACTTGTCAATATAATGCAAATTGGGATCGGAATATGACTTTAACTAGAAAGAGTCCCAGTTTTTGGACTTTCATAGGAGAATTGAGGTGTATCTAAAGGAATTAAAAACATGGAAATGATGCATCTCCTTCCACATTAAGGAGTGTCTACCTCTTATTTATAGTCTCAAAACTCCCATTGTTCAATATAAAGCAAATTGGGATCAGAATATGACTTTTACTAGAAATAGTCCCAGTTTTCTAATTTTCATAGGAGATTTGTGGTGTATCTAAAGGAATTATAAAACATGGAAATGAGGCATCTCCTTCCACATTTAGTAGTGTCCACCTCTTATATCTAGTCTCAAAACTCCCACTTGTCAATATAATGCAAATTGGGATCAGAATATGACTTTTACTAGAAAAAGTCGCAGTTTTCTGACTTTCATAGGAGAATTGAGGTGTATCTAAAGGAATTAAAAACATGGAAATGATGCATCTCCTTCCACATTAAGGAGTGTCTACCTCTTATTTCTAGTCTCAAAACTCCCATTTGTCAATATAAAGCAAATTGGAATCAGAAAATGACTTTTACTAGAAAGTGTCCTAGTTTTCTGTTTTTCATAGGAGATTTGGGG
>NW_006256453.1:0-3479 GCF_000478725.1 Eutrema salsugineum
TAGGAGAGATTGGGTGTATCCAAAGGAATAAGTGAGAGAATGTAAAGATTAACAGCGGATTAAGATAAGATTAAGAGAGATTAAGAGAGTTTGAATGAAGAACACGATGAAGAGTAGAGAGAATGGTGAGAAAGAGATGATTCTCATTTCTTAGTAAGCAATTACAGCTGTATACAGATATTTAAAGTAAAAGCAGAAAGAATATACTAAAGAGATTCCTAGGCTATTCTCCAAATAAGGGAAAAAAAGTAAAAGAGAAAAGCAAAAGCAGCTTTTGTCCTTATGTACAACGGTCATAAAGAGGATAAGGGTGAGAGAATGTAAAGATTAACAGCGGATTAAGATAAGATTAAGAGAGATTAAGAGAGTTTGAATGAAGAACACGATGAAGAGTAGAGAGAATGGTGAGAAAGAGATGATTCTCATTTCTTAGTAAGCAATTACAGCTGTATACAGATATTTAAAGTAAAAGCAGAAAGAATATACTAAAGAGATTCCTAGGCTATTCTCCAAATAAGGGAAAAAAAGTAAAAGAGAAAAGCAAAAGCAGCTTTTGTCCTTATGTACAACGGTCATAAAGAGGATAAGGGGAGAGACTCTTCTTCCTTTATCTTCAAACGGTCACAAGAAGAGAGACTTGGAGGGAAAGACATCTTCTTGCTTGCTGTAGAAGTAAACCCAAGTTTAGAAGATGATCTTGTATGAATTGTACGGATTGACTTGATAGATCTCCCTTGATTAACACTCCCCCTCAAGCTAAGCCTTAAAGAATCTGAAGGCTTAGATTGGAAGTTAGGAGACTTACCTCATTAAAAACCTAAGTATGGAAAACCCAATGGGACAAAACCATACTTAGGGAAAAAGAGTGTAAGCTCTTTCACTTAGGGGATTCAGAGCCTTGGAGACTCATAAGCCCCAATCTCTCACTGATGAACTCCAAGGTCTTCAAGCTTGTTGCCTTGGTAAAAATATCAGCCAACTGATCAGAGCTCCTGGTATAACACGGTAAAATGACTCCAAGCTCCATCTGTTCCCTTACTTTGTGACAATCCACCTCAATGTGCTTAGTCCTTTCATGGAACACCTGGTTTGATGCAATGTGAATTGCAGACTGGTTATCACAATGCATAGTGATCGGCTTTGAGAACTCTATGCCAAGGTCTGAGAGAAGCATCTTCAGCCACATCAACTCAGTTGTAAGTCTTCTCATAGCTCTATACTCGGCTTCTGCACTTGAACAAGACACAACCTTCTGTTTCTTGCTCTTCCAAGTCACTAAGTTTCCTCCTATGAAGGTACAGTAGCCGGTTGTGGATCTTCTATCAGTTCTGTCACCAGCCCAATCAGCATCACAATATCCAACTATTTCTGAGCTTCCATTGCACCCCATCCATATCCCTTGCTCCAAGGTTCCTTTGAGATATCTCAGAATGCGGTTCACCATGTTCCAATGATATATACTTGGAGCTTGCATATGTTGGCTCACTGATTCACAGCAAAACACAAGTCAGGTCTAGTTATTGTGAGGTATATAAGCTTACCAACTGTTCTTCTGTATAGCTTGGGATCATCAAAGAGACTCTCAGCTTCATTCTCCCCCTGTTGGTGAGCTTTATATGCATCCTCCAATGGAGTTCTAGCCGGTTTTGCATCCTTAAGACCTGCATCATGAACAATATCTCGAGCATACTTCCTTTGGGACAAGAAAAGACCTTCTTTAGATCGGCACACTTCAATCCCAAGGAAGTATTTTAGTTCACCAAGGTCTTTAATATCAAAAACAGAATGTAAATAGTCCTTAGTTTCCTGAATTCCAACCTTGTCATTCCCAGAGATGATTAAATCATCCACATAAATGAGAATAACTATGATACCTGCTTGGCTCTGAAGTGTAAAGAGAGTGTGATCAGTCTCAGATCTTCGGAACCCGCGATCTAAGAGGGTAACACTTAGCTTCCGATACCAAGCCCTTGGGGACTGTTTCAAGCCATAGATTGCCTTTCTCAGCTTCAAAACCTTGCCCTGAGTCACCTGAACACCTGGTGGAGGAGTCATATAGACCTCTTCTTCTAATTCTCCTTGAAGAAATGCATTCTTCACATCCATTTGCCATAAATCCCACTCTAAGTTTGTAGCAAGGGAGAGAATAACTCTCACTGTGTGTAGCTTAGCAACCGGAGCAAATGTCTCTCTATAGTCTTCCCCATAGGTCTGTGTGAAACCTCTAGCCACCAGTCTTGCCTTGTACCTCTCGATCTCCCCATTGCTCTTGTATTTGATAGTAAATACCCACTTAGAGTGTTAATCAAGAGAGATCATTATCATTAAGGATTCAGCTGATCTTCTCAAGTATGTCCGTACAAGTCCGTACAAGACCATGCTTAGGGTTGCTTCTTCATCAAGTTATCTAGAAGCCTTTCTCTCCAAGTCTCTTCTTCTCCTTTGGCGTTCAAAGATAAAAGAGGGAAAGGAGCCTTATCCCTTTGTGACCGTTTGAAAAGCTACTTTTCCTTTTACTTTTGCTTTTTCCTTATTTGGACTATAGCTTAGGATTCTTAGAGCATATTCTTTATGCCTTTTACTTTATATAGCTGTATACACATGTAATGTCTTTTCTAAGAAAAGAGAAGTAATCTCTTTCTCACCATTCTCTCTATTCTCTCTTCATTCATCCGAGTTCATCACTAATCTCTCAACACAATCTCTTAATCTCGTAATCATCTCTTATCCGCTGCTAATCTATATATTCTCTCATGGTATCAGAGCCAGGTTGTTGAATCTGGTGGCTTATTTCTCTTGTTTTCTCTCTAATCTCATCTCCAAAACCGCTTGTTCTTCGTTCTAAACCCAGAAAACGTCCGTACAAACCCTGTTCTTGTGAAAGACTCAAACTTTCTCTTCTTTCTCTGTTAATCTGTGTTGCTACGGTTGCTATGGAGGGAAACAAAGCTCAGGCTCTACCGATTGTTCTCAAAGGAGCAGACAACTATCTGCTTTGGGCAAGAACAGCTAAGGCTGTGTTGTGTGGAAGGAAGCTATGGCATCATGTTGAAGATGCAAAGAGTGGCGAATCTAAAGAAGGAGGAAAGAAGCCGGCTGTGACTGATTCTGATGAGTGGTATCAGGAAGACCAGGCGGTTCTAGCTATTCTCCATGGTGCTTTGGATATCCCTGTGTTGGAATCTTACTCCTATTGTGAGAGTGCAAAGGAGCTGTGGGATACCTTGAAGAATGTGTTTGGAAACACATGTAATCTCACCAGAGTTTTTGAGGTTAAGAAGGCAATAAACAGCCTCCACCAAGGAGATCTGGACTTTAACACCTTCTTTGGTAGATTCAGATCTCTTTGGGCAGAGCTTGAGATGCTGAGGCCAGCCACTGTTGATGCTGAGACTCTGAATGAAAGAAGAGAGCAAGATAAGGTCTTTGCTCTTCTCATGGTCTTGAACCCAACTTACAATGATCTGGTGAAGCACATG
>NW_006256452.1:0-3476 GCF_000478725.1 Eutrema salsugineum
CCAACCACGTGGAGAATAGCCTAGGAATCTCTTTAGTATATTCTTTCTGCTTTTACTTTAAATATCTGTATACAGCTGTAATTGCTTACTAAGAAATGAGAATCATCTCTTTCTCACCGTTCTCTCTACTCTTCATCGTGTTCTTCATTCAAACTCTCTTAATCTCTCTTAATCTTATCTTAATCCGCTGTTAATCTTTACATTCTCTCATGGTATCAGAGCCAGGTTCCGAAATCTGGTGATTAATCTTGCTTATTCTCATCTCTTATTCTCTTATTCTCATCTATTCCATCCCCTCAAATCTTCGTGTTCATACTCAAACCCAGATTCATCCGTACAAACCTCTTTTCTTTTGAAATACTCGATCTTTGTTCTTCCTTTTCTCATCTCTGCGAGTGTTAATGGAAGGAAACAAGGTTCCTGTTTTACCTGTGGTGCTCAAAGGAGCTGATAACTATCTGCTTTGGGCAAGAACTGCCAAAGCTGTGTTGTGTGGAAGAAACCTTTGGTATCATGTTGAAGATCCAAAGGATGTTAAAGGCAAGACCAAAGATGGAGGAAAGGAGATGCCTTTGAAAGATTCTGTGGAATGGTTCCAAGAGGATCAAACGGTGCTTGCTATCCTTCATGGAGCTCTAGATCTGTCGGTGCTTGAGTCCTACTCCTATTGTGAGAGTGCAAAGGAGCTTTGGGAAACCCTGAAGAATGTGTTTGGGAACACATGTAATCTCACAAGGGTATATGAGGTCAAAAAGGCGATTAACTGTCTTCACCAAGGAGATCTGGACTTCAATACCTTCTTTGGGAAGTTTAGGTCTCTATGGGCAGAGCTGGAGATGCTCAGGCCTGCTACTGTTGATGCTGAGGTTCTAAATGAAAGGAGAGAGCAGGACAAGGTCTTTGCTCTTCTAATGGTGTTGAATCCAGCTTTTAACGATCTCATCAAGCATCTTCTTAGAGCTACAAAACTACCAAGCCTGGAGGAAGTCTGTTCTCAGATCCAGAAGGAACAAGGGTCTTTGGGTCTCTTCGGCAATAAAGGAAGCGACTTGGTGATGGCCAACAAAGGTGAAGCTGCAGTAGCCAACAAAGGAGCCTATGGTGGTGAGGACCGTGAGGTTTGGGTGTGTGAGCATTGTAAAAAGAAGGGTCACCTGAAGAGCAAGTGCTGGATCCTGTATCCACATCTCAAGCAAAGCCGCAGCAAAGACCAGAGAAAGCCAAGGGCGAATGAAGCTCATGCTCAGGAGGAGGCTGGCCCCTCAGACCATGAGAAGGAAGGGGTTGCTATGAGGGCCTCAGCTGAATATGTGAAGAAATCAGACCTGGATGCTCTCATCAAGGCTCTTAAAGAGTCTGGTAAACCGATTAAAGCCTTTAGCTTTCATGCATTACATGATCATATCTTGACTAATCATACTGCTAATACTGTTGTGGATGATCATTCTTTAGAAATTCATACTGCAAATCATGTCTTGAAAAGTGATAAACCGCTTATTGTTGACTCTGGAGCTAGCCATCATATGATTAGTGATGCTAAATTGATTAGTAACATGAAACCTGCATTAGGAAATGTGATCATTGCAAATGGTGAAAAAGTTAAGATAGAAGGCATTGGTGATCTTAAGCTGTTTGATAAACAATCTAAAGCATTTTACATGCCCTCATTCACATCTAACCTCTTGTCTATTAAGAAAGCAACTACTGATTTAAACTGTTATGCTATATTCAGTCCTAATGAGGTTTTCTTTCAGGATATTAAGTCAAGTAAGCTTCTTGGACAAGGAACTACTAAAGATGGGCTTTATGTTCTTGAAGACACTAAGCCATCTTCTCTATCTAATGCTTTTGTTTTTAGTTCTGTTGTTGAAAATAATGCATTGTGGCATGCTAGATTGGGTCATCCCCATCATAGGTCTTTGAATCTGATGTTACCTGATGTTAAGTTTGATAATAATGCTTGTGAAGCTTGTATCTTGGGTAAACATTGTAGAACTGTCTTTCCTAAATCATCTACTATTTATGAAAATTGCTTTGATTTAGTTCACTCTGATGTATGGACCTCTCCATGTATGTCTAGAGAAAGTCACAAATACTTTGTTACCTTTATTGATGAGAAATCTAAATATACTTGGATCACTTTGTTACCATCTAAAGATAGGGTGCTAGAGGCCTTTATGAATTTTCAAAAATATGTGACTAACCATTATAATGCTAAGATCAAAGTGTTTAGGTCAGATAATGGAGGAGAATACACAAGCCAAGCCTTTAGGCATCACCTTAACCAACACGGAATTGTCCATCAAACAAGCTGTCCTTATACCCCTCAGCAAAATGGAGTTGCTGAGAGGAAGAACAGGCATCTTATGGAGGTGGCCAGGTCCTTGATGTTTCATAGGAATGTTCCTAAGAGGTTTTGGGGAGATGCTGTAGTCACAGCCTGTTATCTTATCAATAGGCTCCCTACAAGGATCCTCCAAGATGCTTCCCCATTTGAGGTATTAAACAAGTCTAAGCCATCGATTGATTACCTAAAAGTATTTGGTTGTGTTTGCTTTGTATTAGTTCCAGGAGAACAAAGGAACAAGCTTGAGGCTAGAAGTACAAAAGGGATGTTCATTGGCTATTCTATTAACCAGAAGGGCTACAAATGTTACATTCCTGAGACTAGGAGGGTTCTAGTGTCCAGAGATGTGAAGTTTATTGAAGATAAGGGCTTCTATGAGGAAAGAAATTGGGAAAATCTAAAGGATCTTCCCCATTCCAACTCAGATAGGGCGGCTACTCTCAGAACCCTACTTGAGACCTTAAGAAACGATGGGAGCACACCAACAGGCTCAGCCCCAGCTGAATCCGCTCAAGATCAGGTGGATCCACATCCATTAGAAGAGGAATCTGAGACTGAGACCGAGGCCCCTGGTGAGGAAATGGAAAACGACCAAGTGATCTCACCAACCCAAGAAGAACCTGAGCTAGGCGTGGATCACACTCAAGAGGAATCAGTTCCCACAGAAGAAGAACCGGCGGTTCAAGAGCTTAGAAGAAGCCAAAGGATCAGAAAACCGGCTTCTAATTGGATCAATACTAGAGTCTACTACAATAATCAAGCTATAGCTCATCCAACTCAAGCAGTGTGCTCTCTAGCCCATGTTCCTCAAGAACATCAAGTGTTCATAGGAGTCTTAGATCAAGAAGAGGTTCCAAGGACTTATGATGAAGCAAAGGAGCACAAGGTGTGGCTTGATGCTGTTACTGAAGAAAAACAGGCTATGATTCGGAATCACACTTGGGATGAAGCTGAGTTACCAAGAAAGAAGAAAACTGTGAGCTCTAAGTGGGTATTTACTATCAAATACAAGAGCAATGGGGAGATCGAGAGGTACAAGGCAAGACTGGTGGCTAGAGGTTTCACACAGACCTATGGGGAAGACTATAGAGAGACATTTGCTCCGGTTGCTAAGCTACACACAGTGAGA
>NW_006256451.1:0-3471 GCF_000478725.1 Eutrema salsugineum
GTGTCAAGTTTTACCCTAAATTAAATCAATAGCCGCAAGTGCATAGCTGATAGATTGTAGTACTTAGGGATCGAATCCACAGGGAAGGAGGATCTTTCCTGCAAAAGCTTTCGAAAGAAATATAAAGTAAGTAAGTCTAGAACCAGGCGAGTTTTGTGAGGGTTTTGGTGGTGTGTTTAAAACGTAAAAACGAATCTCAAACGGAGAATACGGGAATTAAAATGACCTAATGACTAAACTTAACAAAAACGAGTAAAAACGAGAAAAACGGCTAAACCTAATTGCTTAAATGAAAATCGATTGAATGAGTAAAGATACTAGTCTAAAGGTTGATTAAAATTGGTGTAAATCTATAGAAAAGAAAGCGCTGGGGTTCAGGGAAATTTTCTCAGGGGTATGAACGATTCAAAACATTGCTAGAGAGTAAATTTGATAAGATCTTAGCTTAAACTTTTTGAACTAAAGTCACGGACATATGAATACGCCACTGTTGTAATCATAGACAACTATCTCTATCAACTCTGACCAGTAGGTTTCCACTCTGGCCCTGGAAAAGAAGAGATGCATTATGTTTAAGACTTGTCAGCATTCACAAATCGCCCATAGGTAGGTTTCCACTCCTATGTTTGTTTTGCTCTCCCAAACTAGATCTGACACGGGATGAACACTTTCGTGTCACCAAGCATTTGGATCAGATTGTAAAAACGAACCCTAGTCCCGCAAGCCCATCAAGTTTTTTGCGCCGTTGCCATGGAGGTTTTGAGTCGCTGGAGGTCTAAACCTGGGAGGTTGAAGCCGCAGACGACTATATATATGTCTAGTTTCTGCCAAAACAACATAGGAAGTAAACCAAACTCATAAACACCCTAACTTTTTCTTTTTCTGCATATTATTTCTTCTGTTTGTCCTAGTTTCAGAATCTTTGAAGCATGGATCATCCAAGAAGAAACCCTAATCCCGAGTGAAGGTTTTGCAACCTGTGTGAAGCTCCCTCCGTATGTGAATCACCATCCAGGCGTGATTCCAATCATCATGTTCGGAACCGTAATCGAAACCATCATCATGGAGACTCGCAGACTCCACACCACCGAGATGAGCCCTATTTGCCACACCTGGTGAACAATCGACCATCTCATCCTTTACCTCATCAGATTCTGCACAAGAACATTGAGGCTAATGATTTAGGCTCCAACTGAATCGATTAGGAGCTATGCTGAATCAATACGTTGACTTCCAAGTTGTTACGGAATCTGCCCCTACAAGAGGATCGATGATCTCACCCACCATGTGAAATCGCTGGAAGATCTGCACTCTAAGGATATTTCTGCCCTAAAAGGGTAGATAGAAGCAGCCACGACAGAAGTATGATATCCTTCAAGGATCCATCGATGCTAAGGCTTCCAAGCTAGAGATCAAGGAAGCCAATGAGATCGCTTCATGGTATAAAGGAAGAACAGATGGTTGACGTCAAGAGAATAAATTTCACCTAAGCAAGCTTGAGCACAAGAGGATGGAAACCAGTTCTGACATAAAGCATCTCTCTAAATGCCAAGGAGATACAAACCTTGTGGTGAGGAAGATCTTTGAGAATCATAAGAAGGATTCTCTTGTTTATGGTCAGCAAAAAGATGGAGGATCAACATATTCTGAATCTGGAGATCCTACAATGAACACCCAAAATAGCCCTAAAGAGCAAGCCTTTGGAACTCCTAGAAGAGCAAGAAGGAGAAGCAGCTGAGCAGCCTTTGGAACTCCTCACCGCGGCCGCGAGGGTTTCATCCGCGGCCAGGCCCATCTTCACCGCGGGTGCGATACCTTCAACCGCGGGTGACCACTATCTCTCCTTGAGCTTGCATCACCAAAGTCCTGAGGATCCTGATGAACATCACTCTCACATCCCATGCATGATGATCACTGAAAGTGAACCAGGTGTCATAGATGTGGAGGATGAATCACCTAAGAGAATTGAAATTCCGTACATAGATTCAATCATCAGTTTTGATGCAGCAATGTTCTATTGTGATTATTATTCCTCATTTGAAGCACCAGATCATCCATAGGAAAGACAAGTTCGAACTCTGCACAAAGTTCAAGACAAAGGTCAATTTCTTAGCTCTTGTGACATTAGAGGTGAGAGATTCCTTAATATTCTTTGTGATTCTTGAGCTTGCATTAATACTGCATTAAGCACATTTCAAGTACCAGGACTAAGATTAGCTTAGCAGATGATTCAAGTGCAATACCAAGACGGATAGCCCGAGACATTCCTCTAAGGATTGGAGATTGCATAGCACCTGTCGATCTATACATAGTGAAGACCAAAGATGACTCATATCCAGTTATCCTTGGATGGCCTTTCTTAGCAACCGGAGAGTTTCTTTTGCAAATATTGACAAGGACATCTTCGATGAACCTACACCACTTAAGAGCAAAGGGGGAAATCATAAAGCCCAGGCATTTGAACCAGAAGAACTCTTGAGTGATGAAGAACCTGCAAGACAGAACAGGAGGACTTCAAAAAGGACTTGTCTTACAAGATCCTTTTTGAACTAAGTCATTTTCTTTAGTCTAGCTAAGGACTATAAACCAAAGTGCTTGATGGGAGGCAACCCATTTAGGTATTTATTTCTTTTTTTGTTAGCTTTCTTTTTCTATTAAAGTTTTCTTTTTCTTACTTTAGACAGGCCTTAGTATGCTTTTTAAAAAAAAAAGGAAGAAGAAAAGGGAGCTGACCGCGGCCGCGACATCCTAACCCGCGGCCAGCAACAATCCGGCCACCCTTGGCCACTTCCACCTCTACCTTGATTCAAATCAATCCCCATTGGATCAAGCACCACTCCACATCATCCACCATCCACCATTGAACATCCTACCACCTCCACAACCACCTCACAATCCATCACAACCACCAGGTAAGTTTTCTTTTCCTTACTTTTTAAAAATTTCTACATACTCTACTTCTCATCCTTGCCTGATTTATTTCACATTGGGACAGTGTGATTTAACTCTAGGGAGGATTTTATCCCTTTCTAACCATCTTTCTTACATGTGCCTTGATGTGTCGTGTGGTAAGGGTGTCAAGTTTTACCCTAAATGAAATCAATAGCCGCAAATCCATAGCTGATAAATTGTAGTACTTAGGGATCGAATCCACAGGGAAGGAGGATCTTTCCTGCAAAAGCTTTCGAAAGAAATATAAAGTAAGTAAGTCTAGAACCAGGCGAGTTTTGTGAGGGTTTTGGTGGTGTGTTTAAAATGTAAAAACGAATCTCAAACAGAGAATACGGGAATTAAAATGACCTAATGACTAAACTTAACAAAAACGAGTAAAAACGAGAAAAACGGCTAAACCTAATTGCTTAAATGAAAATCGATTGAATGAGTAAAGATACTAGTCTAAAGGTTGAATAAAAATTGGTGTAAATCTATAGAAAAGAAAGCGATGGGGTTCAGGGAAATTTTCTCAGGGGA
>NW_006256450.1:0-2206 GCF_000478725.1 Eutrema salsugineum
GCGACTTTGAGTACTAAGCTTGAGGGGGAGTATTGATCAGGTTTAGGCCTTTGTGGGTTTCTACAAGGCCAGAATAATATTAGAGGCCTGAACATGTTGAGAGGCCCAAGAAGAGTCTCCAAGTCTCGGCCTAGAAGAGAGCTCGTCCGTACGGTGGTCCCCTCCAGAGTCACGGTTCGATTTAAGGTCAAGATGACCGTTGGAAGCTGTCACGATCATCTCCGGGATCAGCGAAGCCTTAGCCTTATTCCTGCACGTGATTATAGAGAATGTAACCACCTGTTTGTCTCTTCTTTGTAAAACCTAGACCTAGGACTCATCTTGTCTCTCTATAAAATGTAATGTAGCCGCCATATGAATAATATACACTTTTGGAGACTTATTCTCTCTTGTTCTTCATTGTTCATCATTTCTCTCTTAACAATTCTCTTTATTCCGCTTAAATAAATTTCAACAACAAGGAGGGTGTTAGTATCAAGGGATGTGAAGTTCATTGAGAATCAAGGGTTCTATGAGGAAAGAAACTGGGAAAGCTTGAAGGATCTTCCTCATTCTAATTCAGACCGTGCTGCTACTCTCAGAACTTTGCTGGAGAGTTTGAGACAGGGAACCCCATTGACAAGCTCAGCTCCTGAGAGCCCCATTCAAGAATCGGTGGAACAACAGTCTTCTAATGAGGAAGAAGAGATTGAGACCGGAGGGTCTAGTAATGAGATGGATAATGACCATATTGACTCACCATTACAAGAGGAACCTGAACATGAACCAGCTCCAAGCCAAGAAGAAACGGTTCACACAGAAGAAGAACCTGCTGCTCAATGTCTTAGACGAAGCCAAAGGATCAGGAAGCCAGCTTCTAATTGGATCAATACAAGGGTTTACTACAATAATCAAGCAGTAGCTCATCCAACTCAAGCTGTATGTTCTCTAGCTCATGTTCCACAAGAGCACCAAGTGTTCATTGGGGTATTAGATCAAGAGGCTGTCCCAAGGACTTATGATGAGGCAAAGGAGCACAAAGTGTGGCTTGATGCTGTTACTGAGGAAAAACAAGCTATGATTCGAAATCATACTTGGGATGAAGCTGAATTACCTAGGAAGAAGAAGACTGTGAGTTCTAAGTGGGTATTCACTATCAAGTACAAGAGTAATGGGGAGATTGAGAGATACAAGGCAAGACTTGTGGCTAGAGGGTTCACACAAACATATGGGGAAGACTATAGAGAGACATTTGCTCCTGTTGCTAAGCTCCATACAGTGAGAGTTATTCTCTCTCTTGCTACAAACCTAGAGTGGGAATTGTGGCAAATGGATGTGAAGAATGCATTTCTTCAAGGGGAATTAGAAGAAGAGGTCTATATGACCCCTCCACCAGGTGTTCAAGTGACTCATGGCAAGGTTTTGAAGCTGAGAAAGGCTATCTATGGTTTGAAACAGTCGCCAAGGGCTTGGTATCGGAAGCTAAGTGTTACCCTCTTAGATCGTGGGTTCCGAAGATCTGAGACTGATCACACTCTCTTTACTCTTCAGAGCCAAGCAGGTATCATTGTTATTCTCATTTATGTGGATGATCTCATCATCTCTGGGAATGACAAGGTTGGAATTCAGGAAACTAAGGACTATTTACATTCTGTTTTTGATATTAAAGACCTTGGTGAACTAAAATACTTCCTTGGGATTGAAGTGTGCCGATCTAAAGAGGGTCTTTTCTTGTCCCAAAGGAAGTATGCTCGAGATATTGTTCATGATGCAGGTCTTAAGGATGCAAAACCGGCTAGAACTCCATTAGAGGATGCATATAAAGCTCACCAACAGGGGGAGAATGAAGCTGAGAGTCTCTTTGATGATCCCAAGCTATACAGAAGAACAGTTGGTAAGCTTATATACCTCACAATAACTAGACCTGACTTGTGTTTTGCTGTGAATCAGGTGAGCCAACATATGCAAGCCCCAAGCATATATCATTGGAACATGGTAAACCGCATTCTGAGATATCTCAAAGGAACCTTGGAGCAAGGGATATGGATGGGGTGCAATGGAAGCTCAGAAATAGTTGGATATTGTGATGCTGATTGGGCTGGTGACAGAACTGATAGAAGATCAACAACCGGCTATTGTACTTTCATAGGAGGGAACTTGGTAACTTGGAAGAGCAAGAAGCAGAAGGTTGTGTCTTGTTCAAGTGCAGAAGCCGAGTATAGAGCTA